>NC_048557.2:875889-1210053 GCF_902806685.2 Maniola hyperantus | reverse complement strand
CAGATAAAATAAAATAAATAAATAAAAACTCTTTTTTTTTTTAATTCGAATAAACTTTTAAAAGTACTTTCGAATAGTCGGATGCATCTACCACTGGTTCGGAATGCCTTTCCTACCGAGAAGAACCAGCAAGAAACTCGGCGGTTGCTCTTTTCAAATATTTGATATAGGTACAAGATTATGCCATGTATAAAATAGTATTTGCAGTCTTGTGCGTCGCCGGAACGAGCTGCAGGTCAAATCCACGCTCTTTTATCATTTAGATAATCTTCAATTGTGTAATATGCTTTTTTCAGGAGCATATTTTTAATAGATTTTTTAAACTTGTGCAAAGGTAAGTCCAAAATAGTTTGCGGGATTTTATTATAAAAGGTAATACCCATACCCACAAATGACTTTTGGACTTTCCTGAGGCGGAAGGCAGGAGCTGCAAGTTTGTCTCTGTTTCTAGTTAGCCTATTGTGTAGATCACCAATTTTCTTGTAACTAAGAATATTTTGTCTTACAAAAATTATGTTATTATAAATATATTGAGAGGCTACAGTAAGGATATCTATTTCCTTAAATTTCTCTCGAAGGGAATCGCGTGGTCTTAAGTTATAAATTGCGCGTATTGCCCTTTTTTGTAATACAAAAATTGATTTTGAAGATACCTGTGGCGACATCTATTTTGTACGTTGTAAGTGACTTCGGGAAGGCTCATAGATTATCTACTATAATTACAGGAGAGGCTTGTAGAGTTGTAGCTTCATGATCCTTTCGTATGAAATACGATTTGAGTATTTATTTTACAGGTAAACCACATTTTTGACATGACAGTTGACTCATAGAGTTAAAATGGCGCGTGAGAAGTCATTTTGTACGCCTATAAGGTTTTTCTTCCCATATAGGAAAGAGCAGTAAGCATTTTTACTATACAGAACTGGCAACAAGATTGTTAAATGTTTACAGGTGAAATCGGTAACGCGTCAAAAATGAACTCCGTATTGCAAGTGGTGGGCGGCGTGTCTCTAGCGGCGTTGGCTGAGGGGCTGGCGTTGGCCGACCGCGCCGGCTTGAGCCAGGCCGACCTGTTGGACGTGCTGGCGTTGACGCCGCTCGCGTCGCCACACCTCATACTGAAGGGACGAGGTGAGTTGACTCTATTCCCTCACTCTCATAGTTTCCTTCACCTCTTCTGGTCATTGAGGATGCTCCACATATCACCCACTGCGCAAGTACAACAGCGCAGGCGCTCTAACGTGACACGAATGGTAGCTTCATGAATGAAGTACCAGGAGAGCATGTAGCACAGAAGGTACTCACCATTGAGGCTAACAAAGACCCCCTTCGTTCTTTTCTGTTCATACTCGTATGTGTATTGCAGACATGCTCTATAATGCCACGGGGGTAGATAGAGGTAAAGCATTTTCTCGCTCTCTCATTTGCCCTTCTTCTTCTTCTTCTTCGCTCTGGGCTGGTTTCCGCACTTAAACGTTTCCGTCTGTTGCCCTTATGAGTGAGGGAGATAGAGTACGCCTTCGCTTCTGTCAGATATCCCTCAACGTCATGTTGATGGATTGGTATTGGTTTCCAGCAATGATCGAGTCGTCGTACTCCACGCACCAGCCGCTGACGCACATGCAGAAGGACCTGAAGCTGGCGCTGGGGCTGGGCGACACGCTGGAGCAGTCGCTGCCGCTCACCGCCACCACCAACGAGATCTTCAAGCACGCCAAGCGCCTCGGCTACGCCAACCACGACGTCGCCGCCGTCTACATCCGCGCCAGGTTCTAGTGCTGGTCCACACTCCACCCAACTTGGAACCATGACGTTGCCTTTGTCTATATACGCCAGGTTCTAGTGTCACACTCATCCTCTAGTAGAACCTCAAGCTGGCTCTGGCAGATCAGCCAACCTGGTAGAACCATGACGTCGTAGCTGTCTACGCGCCAGGTTCTAGCCAGGCCAGGTCTGAACCATACTCACTCTCACCCCTTACCCGCATGCAGGAACTTAAGCTGGGGCTGGGATTGGACCAATCATCGTCGACGCCTTCTGTAATTCCATTTTGCCTTTTGAGATACGGAACCTTAATAAAAGCTCAATATGGTATTTGACAACTATTCAAATCAGTAACTTTTATCAAACGTCAAAACGCACACTTACCTAGTATGCGATATTCTATGAAATACTGGAATGTGACGTGACATCATAATGACGTACTTTTTCAGTTTAATCGATAATTTAAAATGGTCATTACACTTAAAACTAACAAAGAACGTGGATTTTAGGTATTTTGGAAGACCAATGTAGTAAAATTCCCAATTAGAAGTTTTTAACCTACCTAACAAGTAACATGCTTACTATGGCGATCCTGTGCACGCCACTGCTCGTGATATATTGAGCTGTCCACATATAGCGCGACAGGTCGAGATGGCAATTGAGGTTTGAGGCACAGGTTTAGCGCGCGGGCTGTGCGCGTGTGAGGGGCGTCCCCACCTCGATTGCCATCACGACTTGTCGCGTACTATACTTGCTCCATTAACAATAAAACTAGTGCAGCTTGGTGGTTCCTATTACGTTGACGTGTCGGCTCTCAGGCCCGGTATCCACCAAAGCGGAGATGGGCGGAGATGTGTTTAGCAGACCAATCTGTGACGTTAGCCCATTGCTGGGCAGATTTCGAGTACATTGAGTGACTTAAGTGCACATTTAATCATTGGCAAAAGTACAGTACCCGGCAGGACATATTGTACGTCAACCTGTAGAAAGAGATGGCGGTTTCGTAGAGCGTTGTCTCTGTTGTTGAGACTGACAAAACGTCACATCACATGTATGAGTGACAAAGACCGAAATCTCATTCTAAACGTCGATGTACAATTTTTCTTGCCGTTAGGTAGGCTTTGTTTTGATCGACAAATCAAGTTTTTATTTCAATTTAAGTTAATCATAAAAATAAAGTAATATGATGTTAAATGAAATTAAATAAAACGATTTATGTATTTTAATTTGGTTTTATTTTACGTAACTAATAATCTTGTTAACGCGCGAAAGAATTCGCGCGAAACGTTTCGCGGCGAATTCGCTCCTTCTGGACAAGGTCTTACGCAATGCCCGAGTATCCGACGTAACTACAAGTAAAGTCCACTCGCCTTCGTGAATTGCAAGAACTGTATCCAGATACTTCTATCCGATAATTTGTTTCAGTCTTTAGTCAACGACCTCTTTTACGCCTGTTGACTAATAGACAATCTTTGGACAGTTGTTATTAATTAAAGGTTTTTAGTTTTCTTAAAAATAATGTGTGACCAATTCTTTGTTGTAATTTTAACTTGTAATTAATTATGATACTTATTTAGTTTTAGAGCTAATTATTTTGCGCTCTTGTGTTAGTTTATTTGTATCACTTTTGATAATATAAACTTGAATGATAATTATATTAATTTAAGTTATAGAATATAAACTCGATTAGCAAATTTATACTAGAACTTGGTAGAGATAACTTTTACTATTTTAGTATTTCTTTCTTTTATTTAAGTAAATTTTACGTAAAAAACTTTTAGGTACCTAAGTAATTAGTTTTTCATTAGGGTTCATTAATCTTAAAGTTATCTTTAATTTCATTCAATCAAAGATCGAAGTCGAATTTATTTTTTATATAAAAAAAAGTAATCAATCATTATTCAAGTTGTAACATCATTAATTAATGAAGTATAATTTTGTATAAAAGTTATCCATTTCCTAACATTATGTCGAATTTTTGTCGACATTTTTCTGTTGAAGACCAATTTAAATTCGTTTTTACATTAAATATTGTAAATTGATTGAAAATTAATGTAAAAGAAATAAATATTCTAATTATTTATTGTCGTTTTATTTGTCTTGAAATCCTTCAATACCTACCTAGTGTCTTGCTACTTTTTTATGAGATAAGGTTTGTAGGTGTATCTCTTAGCTGCATAGAGTAAGCTTGACTGAGACGGTTCATGTGTAACGGCGATTACGCACTGCACTTCCGTCAGCCGAGTTCTATCCATCATCAAAAGGAACGTATTTTCACGGACTGGGGTCGGATGAGTGCGTGACCGCCGTAACTGGCGATCACGCACTGCACTCCCGTCAGCCGAGTTCTATCCATCATCAAAAGGAACGTATTTTCACGGACTGGGGTCGGATGAGTGCGTGACCGCCGTAACTGGCGATCACTTCCACACGCCCACTTCCGTCTAGCCGAGTTCTGTCATCCGTGAGAATACCAGCGATTATCTACGACATATGACATATAAGCTACCATACATAACAAAAAGAACGTATTTTCACGGACTCGGATCGGATGCAGTGCGTAACCGCTCTAAGGGTGCAGGGATGCGAGAAGGTGACAGTGACATTAAAATCCATGATTTTTACTTTAACGCTCCGGCCATCCACTTCCACTCCCTACCTCACGAGCCGTCTCAGTGAACCTATCATTATGTTATCAACCCATCGCCGGTGCACCCTGAGCACGGGTCTCCTCTCTGAATGAGAAGGGTTTTATCATAGTCTGCCAGGATGGCTAATTGCGGATTAGAACACTTCACACATCTTTAAGAACATTATGGGGAACTCTCAGACAAGCCGGTTTCCTTACGATGGTATTTAAGTTAAGGTATACCTACCTAGTACCTACTTGGCGCGAAACGCGGACGCCGGAAGGTATTCCACGCCTTAGCGATTCGTATCGTATCGTACGAGTAGATTAGACGTTGAGTGGAAAAAAAATTATCTGGCATCGAAAACTTCCAGCTAAGTAGGTAGATATTAGTAAATATTACCTAGAAAAGGAAATGCAGCCAGTCTTGGCGCCATTCCACGCGGGCATGAATTAATACGGTAATTAGCTAGGGCTAGTTTCTAATGTAACATTTTCAATTTTTTTTTTAGGTATAAACATAATTATTTATTCAAATAGAAAATATGCAACCTGCCTTACTAATAACAAAGAACCAAAGCTAAAAACTTTAAAAATAATAACCTTAATAAATTTTCAATTAAAAAAATGTCGATCACATTATTATTAGTTACCTAAGGGTGCTGAGGTTCATAGTTTCTCGCTGTTCTGGGTATAGTCCGCGACATGTCGAGACGGCAGTCGGGGTATGAGGCCCCGCACACCAGCGCTCGCCCGCACCGGGTTAGCGCGGGTGAGCTCCCCGATTGCGATCTCGACTTGTCACGTACTAGTGAAGGAGGAACAAGGTTGTGAAGTTCCTGAGCACATTCAATACTGAACTGGTAGATTGCAGATAGAGGACAAATTAGTGGTTTCCAAAAATAACGATGGCGTGATTTACGAGACGCCGTCACGCGACCGTCTGCGGTTAGCGGCGAGCATAAAAATTGTACAACGACGTTCAGTACGGGAACGAGTTATAACGGAGTTTGGGAACAAGGGGTCGCTAATCTTTGGCGCTTCTCCTACTATGTACCAGGTACCTAAATATTTTTATTAATTAATTTTTTGTCAATCTGTACTAAACCGGTAGGCTATGATAGCAATAGCATTGGTACGTATAGTAGGTAGGTACGCGACAGATCGAAATGGGAATCGAGGTGGGAACGCCCCGCACAGCCTCAGCGCGGGTGACGTGCGAGTGTACGGGGCGTCCCCCCCGCCTTATACCCCGACTGCCATCTCGACCTGTCGCGGACCTATGTGCCAACTACCACTAGTATTTAGGTACCTATAGTTAAGGTTGGGTACTGGTTGGTTGGTAGTTTGGTACGTCAACAGTCAACACCTATCTGTAGGTACCTAGTTGATACAAGCATCTAAGGTACAATATTGCCATAAATGAAAACAAAGGCCCTCAATGTGGTATCAGCGTGCTTCATGCATCTTCTTGTTTACCCTCTATCATATACCTAGTACCTACCTACTTGAACTTCTATGATTATACAAGTAGGTACCTATATGTCAATCAGCTTATACTTTCTTTGACTCGTCTTTAAATGATTGTCCGTTTATAATCACTTGAGTCGCTACTATTTGTTAGAAAAACCTGCCAACATGAATAGCAAGGGAATGATAGAACCTCATCATTCAGGATGTGAGGTGTCACAGAATATTTCGCTTGCCTAGTTAATTAAAGTACCGTAGCTATCTAAAGTAGGTTTAGTGGATTACAGATTTCAGCGAAAACATTGTCTGAGAATTCAAATAACTATAGTACGCGACAGGTTGAAATGGCAATCAGGGAGGAAACGCCCTGGCTGTGCGGGGGTGCGAGACGTCCCCACCGTGTCTCTTCGACCTGTCGTGTACTATAGGTACCTACCTGCATTTTTTTTTTAATTATATTAAACTAGCTGATGCCCGCGCACTTCGTCCGCGAGGATTTACAGTTTTCAAAATCCCGCGGCAATTCTTTGATTTTCCGGGATAAAAAGTAGTCTATGTGTTAATCCAGGGTATAATCTATCTCCATTCCAAATTTCATCCAAATCTGTTCAGCCGTTTTTGCGTGATTGAGTAACAAACATCCAAACATCCACACTTTCGCATTTATAATATTATTAGGATAAGCCATAATGTTGACAACACCTGCACCTAAATCATGCTTCATGAAACATGCAATACGATGAAAACATAACAAATGAAATTAGAAAAATCAGTAGTTTTGCGGAATTTACCATAATACAAGCGGCAGGCATCTAAGTAGCTTGTACAACCTCTTTTCAGGGTTGATAAAAGTTTTTCAAAGAAAAGTTTTTATTCGTGAAATTAAAAAGTTTTTTGACATCAAGCCAAGGTAACCAAGCAGTTGGTATTTTTTCAGAGTTTATTTATTAAGGAAAACAGTATTGGGTAAATAAATTAAAAAATTTCAGTGAAAAATGTCTTTCCTAACAGAATACTTTGATGAGTATCGACAGCATCCCATTCGGAAAACTAAAATGTAAGTGGAATTACAATCATTTCTTAAAAAACTAGCCGTGTGCCACAGACCAAAAAAAAAAACACGGCATGCTTGATGCTGCAGATGCATTATCTGCAGCATCAAGCATGCCGTGTTTTTTTTTCATATACAAGTTAGGTTAGACCTTGACTGCAATCTCACCTGGTGGTAAGTGATGATGCAGTCTAAAACGATAGCGGGCTAACCTGGAAAAGGTATGGCAGTTTTTATTAAACCCACACCCCATTTAGTTTCTACACGGCATCGTACCGGAACGCTAAATCGCTTGGTGGCACGGCTTTGCCGATAGGGTGGTAACTAGCCACGGCCGAAGCCTCCAGATTAGACCAGAGATTTAGAAATTATAATATTCCAAACCCCTGCCGGGAATCGACCCCGCGACCTCCCACTAATAAGACCACTGCGCCAGGGAGGTCATCAAATAATTAATAAGTATTTCCGATAAGATTTCCCATCATACCCTATTTACCACTCGAAATCCTCTATCTCCCACGTAAAGCACCAATTACCTACTACCTTAAAAACGTTTCAAAAAAATCGCGCTTAATTTTGTCACTTGGTCGCTGCGAACATGGTCACGTTCTTGGTCACATAAGTAAATATCCATACTTAGTATCGGTCGCCCAGTGCGCGGGAGGCGTTAGCCTGAATTTTCAAAAATATGCTCACTTAAGCTAAGTTAATTTATTTTATGGAACTCTTGAGCAAAACTCTGCTTCCGGACGCATCGGTGGTTTAGGCTATGCGTTGTATTATTCCTCTCTACTTATGGTCAAAATTTCAGGTGCCGCCCTGAAAACAGATGGGCGAAATTAGAGGGAAAATGGCTGGACCCGAGAGTGGGCTCCGAAGATGTTAGTGGTACTTAACAATATTTCTTTACATAAACTCAGTGATATGATAAACTAAAAACCGGCCAAGTGCGAGTCAGGCTCGCGCAACGAGGGTTCCGTATAATACCGTCGTATTTTTTTGTACATTTTACACGATAATTCAAAAACTATGATGCATAAAAATAAATAAAAATCTGTTTTAGGTACAGGTGAAGACCTTTCATATGATACCCCACTTGATATAGTTATTTTATTTCGAAAATGGAAAATACTTTTATTACTTACTAGCTTATGCTCGCGACTTCGTCCGCGTGGACTACACAAATTTCAAACCCCTATTTCACCCCCATAGGGGTCGAATTTTCAAAAATCCTTTTTTAGCGGATGCCTACGTCATAAAAGCTATCTGCATGCCAAATTTCAGCCCGATCCGTCCAGTAGTTTGAGCTGTGCGTTGATAGATCAGTCAGTCAGTCAGTCAGGCAGTCAGTCAGTCAGTCAGTCATTCAGTCAGTCAGTCACCTTTTCCTTTTATATATTTAGATTATGACCACAATTTTTTTTTGTGTGATGTAACCACAAATTCACGGTTTTCAGATTTTTCCCCCAATGTCAGCTATAAGACCTACCCACCTGCCAAATTCATGATTCTAGGTCAACGGGAAGTACCCTGTAGGTTTCTTGACAGACAGACGGACAGACAACAAAGTGATCCTATAAAGGTTCCGTTTTTCCTTTTGAGCTACGGAACCCTAAAAAATCGGCAAAGTGCGAGTCGGACACAAACGGTTCTGTACCATGCGTGGTAGACAATGCGAGAGGAGACCCGTGCTCTGCAGTGCGCCGGCGATGGGTTGATCATGATGATGATGATGATTTACGTCACATAATATATTATTATTGGACTATCGAAACTACGCGATTTCCTATGTAAAAATGTTAGTTGTTGCAAAAATAGAGTGTTTGTATTACCTATAGAAAGCATGGACGGAAGAGGAAATCGAGCAGTTCATCAAGGAAACGATGAAGAGTCTGCGCGGACAGTCCACCTACCACAACGACTACTGTGCACATCTGTCACCTGGTATGTGTCCTACTCATATACACAGATTACTAATCTGTGCTCATATACATACTTCCAGTGAACGACAATAAGCATTAGAAGGCGCATTACCTACTAAATAGAGACCACAAACTCTATGTGTACCTACCTATGTAGGTACGTGTCTCTAAATAATTGTACGCTTAGATCTTTTGAACTACGCAACGGATTCTTAAGAGGTTTATGCGGTTTTCATCAATAGAAAGAGTGATTCAAGGCGAAGGTTTATACGTAGGTATAGTTTAATATTGTTTTGTGTTAATTTGTTGAAATCAGTAAGACGATAATTGTTCAAGATGTCGGAAGAAATCAAGCGGACTGAGAGCTTTCATCAAAAATCGTCTTATTCTTTTCAAATAAGTACCTATTTCTAACAAAATAACCACACTGACATCACATTACTATCTACATTGCACCTGAGCGAAGCCGGGGCGGGTCTTTCTCCAACTGAGTATCTTCTTCTCA
Organism: Maniola hyperantus; assembly: GCF_902806685.2. Classification (NCBI taxonomy): domain Eukaryota; kingdom Metazoa; phylum Arthropoda; class Insecta; order Lepidoptera; family Nymphalidae; genus Maniola; species Maniola hyperantus. The sequence goes on along the minus strand of NC_048557.2, from coordinate 1,200,712 downwards.
ATAGGTCATGATGAAGCCTCAATAGCTCAACCGGTAAAGGAGTGGACTGAAAACCGAAAGGTCGACGGTTCAAACCCCGCCCGTTGCACTATTGTCGTACCTACTCCTAGCACAAGCCTGACGCTTAGTTGGAGAGGAAAGAGGAATATTAGTCATTTAACATGGCTAATATTCTTTAAAAAAAAAAAACTGCCTGTACTTACTAAATAGTTTTATACTCAAAACTGAGGAATACAAAGGAAAGTTTGCAAGAAACTGAAGCCATCTTAATAATTAATTGTTTCCGCCACATTTTCATAAATATCGGTCAGAAAATATTATTATAAATGTCATCTAACCTTACTCTCATGGTTGGCCCGTGCGTAGTCGGATCTATCACTCTGGCAGAAACTATTTAATGATTTGGACACTTCATAACTGATGTTTTAGGGTTCCGTACCTCAAAAGGAAAAACGTAACCCTTATAGGATCACTTTGTTGTCTGTCTGTCTGTCAAGAAACCTATAGAGTACTTCCCGTTGACCTAGAATTATGAAATTTGGTAGGTAGGTAGGTATTATAGCACGCCTTAGGGGAAAAATCCGAAAACCGTGAATTTGTGGTTACATCACAAAAAAAATTAAAATGTGTTCATGAGAAAATATATTTCAACTTTCAAAGTAAGATAACTATACCAAGTGGGGTATTATATGAAAGGGCTTTATCTGTACATTTTAAAACAGATTTTTATGTATTTTTATGCATTATGGTTTATGATTTATTGTGTAAAATGTCGAAAAAAATACTCGAGTACGGAACGCTCAATGCGCGAGTTTGACTCGCACTTGGCTGGTTTTTTTTAATTTACGCACCTACCTACCCGTTTACATGACCTTGACTTACATACACCTTGTCAGATTGTCTAGCTTTTCTTTTCTGTTTCAAAAATATAATTAGGTGTTATCTACCTATCTAAAACCGTACTATTGGATGTGATTCATAATAATATTTTTTCATAATCTATATATATAAAAGGAAAAGGTGACTGACTGACTGACTGACTGACTGACTGACTGACTGATCTATCAACGCACAGCTCAAACTACTGGACGGATCGGGCTGAAATTTGGCATGCAGATAGCTATTATGACGTAGGCATCCGCTAAGAAAGGAATTTTGAAAATTCAACTCCTAAGGGGGTGAAATAGGGGTTTGAAAGTGTAGTCCACGCAGACGAAGTCGCGAGCATAAGCTAGTCATTCATACGAATACTTATTAGAAACTAGCTATTAATGCCAGCGACTATATCCGCCTGGATTTAGGTTTTGTCAAAAACTTGCGGAATATTTCAGAATTCAAAACCAGACCTTTCAAGCCTCGAGAGAAGAAACGCCGGCCGTGTAAGCCTGAGGATGTGGTGGTGGAGGAGGTGACTCTACCACTTGCTCCCAAACTTGCCATCAAGGATACAGAACTGATGAAGGTAGCTCGCGAGTTGTATGAGCGGGACATGGACAAGCCCACCCTGGAACCGCTGCCTACACATGCGAGGAGTTAGTATATTAAGTTTTATTTATTAAGGCGAAACGCGTCCCAAAAGCGGCGTTGAGACACAGTTCGGATGTTCAAAGAATCAAGTTTTGGTCACAAAAACTCCGAATTGGTATATTTATTTTTTAATATCTTAAAAATTAAAGATATTCTTTACTGAAATTACGAGAGCCAAAACACGATTTGCACAATTTAGCTCGACACTAAAAGATCGCGAAGTTTCCCTAAAACACGCATTTTTTACACGACCATTAGGAGAAAAACCATAAATTTATTCGTTTGATATAAAACTAATTCCAAAAAAAAAATCGTATTTACGTTCAACGTTTATTACACTTAGGGATTACGGTATTATTTTATGGTAATAGAGAACATAGAATTTTAAATATAAATATTTATATAAAGCCTGCAATAACCAGCGACCCAGACTACCGCTCCCTCCCGTCAGTCCGCAATGCGTCGAGAGCATCCGTATGCAACTTCAATCCCATATCGCTTTAAGTAGTTTTAAGACAATTAATTAGGTAAGTATGCTATAGGTATATAATTTGATTAGTTAAAAAGTCAATAGGTAATTTATATTGTGATAGAAAGGGATTATATTATTGTCGCAATGTCACCAAGTAATAAAAATATTTTTTTTGAGATAAAAATGCGTTTTAATTTTCTTTGTAACGATTTATAATGATCAATTACTTAACTAGTTAGGTTATTAAAATAGCACCGACTAGTAGGTATGTTTGTTTTGCATAGAAGATTGATCAATGACTTAAAAGAGGACTAGAACGGAACTTGGAAGGTACTAATAAATACCTATTCTATGCTACGACTCTACATAAAATATCGTCCTTTCACAGTTCGAATCATTCAGTTCTTCCGAGAGCTTGCAGAGCTCGCTTCGGAAATCTGTCCAATAAATAGCGCAAAGGAAATAGTCACAAATAATGTTTTCTTAATAAAAGCTGTGAAGCTAGTAATCGGGACGTCCGCCTTTTAAACGGAGGTCGGGGGTTCGATCCCGGGCACGCACCAACTTTTCGGAGTTATGTACGTTTTAAGCAATTAAATATCACTTGCTTCAACGGTGAAGGAAAACATCCTGAGGCCTACCTGCATGGCTAAGAGTTCTCCATAATGTTCTCAAAGGTGTGTGAAGTCTACCAATCCGCACATGGCCAACGTGGTAAACTATGGCCAAAACCATTCTCACTCTGAGAGGAGACCCGTGCTCTGTAGTGAGCCGGCGATGGTTTGATCATGAATGTTTTATTTCCAGTCCTCGGCTACGTCCGACCGTCTCTATACAAAACCGGAATTAGCGAATACCAGCAAAGCGTAGCACGTCTGGCGTACGAAATGATTCGCGATGATCGCTTCCCACGTTACTACGCGCACAATGGCTGCCGGCCACGGTGGGGACTGCCGCCCGAGGGCGACAGGCAACCAGAGCTTGATGCAGCTCCTTATGATGGAGAGAGATTGTACTAACAAAGGTGTGCTACAGTGCGCAGCAAAAAATAATGTACATCGACCTTAAGAAAGTGGTTTTGTAGACCATTGCCTCTGTCGTTGAGACGTCACATAGGTATGAGACAACGCTCTACAAAGCCGAAATGTCATTGTACAGGTTGATGTACATTATTTTCTGGCGCGTACTGTACCTATTTACCTAACCTATTTGAATGTTCGGCAGCTCTTTATTTCCCAGGTAATTTTACGCAAACACTCCATCGAATGAAACACTCAGACACAAATGCTCAATCTGAAGTAAATGCTAATATCCTACAAAGACGACAAAAAATATTCAAAATAAATAGGGGTAGATACTGGGTTAAAGAAGAATTAGGACCATTATGTCAAAAATAGAAACTATAGGATGATAGGATCAAGAAAAACTATTTCTAGCAAAGTAGGGACGTATATCACCCTGTTTATGCCTTGGCGTAGGATACCTTTTTGTTTTATTGCCTTCAACGCCTATTAGATGAGACGCTTCTCAGAATTGCCAATAAACTATTCTACACCTGATAAATAATTTCATGTAAGAACATTACTTCTACAATTTGAACACCATATCAATCGAGGTAACCGTTTAAAAGCAATATAACAGTATAATAAAAGTCAACAAATCTCCGCAAACGATACGCACCACTAAACTCAATATAGATTTTGTGAAAAATAAATAAAAGCTGGTTAAGTGCGAGTCAAACTCGTACACGAAGGGTCCTGTACGAGAAATAACAATTTAATTTTTTTGTGATGTCATCATCATCATCATAATGATCAACCAATAGTCGTCCACTGCTGGACATAGGTCTCTTGTAGGGTTTCCACAAGAGGTCTTCACAAGGTCTTGCGCTACCTGGATCCAGCGGCTCCCTGCGACTCGTCTGATGTCATCCGTCCACCCAGGGGGTCTTCCAACGCTACGTCTTCCGTGCGAGGTCGCCATTCCAGCACCTTAGGGACCCCAATGTCTATCGGTTGTACGAACTATGTGCCCTGCCCATTGCCACTTCAACTTCGCAACCCGTTGAGCTATGTCGGTTACTCTAGTTCTACGGATCTCCTCATTTCTGATTTGATCACGTAGAGAAACTCCAAGCATAGCTCTCCATCGCCCGCTGATTTTTGTGATGTACATAGCCACAAATTCACGGTTTCCGAATTTTCCCCTTGTGCTTACCTTTCATGTCAACGACTCAACGGGAGGTAACTAGAGATTTTGATTTCCTTGACGGGTCTTGACTCTTGACAGACACGACAGACACAACGAAGGGATCCTTTAAGGGTTTTTTCTCTATGGAGATACAGAACCCTAAAACACACCGGAAAATCAGAATATGAAACCAAATTTTTCACGAATTTTCCATGACTCGATTCTGTTTTTCCGGGAAAATAATAATATAGTGATTTATTTCGTTAGCACATATTTATTCATTTTTCGTAAGGTTATGGTAGGCAGATCTAATATTGGATTACTGACGAAGTCTGAAAGGTGTGTGTATAAGTAAGAATATTCAGTCGTTCAGACCATCGAGCGGTTTCCTATTAGCTTTTTTTAGGTTCCGTAACTCAAAAGGAAAAACCGGCCAAGTGCGAGTCAGACTCGCGCACCGAGGATTCCGTGCGCGCGCGTTTTTTTTCGATATTTTGCGCGATAAATCAAAAATAAGCATAAAAGGAAAAGGTGACTGACTGACTGACTGACTGATCTATCAACGCACAGCTCAAACTACTGGACGGAACGGGCTGAAATTTGGCATGCAGATAGCTATTATGACGTAGGCATCCGCTAAGAAAGGATTTTTGAAAATTCAACCCCTAAGGGGGGGAAACAGGGGTTTGAAATTTGTGTAATCCACGCGGACGAAGTCGCGAGCATAAGCTAGTCAAAAATAAGCATTAATAATGCATAAAAATCTGTTTTAGAATGTACAGGGAATGCCCTTTCATATGAATATTTATTTAAGTGACTGTTGTTTTAAACCACCTCCGTACTTTACAGTTAACTACTGAAAGCCGAAACCAGTTGGTTTTACGCCAAGAAGAAATGTATATGGTTACTAGACGTCGCAACGGTTCTTTACATAATTATATTATTTTATGACAGACTTGTATTTTTGTGCCAATCATGTTTTTTACATTTTTAAAATAATAATAATAAAATAATTTACTATTCGTATAATTTACAGTGTTTTGTTTAAACTAGCTGTTTATTGTTAGTTGCGTCAAATAAAAACTCTGAGTAAATACCTATAACTAGCTCTCTCCATTGCCCGTTGAGTGACTCTGAGCTTTCTTTTGAGGCCCATACTAAAAGAATCCTTAGAATTTATTTTTTGGTAAGTAGGTATGCTATAAAGAGATACACAATAATTGTCTTTCGTGATAGTACGCGACAGATCGAGATGGCAATCGGGGAAGGAACGCCCTGCACACGCGGACAGCCCCCGCGCTGACGCGTTGCGGGCAAGCGCGGCTGACGTGGGGTCTGCGGGACTTCCCCCCGCCTCATACCCCAATTGCCATCTTAATCTGTCGCAGACTACACTTGGGCACCTTCTGAATATTTTCCCAAGTGACCAGTGCTTGACATGTACTAAAATTTTGTGACACACAAACATCAAATGATCTTCGCCTTTACTTTGATAAAGAGCTATTAATATAAAGTACAATACTTAAACAGCACTAAACATCTCCCCGCTCCGTCGCCGCTGACATTGAACACAGCTGGGAAAGGCGGAAGACATCACAGTGTTCGCAGATCCACGCCATCTTGAAGAAAGATGGCACATTTGATGCAGGGAGACCAATAAAAGTCCGACGATCATTTGATAGCTGTGTGATTTAATGTGCCACGCAAACGGGCTATACACTTGCAGCTTGCTGAATGGTATTGCCCAGTAATAAAAACTACGGTTTGCGCAGTATTTCTATAAGTAGGTACTTACTTTGTCGTTCACTAGCTTATGCTTGTGACTTAGTCCGCGTCGTCTATACAAATTTCAAATCCCTATTTTACCCTATTAGGGGTTGAATTTTCAAAAATCCTTTTTAAGCGGAAGCCTATATCATAATAGCTATCTCCATACCAAATTTCCGCCGAATCCGTCCAGTGGTTTGAGCTGTACGTTGATAGATCAGTCAGTGAGTCAGTTAGTAAGTCAGACAGCTTTCCTTTTATATATCTAGATTACTCTAGACACTATAGACAGTCTCTAAATGTATGTCTGTCTGTCTCACCGTGCATCGGGGAGGAATTCTATCAGTATAGTTCATTTCTCTGGAATCCTGACCCCTAAACTAAAAAATCTCGTGTCCTATGGGCCAGTTCCTTCCCAAACATGAAATATGAATAAGTAGTAAATAGTTTACAGATACGTGAGATCAATTATTTAAAAAAAACATGAGTAAGATTCAAGCGTGATACAAACCATTGGAAGCGTCCGGAATGGCAAGTGCAAAGGTTAGCTTAGAAGTGAATCCTAGGGCTCGAAGAGATTGGGACAATGTCTTCCTAAGGGCGCTTTCTGTGAGGTTCAGTAGGGCGATTGTCTAAAACCTGCATCAATCATTATTACAATCTCAATTGTTCTGATTGGCTGAATTTGTGCGATTCTTCTTGCAACAATGCATTGTGGCCAATAGTGAGCGAGCATTAACCAATCAGAGATGATTGCGATCGTGACATTGTAGCTGTCAAACAACCGCGGTAGGGCCACAGATTACGGCTGAGGTTGACGTTGACGTTGGGGAGCATAGGTTGGTTCCACGTGGTCAAGTCAGTCCATACATCCCCGAGACCTTGGCGTGATTTTACGTCCAGGTAACGTTAGAAATCAGAGACCTCGTCGTCGCCGGTGAAAAGGAGAAATTGTCACAAAAATCTAGCCCGTTTAAAAACGCCGTAGTGTGCCTGGCGTAGGGCCAGCAAAAATACAGTAAACGCAGAACAAAGGATCACCAACCCTTTGTCTCCAGGTTCTGAGTTGAAAAGCTCCCGAAATTATTTATTGTTTTATCGGTAAGCGTTTCCTGATATTTTATTGTCGGGTTTAATTTCTTTTCCGTTTGCGAGATCGATTGGTTTCATTCATAACGAGACACTTAAAGGGTCATGATAATAATATTTATTATTATTTGAGGCAGCATTTTTGAAAAATTGTAAGTATGTAGATGTATCTACAACAATACAAATAAGCTGATTCCCAATTCCGTGATTATACTTTAAGATTAGGTAGGTATAAGAAAATGGCTGGACCACATTTTATTGTCTACAACTCTACAGAGACAATCTGCATTTGGTTGGCAAGTCGATTGCAAAATTGTAGTTTAGTTGCGGTTTTGCGGTCGGCTTTTGGGTCACTTAGACCCTTTTTGGACCTGCTTGGAGTAGCTTATATTTATGAGATGATTGGCAAGACGCATCTGAATTCTGAAAAGAAACCCGGTTCCCGGTTCAAAACAAGTTGGCTTAAAAAAATCGAGTCGAAAAAAAAATTCTATCGTTTTTTACCGCCGGTAAGAAAGAGATGTTATAAGTTTGACCGTTTGTCCGTCCGTGGCATTGTAGCGCTCAGCTCAAACAGATAATATGATGATTTGAATGTTTTGTTTGCATATCGGTTCAGAAATCTCGGAGATTTCGGTGTATATAGGTAGAAATACACAACTCCTCCTTTTTTGAAAGTCGGTTAAAAAATAGCCTATGTTACTCCTTGGTTAATTCTCTACTTGTCTGTGAAAGTCCCGTCAAAATAGTTTCATCCGTTCCGAAGATTAGCCCGTTCAAACAGACAGACAAACAGACAAAAATCTTAAAAACGTGTGCTTCAATTACGGTAAACTTCAAAAAACCATATGAGCTTATATAATACGAGGTAGTTATTTCGTAATTACAGACAGACACTTCAATTTTATTTATTAGGAGTATAGATGTATTATTTTACATAAATTTTCCTTAACTTAATGTTGCTTCTCGCATAAAACTAATTCGTTCTGGTGAAATGTTACTCAGTCGGTGTATCACCTGAGAACTGAGAAGTACATCGGAGAACGTTGTTCCACGAAAATTTATGTTGATGACTGTTTGGGTGATCGGGATCTGAGCAGAGGAAAATATTTTCAGGCAATAAAATAACAGTGAGATTTACAATTTTACGCAGGCAAGTACCTACATTTGTTAAACAGATGCAAGAGGCAAAAGACGGGTGTTTTAGTATGAAACGCGTTTGGAACTCCTATTATCCTAAGTATCACCATTACATCAATACTTCAATACTTTTCGGAGTTATGTGCGTTTTAATTAATTAAATCACTTGCTGTAATAGTGAAGGAAAACATCGTGAGGAAACCTGCATGCCTGAGAGTTTTCCATAATGTTCTCAAAGGTGTGTGAAGTCTACCAATCCGCACATGGCCAGCGTGGTAGACTATGGCCATAACCCTTCTCACTCTGAGAGGAGACTCGTACTCTGTAGTGAGCTGACGATGGGATGGTCATGATGATGATGATTACATCAATTCTCTTATATAAATTCAGCAAGCCATTACAGAGACTGTACAAATGGTAAGCACCTAAGTATATTGAATTTAGCTTTGACTTTGACTTTGAATAAGACACATTTTGACGCTATTAATTAACGATCGGATCAAGAATCAAATAACGATAAATACATAGCAAGAACCGGTGTTGCCTTGGGAGGCACCAGGCAACGCAGAAGGATCACTATACCAACTTTCAGCTTTTATTTCCTCCTCAAAATTGCATGCATGCCTTCTTCATGTTTTCATAGGTGTGTGAAGTCTGCCAATCACTGGGCCAGCGTGGAAGACTATGGCCTAAATCCTTCTCATTCTGAGAGGAGACCCGTACTCAGTAGAGGACCGGCGATGGGTTGATCATGATGCGGACTTACAAGTCGAAACTCGAGCGAACTTCAAATTGCGGAAGACGTAAATTAACTGCAATCCCTTTTTGTGTTAAGCCAAATTAATCTCCGACATCCTTACATTTTGTATGATTAAAAGCTTTCAAGATCCATCAGCATCGTTGTTTTACATCATCAAGCAAGTGCGGGTGTGATATCCGCCACACAACCACAATAAATACATCAGGCGGACAGGTGTGGACGCTGACAAAATCGTTTGCAGTGTTAAAAAGGATTAACTGAGATAAATATGAGAATTACTATGGTTTGTTCCGGGGCTGCGTTGACAATGAATTGTTTTTAGGTTCAAACGTGGGCGTAACAGGCGTGGGCATTTTCATTTTATTCAGAACTAGATTCACGTTTTTAAAAATCTTTAATTTTCCAGGATCAAAAGTAGCCTTTGTCTTTCCCCGGGATGCAAGCTATGTCTTTACCAAATTTCATCAAAATCGGTCAAACGGATAGGCTGTGAAAAGCTAGCAGATAGACAGGAAGACAGACACACTTTAGATATATGGATGGATAAAATGGATGGATGGATGGATATACAAATTAGCTCTTGTAAATGATGTAGTCTAAGATGGAAGCGGATTAACCAAGGCAGTTTTTATTAAACCCATTTTGATCCACGTATATCTTTCTCAGTAGAATGGTAACTATCCACTACCGAGGCCCCCCAATAGATCAAACCAGAGAAAAGATAGAAATTATAGTATCACTAGCTTATGCTCGCGACTTCGTCCGCGTGGACTACACAAATTTCAAACCCCTATTTCACCCCCTTAGAGGTTAAATTTTCAAAAATCCTTTCTTAGCGGATTCTTAGCAAATTTCAGTCCGATCCGTCCAGTAGTTTGAGCTGTGCGTTGATAGATCAGTCAGTCAGTCAGTCAGTCAGTCACCTTTTCCTTTTATATATTTAGATTAATAGGCCCCTGTCGGAAGCTCCTGCTTATAATACAGAGCCCTACTGACCAGGGAGGTCGTCAAATCTTTTTTAAAGAATATTAGCCAAGTTTATTATGCTGACTATTATTCCCCTTGCCCCTCCAATTAAGCGTAAAGCTTGTGCTAGGAGTAGGTTTGACAATAGTGCAACGCGTGGGGTTTGAACCGGTGACCTTTCGGATTTCAGTACGCTCTTTTAACCGTTGAGCTATCTAGGCTTCATCATGACCTATTGAGAAGAAGATAATCAGCTGTTCTTTTTGAAACATTAACATTTTGCAATTTAACAATATAATACTTACTGCCGTACTCAGAGTCGCTTAATCGTTACTTAAGTTTAGTTAAAACGAGACAGAGCTACATCTCTCACATAAATCTGTCTCGTTTTAACTCAATCTTAAGTAACAATTGGTGACTCTGAGTACGGCAGTAAGTATCTTGTGGCCTAAAGCCATCTGAATGGGAAGTCGATTCCTTCCATGCATTGCTTGCATCTCCATACGAGCACACGAGTAGTAATATCTACCCAACTAACAAATTTGTCATAACATTTTGTACTTTTACAACTAATTTATCATATAGACGTTGTATATTAGGAAGCTTTAAAACGCAATATCATACAAGTATCATTCATGCTGCATTTTTGTAGAAATGCAATTTGGTATTAAAACTTCGTTGCACAGACGTTTGTTTGACGTAGCTATAAAGCAATTGAGTCATAGCTAATACATAGTCATACAAAAGTTATATCTGGCACATTTTAGCCACTACTACAACTTCAATATGACATCTTACACCAATTTGGTCATACAAAAGCTTTTATATTGGCTGCTGTAAAACTAGTCATACTTTAACTATCTTATAACCGATAAAGGGTAATAAAGCTATACAATAGTCATATTTGAAACCATAATATGGAAAAAAAATAAGGCTTATGTCTTTTTGCTCCGAAACATGAGAGTTTTGACAATATAACATGCCTGGTCAAAATGTTTAAAGTTAATTTAAAAAAGTGGAAGAAATACAAAAGGAGCGGCACGTATAGGCGCAAACTTAATCAAAATTATTCGTCTTTACTTGCAACTGTAGACACTTGTTTACAAGCACAGACAAACAGGCCAACAGTACAAGCAGTTTCGTGTAGTGGTCTTGATTCCCATCTACAGGCAAGCCACTTAAACACAGAGAGTGATGGTTCCGCACATCTTTTTTTCACTGAAAATCGTTGTGACGAAGATTTCTATGAAAAACAGAGTATTGTAAGTGACGATAGCAATGACAATACCGAAAATACTTTTGGAAATATTGTAAAAGATTCTGAATTTCGCGCACATGTGGCAAAATGGGCTTTAGAGTATAATATTCCGCATATTGCACTTAAAGACTTATTTAGTATTTTAAATAAAAGAGTGCCATTCGTATTACCAAAAGATCCCAGGACACTTTTAATGACAAACACGTTAGATGTGAAAATTATATCTGTGGATTCTGGCAAGTATTGGCATAATGGACTAATACGTGGTCTGAAGGAACGTTTGGCAAATATTAATAATGTGCCAAACGAAATTTTACTTAATATCAATATTGATGGACTGCCGGTATACAATAGCTCAAAACTACAGTTTTGGCCAATCCTATGCAATATTTTTGAAATTCCAAGTTTTCCAGTTTTTGTCATTGGTATTTATGCTGGTCAAAGTAAGCCTACTGATCTGGATGGCTATTTAAGTAACTTTGTTAATGAAATGAAAGATCTAGAAAATGGTTTAGTTATAAATGATAAGCAAGGGAATCAAAAAACAATCCGAGTCAAACTACGAGCTTTTCTTTGCGATTCACCGGCGAGAGCTTTGATAAAAGGTAACATTATACACACTTTTTGTAATTTTTAAATACTTTGATTTCGTAATGCTTCTCATGTTACATTAAAATACTGGTGAAGAAGTTATGGACTTCTTAAAATGTTTCAGGAGTTTGCAACTTCAATGGAAAACACGGTTGTTTGAAATGCACAGTATTAGGTGAATATTCACATCGAACCCATACTGTGATATTTAGCAGAGTGGGTTGCCCAAAAAGAAATGATGAAGATTTTCGCTTAAAAAAGTATGGGTTACACCACAAATATGACTCGCCACTATTGCAATTACCTATTGACATGGTAGAAGATTTTCCTGTTGGGGATGCTCTACACCTAATTGATCTAGGAATTATGAAAAGACTCTTAACTGGCTGGAGAGATGGCAGTTTTGGCACATACATCACAAAATGGTGCGCTAGGGACATTGAAAAAGTTTCTCAATTTCTGTTAAGTTGCAAATTACCCAAAGAAATACATAGAAAAATGAGAGCACTCAACGTGTTACCTTACTGGAAAGGGTCAGAGTATCGCTGTTTTTTATATTACCTGAGTTTCATCATCTTGAAAGACGTATTGTGCGGAGAAGCTTATCATCACTTTCTAACCTTCTTTTGTGCAATAACTATATGTTCCAACGAAGAATATTTTGTTTTTTTTCGTTTAGCCGAGCGACTCTTATTTTTTTTCATAGAACATTTTAGGGACTTATATGGAGAGGAATATATGACTAGCAATATACATAATTTGTCACACATTATTGATGAGGTTAAAAAATTTGGTAAACTCCAAAGTTTTAATACTTATCCGTTTGAAAATAAACTCGGCCAAATAAAACAATTAATGAGACAAGGAAATAATCCACTTGCACAAATCGCTAAACGATTAAATGAAAAAAATACAATTGAACTAGATGCGATGAGAGTGATGAATGATAGTCACAAAACAATTCCTTATGTTAAAGTATGCAGAAGTAAAGATGGACCGATTCCAGTTCTTTTTCATGGCAGCTTTATTTTGTCTCCTCAAATGCAAAATAAGTGGTTCTTGACATCTAAAAATGATGTTGTTGAAATAATATCTATTACTTCCGGTGAAGAGGGACTGATTTGTTTAAAAGGATTTTGTATTAATGATGTCGAAGACGTCTTTGAGACACCAGTAAAGTCTTCGTTATTTAATATATATAAATGTGCAACTAATGTTTCGAAACAAGAAAAAAATTACCAGTTATCCCATATAAAATGTAAACTTGTTGTCATTGAGTATATTTCAGAATATTATTTTGTGCCTTTGCTACATACTCTGTAAAAACTTATTTTAGGTAACAAAGCAGATTATGTTATTTTAGTTTAAGAATTTTGCGAAATTTATAAATTAAACAGCATGATTCATAGCAGCTTTTATTCAAATAAAATCACCGTACCTTATTAGAGTTTAGGAAATCAGCCCTATGATTGTGTAAGTAATGCCAATAACTAATACGCCATTTGAAAATTGCAATCGTATTTTTTTTAGTATCTATATAATATAAATATGATTTCTTATACAATCAGGGACAGGTCACAATAGTATTATTAACAATGTTTTTTGTCAATCATCTTTCACAATAGGTGCTTTTCATAGAGATAAACACATTTCAAAATACTACTAAAAATATAAAGTAATGCATCAATTGAATTTCGAGTAAGCATCTTGTAATGTATTTATTATTTTTAGCTTTAACTTCTAAATTCTGTTTGAATGCGAATGTTAATTATGTGTTTTTCCATTTTAGTAAAGTAGATTATGATAGTTACACTATGCACCTGAGGTAGGTAGTCATAAAAGTCTTAAAATAAAACAATAACAAATTTTTAGGATACAAATAAAAAAAATAGTATGAAATAAAAAAAGTACTTTCTAAAATTAAACAACTTAAACTACGATTTTGTAATTCGGTTCCCTCTCTTTAATATTCATTATATGGAAAAACAAAAGATATAACTGAGTAATGCCACGCCATACAAAATTATTGATTTTTCTCAAAGAACTGACTTCAAATGCTGGGTACTGTGTAAAAAATGGGCAAATAACATAATATTTATATGTATATAGTATATTTCTATGTATATGTATATAGTATAAGCTGTGATAGCCTAGTGGTTAGGACGTCCGCCTTCTAATCGGAGGTCGGGGGTTCGATCCCGGGCACACACCTCTAACTTTTCGGAGTTATGTGCGTTTTAAGTAAATAAATATCACTTGCTTTAACGGTGAAGGGAAACATCGTGAGGAAACCTGCATGCCTAAGAGTTTTCCATAATGTTCTCAAAGGTGTGTGAAGTCTACCAATCCGCACATGGCCAGCGTGGTAGACTATGGCCAAACCCTTGTCACTCTGAGAGGAGAACCGCGCTCTGTAGTGAGCCGGCGATGGGTTGATCATGATGATGATGATGATATTTCTACGGCTATACTCACGTATCCAGTTCAGCCACCCTCACAACGGGCTGTACGGGTAGTGGCACGCACGGCGCGCAGTCTTAAACGCGACGCGTGTGCGAACTGACCCCCTTGATAAAGGACCCCGGATGGGTTCGAAACTAGTCGGGCTAACGTCGACTGGATACGTGAGTATAGCCGTAGAAATATACTATATACAGGATTACAGGAAAATAGGACACGATCCCGTTAAGGGGTTATAGTACAGGACATTAGCTATTAAACTACCCCTAAAGTGCTTATGCAAAAGTGTATCGTTTTCGAGTTATTAATTTTTTAATTTTTTTCTGGGTAAAGGGGTGTGTGCCACTTTAAAAATTTGTAAAAAAAAGAAACAATGTGTTTCATCAGATTTTTTTTTATTTCTTGCTAGTACATATCCTTGTTAATAATAAACAGTTATAAAACAAGAAAAATCTTCAAGCATTTTAAAATTACAGCCTAAAAACTGTACAAGTTTTCGATTTTTAAATTTAATTCTTTGAATAATTTGCAAATTTTTAGAGACCAGGTAGAAAATTCTAACAAATGCTCGTCAAAGAATTAAATCGGATCAATGTAAAAACGGCTTTAATGCAAAATGGTTGAAGATCATTTTTCAATAGGGTCAAAAAGTAAAATAAAATCAGTCAAGTGCGAGTCGGGCTCGCACACGAAGGGTACCATCGTACAAGAAATAACACTTTTTAATTTTGTTAATAAATAAAAGAATTAAATTTAAAAATCGAAAACTTGTACAGTTTTTGGGCTGTAATTTTAAAATGCTTAAAGATTTTTCTTGTTTTATAACTATTTATTACTAACAAGGATATGTACTAGCAAGAAATTAAAAAAAATTCTGATGAAATACATTGTTTCTTTTTTTACAAATTTTTAAAGTGGCACACACCCCTTAATCTAGAAAAAAAATGAAAAAATGAATAACTTATACACTTTTGCATAAGCACTTTAGGGCTCGCTTGATAGCTAATGTCCTGTACTATAACCCCTTAACGGGATCGTGTCCTATTTTCCTGAAACCCTATAAAATGGAAATCACTCACGATAGTTTAAACGTTAAAATAACATATTTGTTTTTAGACTTATCCATCTACCTAATTATTTTCTAAAAACTATTGTAATATTCAACACAGGCCTTCCTTAATTGTCACTACTTTGAACTTTTTCAGATACACTTAATATATATTGATCGGATGGAATCTCACTTTCTATTTTGTGTTTTATGGCTTTCGGTCGATTTCTGCTTGAGGATGCTCGATTTTGTTTGCATTTTATTCTTGACATCGAGTTCCGTAAAATATTTTTAAAAAAATTTTTGCAGTCTTCTTTTGTAAAACTTTTGTCAGTCATGTATATTAAGTCAAAGAAAAAATCAAATATGCGCGTGTAAGCTCGGAAACATATCTTTGATTCTTCCTTTCGGGAGCCTCCAGCCCAAGAACACTTATTCAAAAATTCTCTGGAGAAAATGAGGTCAATTAGCACATAAGCGTTATTTAATCCTTTACCTTTGCCGCAAACTACTGAAAATTTCTTTTTTAATTCTGATATATAAACGACATCTTTTAATTTAGTTTCCAGCTCTTCAACGTCATCTTTGCTACTAATAATTTTAAATTCAATATCCTTAACTTTCTGGTTTGTTAAAGAGTATTCGACTGCAGCAGTCGAACACTCTTTAACAAACCCTTCAAATTTCGTTGCTAATTCTCCAATTTTTAGTATGAGTATTTGTTGGTTTTCGCTCAAAAGTTTTTGGTTATTCAATATTAATTTTTGATTATCTAAAAGTAATGGTAGTTGTTTCGAAATATCTGTCAAATTTTCAGCTGGTTGTTCAATTGTTTGTAACGTATAGTATACATTTTCATCATTAGGGGGTAAAATCATTTGCTCTTTGTCCTGAAATAAAAATACATAATTATTATATTTTAATACATAAATATCATTATGATACAGCGTATTTTATCAAAACATACAGCGTATTTAGAATACGTTACAGAATAAATTTTAAAATCATATTGAATCTATAAAATAATTTGTCCTAAGAATATTAAAATAAACACTATGTTTATGCGGGTTTACTTACCAGAATACACTCTTCAGCTAAGCTGTTAAATTCTTCGTTGTGAAATGGTATGGGTTGAATTTTATGTTGTCTTTTTTTTCGTTTTGGTGGACATGGGTCTTCATTTTCAGTGTCATCAAATTGTTCTGTATCAGAGTATTTGCACATGTTTTCGATTTCTTGTTCCGCTTCCTCATATGTTGATATGTTTCTTCTTTTCACGATACAATTTGATTTTAACCAATCGTCTTGGGGATAATTTTTTTCATTTTTTCGCAATTTTTCTGACATTTTTTTAGGCCACAACAAAATTCCATCATCCTCCCAAGTATCTGGAATAGTGGTTAAAACCGATCTTCCTTTTTCTAATGTCTGGACAATTTTGTATGGCATGGCTGAAATGTAAAAGTAAGATTAAGTCAAGAACATAAACTACTATACATATTTATTGAATTATATATATATATTTTTAAATAAAACACGAAATTATTTTTAAAATTTTGAAAATGTGACTTGTTGTTGTGAAAGTTGTTGACTTGAATAAGGATAGGTTTCATTCTAGAAGAGATTTAAAAAAACCAAAACCATGCGGCCAAAACGGGTAAGAGTAGGTGTGGTAGGTATATTAATTTATCTGCTTACCCGATATATCACTTTAATTTGTTTAAATCCGCTTCGTATATAAATAGTATCATCCGTAGGTATATAAATAAAATATATCAGTGCTCTTGTTAGATAATAATTATCCTTATTCGTGACAACATCACACTTCGAGAGGCTACGCCATACTGACTAATGAATGTATTTTGGCTATGTTAGCTGTGTAGGTAACTAAACCTACCTACAGCCGCTTCGCGAGTCGTAAATGGAGACGACAACAAAGGATGCCTTCTATTTGTATATTTAATAATAATTTGGCTATATCTACATAAAAATAGGTAGGTAGGTAAGTAAGTACCTAACTTAATCTTGTGTAATTAAAAACCACCTACCATAGAACAAGATAGGGAACCATAATTATTAACTTTTTAATTACTCATAACAGATACATTCATCGCTTGTATAATGATTATAAATAGCGAAAATTTTGCAGTGTTGGCACCAAAAAAAAGTATGCTGAAGAAGCATTATTATTTTATCGTTATTTGATTCGACAAAATGTTCAGGTGCAGAGGATAATGTTGAAAAACCGCAATTAACACATTTTTCAGCTTTGACAAAATGTGTTATTTCCCAGGGCCATTTTAACTCTCTCAATAATTCTAAATCCCTTCTCTGAAGAAAAGTGTCCACATCCAAAAAGGCCACCATATTTGCGAAATCTAAAAAAATAATGCGTGGGTGCGTCAGAAGATTAGATTTTTTTTCTAATCTGCCTTAATTTTTAAAGTATAAATAATTATTTAAAAGAAACAAAATAGGTTAAATAATAGACTTAGATGGGTACCTAGGTGTGATTTGAAATTTAAAAAGCCGGGTTACTAAAATTATTGAGGAACTCTGAAAATGAAGAGTGATGGCGTTCTTTTAAGACACTTAAGTCATAAGAGAGCAGTATACATCATTATCAAGTTTTATTAAAGATATATTGTCATGGAGAGAAATAATTATGTATTTTAATAATAAATTTATAATTCAATTTAAAGGAAATGAAGGGGGCAGATTAAATTTATTGAAAAACCTAGAAGTTTGATCGAAAAAGAAAAATTCGCACTACGTTTTCCTCTTTAAACATTATACTTTATTATGATTCTAATATATAATATCAAAGTCAGGATGATAATTAAGTACTTACCTTTTTAATATATTATTATCGACGAGCCACAATGCACAACAGTTTCTCAATATAATATGTTATCCTTTTAACATTAAACGCGTTTGGTACCGCATCACAACGACTAATTTGTCGTACAAACATTTACGTTATGATAAATATACGACTAATTAGTCATAGAAAATGAATATTTATGATACTATTGAAACCAAATAGCCATATAATATTTTACTTTTTGACAGCTATGAGACTAAACGTTTTTGCTTCTGACTTTTAAATGATAGCTGTACGAGTGTAAAGTAATAATAACTGCGCCAAAATCGCATTGTATAAACGTTTGTAAAGCGTTTGTATGACTTAAATCGCATTCTTTTAAGCTTATCAAAAACGTTTGTATAACTTTTGTACGATATATTTTTGCTAGTTGGGTACTCGTGTGATACGAGTACGTGTATGAAGTGACTTCACAGTCACACCAATGAAGAGCCTCTACAAGCCTCTACGTCGCGTCGTAGAGCCTTGTAGAGGTTCTTCGTTGCGTAGAGCCATAGAAAATAGAAAGTGGCGAGACGATTTATTGCATTCTAATACCAACAAGTAATACCACTGGTATTTGTTTGAAGTTTGAACTCATATTTACTCTCTATTCCGAACGGATACCACTCTTTAAAATATTCAGGCTCCTGTTTTAGAACATTCAGATCTGTGCTGTTGGTGACTTTAAATCCCAGCAAGATTAGTGTGAACTGTGGACATGCTAAATCATTAGCGTAGCGCTGTTCAGGAAATCAAGCTTGATGCTTCCGGGCGACACAAAGACGTGTTTCGTGTTCTGCGAAAACACGCAAATTGTTCTTGATCTGGATGATGTATGATATGCAGTGGCGTGCACAGGAGTTCAAGCCAGGGTATGCATTTAGGTATGAACTTATTTTACGGCCGGTTATAATGAAAAATAAGCATTGATTTATTACAATGAGGGTAAGCAGTGCGTTTATGCCTCTATGAGCTGCACGCCACTGATGATATGCCTACTAAGTACTAAGTAGTGCATGATTAGTAAGTATTTACATTTTACTGGTGCATCCTTAAAAAACTCTACAGTCAAAAGCTAAAATCTGAAGAAAAACAACCTAAAATTTAAGAGTAGGTAGGTATCACTATATCCCTCCATATCCATATGGTCTGCATTGACGTAATAATACTACCGTGTCTCTAAAATGTATACAGTACATAGGTATTGAGATACAGTATGTAGGTATAGGTAGGTATACTAAGTTTCCTTTAATAACTGTTTGCCAAACATCGATACCGCTTTAATACGTGGAGCAAAATTATCAAAATAACATTTTATGTGTTTGTCCAACATTGGTAACTCTGTTGGCGATTTGCGAATGTAATAAAATTTTACTATCGGGGCCATAATATTTATTTTTAGGAAATTACACATAATGCTTACTTACTTTGGTGTTTTGTGTTGTACTTACAAAACAAAATAATTACGATATGTAAATCGTCAATTTGGAAAGAAAAGACCATGGGCAAAAACGAATAGACCCTGGTCCTCCGATTCCTCAAAATTACTCAACAGTGTGCGTATGCCATACTTATCCCATAGCCCATAGGGGTACAATTTAATTTTGATTTTCGACTGACCCACCTAATGGATAAACTAATATTATGAATAATGAAATAGGTACCTAAATTGTACCAAAAAGCTTCCATAGACATAGTTAAGTATGGCATAGGTTTAACCATTGATGTTGGAAGAGCCACCTTTGATTATTCTGTGGGTTTAACCATTTTTTTTAAATAACTCCATTATTTTTCTTTATGCTTGATTCATATTAAAATTTAAATCCTTGGGGCCGGGGTGAACGCTATGATAACTGATAAGCGTATAAACAAAAGCTAAATCTGTGCAAAGACGACAATGTCTTCATAACTATTAAATACATTTACTTGTTTTAAAATAATACAAATAAAAAGAACGACATAATCCTTGAATAACATTCCAGTAACATTTTTAAGAACAAAAGTATTAGGTTTGTGAAAATCGATTATTAAATAACTGAATTTTCCGTGTCTCTAATAGAATGTCTAAAATTAACTTATCACACCCCTTATGTCCCTGAAATGTGCCGAATATTGGCACATGTGTGGCAAACGTTGGCGATGCTCTTTGCCAATGGCAAGGATTGGCACAAGTGCTTCAGTTCAGTGGTAGCCGCGCGCGAGTCGATCCAACCGCCCTAGAGGTTTCCCGCCTACGCGAGTGACATTCGATTTTCGAATTTTCACATTCGGCAGTGAACTGTGGAGGTTTATATGAAAAGTTTCTAAACATTTTATATTGTGGAATAAAAATAAATAAAAACAAAAGTGAGAAAGTGACTCTTGTGTCTAAGGTAGAGTTATGATTTTATTGAATTAAGTACCTACATACTTAATTTTGTGCGATTATTCTATGCGTTGTAGTTGTCTAGTGGTTAAAGTAAGTCGATAGTTACCAGTTAAGTAGGTACGGTTTGAACCCCAGGTAGGGTCTCGACTCTCTACTTGGACTTTCAGAAATGGAATCCATTGACAGAAAATGAAAAACATCTACTCTACAGTCATCACCGGCCCACTACTGAGCACGGGTATCCTTTCAGAATAAGAAGCGTTTAGGCTATAGTCCGCCACGCTGGTCAAGTGCGGAATGGCAGACTTCACACACCATTAAGAACATTATGGGGAACTCTTCATGGATGTAGGTTGTTTTCTCACGATGTTATCCCTCACCGCTAAAGCAAGTGATATTTTAATTGCTTAAAAAACGCACATAAGTCCGAAAAGTCTGTCTGGTGGGAGGCTTCGGCCGTGGCTAGTTACCACCCTACCGGTAAAGGCGTGCCGCCAAGCGATTTAGCGTTCCGGTACGATGCCGTGTAGAAACTAAAGGGGTATGGGTTTACTAAAAACTGCCATACCCCTTCCAGGTTAGCCCGCTATCATCTTAGACTGCATCATCACTTACCACCAGGTGAGATTGCAGTCAAGGGCTAACTTGTATGTGAATAAAAAAAAATAAAAAAAAAAATAGAGGCAAAAATCGAATCTCCGACCCCCTGAAGTCGACGTCTTAATCACTAGGCTACCACCGTTTAATACTTAGTGCTTACCTAGTTCTATAATATTTCTTTAATCTCTACATACTACATGCCGCCAGTAGTGAGCGAGCGTCAACTAATCAGAGGTGATTGCGATCGTGACATTGTAGCTGTCATTCTACCGCAATTGAGCAGCTGATTCTACGGTCGCCGTCGACTGAGTTGCCGGGCGACTAGTCGACGATACGTAATTTAGGCTTTGTAAAAAGTAGGGAAAAATATGTCTTGTGGGTATAAATACCTACTGGATCCTCGTGGTACATTGTTTGGAGTTTGTTGAGTCTATTTACATGCAGTTACGCTAATTACGCGACATGTGGGACGCATGCTACTGTCTTGTGCTCGTATTAGTCAGAACATTATAATTTTAGATGTGTATAACATCTTGTGTAGTCAGTTTGGGAAGGAACTATGGTACGCGACTGGTCGAGATGGCGATCTTGGGATGAGGCGGGGAGACGCCCCGCACACCCGCACTCGCTAGCAATGGATTAGGTAGCTGTGCAGGGCGTTCCCTCCCCGATTGCCCTCTCGACCTGTCGCGTACTATAGGTACCTACGAAATCTCTATTGTTTTTGGCGCGTTTGGAACCCTCGTAGCACACGAGTAGATATCTCGTAGCTTTAGTTTTAAGTACCTACGTATTAATTATTTATCACTACTATATTATCATCTTACAAATAAAAATTTTGACAATCAGGAAGCATTAAATTTTACCTGATAATTAATTTGAGTTTTGAGTTTAGCAATCACCTGACTATTCTAAGTTTTCACGAGTTAAGTACACAGTTATTAACTAGCTTATGCTCGCGACTTCGTCCACGTGGACTACACAAATTTCAAACCTCTATTTCACCCCCTTAAGGGTTGAATTTTCAAAATCCTTTCTTAGCGGATGTCTACGTCATAATACCCAACTATATGCATGCCCAGCCTGATCCGTCCAGTAGTTTGAGCTGAGCGTTGATAGATCAGTCAACTCAGTCGAAAACGGAAAAAAATATTTTAACAATCCTATATTTTGTAAATGCTCACGATATACCTATTACAAATAAAACATCTGATTGATGCTAGACGTCAACCAGCGTTGCGTAAGTAGGCCACTCGGAGTCAATGCCGCGTTGTAGGTGGGGCATTGACCCGAGTTTTGCACGCTATACATTGCGGGTTTGAAAAATACTAAATCACTATTACTACAAAATGATGCAAATGGTTATTGGTATTGGATTGTGTTTAGGTAGTATAACAATAATGCTAAGTTTTTGCTAACGTTACACCGTGTATTTTGCGTGAGCGTTTAGTCGCATCATAAGCGTCTGCCACATATCTACTCGTATTAGACTAAAAATACGTCGCTCTTGAAACCACGAGAGATTTAATGAAATCGCGATCACATCCCGAAGCTAAGCTTGAACGAAAATATTAATATAATTCGATTCATCAACGGCATTCTGCAGATGCGAGAAATAAAATGTAGGATTTATAAGAAATACTTTCTTGTTAGCTGCCATTTGATGAAGATTCATTTTCGTTTTCCGTTGCAATTGAGTAGGTTTTTGATGGCTCTGCCAAAGAGGTGTGAGAATATAAGATCATTGATTCAGAATGTAATACTTTAAGCAAAACAATTGATGAGTTTATCTTCACATCCCACATTTCGTCACATTTCGTCACATAAATGTTAGAAAATCTATAGCAGGCAGGGGCAAGCTAATAGTCCTAATAAGGACCTACCTACCTAGTTGCCCCCGCCTGTCATATATTTTATAACATTTAAATTTATGAGCTTATCAATGTCTATTTTATAGAATACAAAGCTTGTTTATTGCTATTCAGTTATCAATTACTATTTATTAGCAGTCGAGTTTTAAATTTATTTAATTCTTTAATTTTTTTATACCTTAATTAGCTTATGCTCGCGACTTTGTCCGCGTGAACTACACAAATTTGAAATTTCACGCCCTTAGGGGTCGAATTTTCAAAAATTCTTTCTTAGCGGGTGTCTACGTCATAATAGCTATCTACATGCCAAATTTCAGCCAGATCTGTCCAGTAGTTTGAACTGTGTGTTGATAGACCAGTCAGTCAGTCAGTCAGTCACCTTTTTCGTTTATATATTTTTAAGAAGATTATTGTCCTAGATGATGCCCGCGACTTCGACCTACGGGGTTTTTTTTAAATTATACTGCTGGAGTTTTTTGATTTTCCGGGATCATTTCAGGGCCTATGTCAATAGTGAATAGATGCAAAAAATACCACTGTATCAATATATCGGAAACGAATTCAGATGACGATTTGAATATAGGTACTTTACAAGCAAGAGGAGTCTCATTCTATCCTAGTTTAATAGAATATCTACTGCGCTATTTTCAGGAAAGACTATTTTTTAAAATTTCAGTACAATATACGATTTATCTCATAAACTAGTTAGAGACCACAGATGAGTGAATAATTTCTCTAATCTCTGTTTGAGACGCATCTATAGATAGTGTGTTTAAGCATTTGAAAATAGGTACTATACGTCATGTATAACAACCTTTTTATTAGATTAATCTATTTTCTTCTTTTAACACCTTGGCAAAATAAAGTTAAGTGGCGGCAATTTATAAAGATTTGTTTATTATTTTATGTAAGTGAATATTCACACTGTTATTTTCCCCGCTTGTGAATAATTAATCATCAATGATCAATGGATGCGTAGGTACAACTCCTCACGCGTCATGTCAAAAGTATGATTTTAGTTCTTATTTTATATATGAACCGTATTTTGCCATGACAGTTGACCCATAGAGTTAAAATGGCGCGTGAGACGTCATTTTGTACGGACTCTACCTGGATTAGATATGTTAGGTAGTGAATATTTTTTCCAATCATTGTGAATCGTTTTTGTTTAAATGGATATAGTTTAACCCTCTAACAAATAAACCTGGAATAGCGGTGGAATAGTTATACTTTGTTTTGTCTTTCTCTGTCATCAATAATTTGACATTTGAAGGAAAAAGACAAAACAGAGTATAACTATTCCACCGCTATTCCAGGTTTATTTGTAAGAGGGTAAAAGTTAAAGACATGGAGAGTGTCATAGACTATCATTTATACCGGAAAATCAAAGAGTTCCCACGGGGTTTTTAGGGCATTATTATTTTGTGTAAGCTTTAGCGACCCACGCCGGCTTTGCACGGTTTTAATTTAAAAATAATATATAGCCTATGTCACTCAAGAATATTGCAGCTTCAGTAGAAAGCTGAAAGAATGTTCAAAATCGGTTCAGTAGTTCCAGAGATTTCTTCTTACAAACAAACTTATAAACTTTACCTCTTTATAATATTAGTATAGATTGGTAATAATATATTACCGTGAATACATTCTGTTTGTGAATAATGGCAAATAGACAAACTAATAATAGAGTAGGTAATTTCCTCTTAGCTTTCGACACACCAAAATTTACTACGAAAAAGTGGGACATTCTTCTTACACAGTACACAGTACACACTAACTCCACAGACCAACACCGTTTGATGTATTTTACGGGCGCCTGCGAGATTCGTTTGATCTTCGTTCGCTTCAGCAGATTACAGTGGCTGTGCGATAGTCAATAAATTGACGGCAACATACTATGCAGATCGATATGTGAGCGTATTGATCTTTAATATCGATCATTTGTTTATGGAAATGGAAGAATGATGTAGTATTTTGTATATTATGGTTCATGTTTGTTGTACCTACAGAGTTTTTGGCATAATCATCATCATCATGATCAACCCATCGCCGGCTCACTGCAGAGCACGGGTCTCCTCTCAGAGTGAGAAGGGTTTGGGCATAGTCTACCACGGTGGCCATGTGCGGATTGGTAGACTTCACACACTTTTGAGAACATTATGGAGAACAGGGATGCAGGTTTCTTCACGATGTTTTCCTTCACCGTTAAAGCAAGTGATATTCAATGACTTAAAACGCACATAACTCCGAAAAGTTAGAGGTGCGTGCCCGGGATCGAACTCTTGACCTCCGATTAGAAGGTGGACGTCCTAACCACTAGGCTATCACAGCTATTAGAAGGCGGCATAATGCTTTATCAGAATTTCCGTCTTAGCATAGGTCAAACGAATAAGACCCCGCTGCGCGTTTGGTCACCAAAATTACCCAATAACAAATTAGGAACCGCCTCCTATTCGGGAGGTCGGAGGTTCGATCCCGGGCACGCACCTCTAACATTTTGGAGCTATGTGTCTTTTAAGCAATTAAATATATCACTTGCTTTAACGGTGAAGGAAAACATCGTGAGGAAACCTCATCATGAGGAAATCATAATGATGAATTTTAACCGCCAGCTATGCACCTGGGCCCCAGAAACAGTATAGATTTACAGGTCAAGTGTATATAAACCAGTAGGTCCATTTCGTTAAACCTGCATCAATCATTATTACAATCTCAATTGTTGTTATTGGCTGAATTTGTGCAATTCTTGTTGCAACAATGCATTGTAGCCAATAGTGAGCGAGTGTCAACCAATCAGAGGTGATTGCGATCGTGACGTTGTAGCTGTCATTCTACCGCAATTGAGCAGCTGAATATTTGCATCACTTGTGCAATACCGAAGCTACGGGCGGATATTTACAAAACACGCGTCGACGGGTGTCGGGTTCGGTGTGCTGTAATGTAAAGTAACACGGCAGACTCGTCCAATACTGACATGACACCTCAATACTGATTCACGTTACGTAACAGTACGCGACAGGTCGAGATGGCAATCGGGGTTTGAGGCGGGGGGGAAGCTTCGCACACCACCATGTCACCCGCACTATCTCGCACCGGGTTAGCGCGGGGGCTGTGCGGGTACATACAAAAAATCACTTCATTTTATTACTACAGTCCAAGACCATATTACATACCACAAGCCAACAGAAGAATTCGGCTAGGTTGGGCAGCTTTTGGGAAATTGAGTCAAGTCTTCTCATCGTCAATTCCTCAGTGCCTCAAGACGAAAGTCTTTAACCAGTGTGTTCTTCCCGTCCTCACCTATGGTGCTGAAACGTGGACACTAACAAACGGCCTTGTCCACAAACTCAAAGTCGCTCGGCGAGCTATGGAGAGGGCTATGTTAGGAGTTTCCTTGAGGGACAAGATCCGAAATGAGGAGATCCGCAGGAGAACCAAGGTCACTGACATAGCCCAAACTATTAGCAAGCTGAAGTGGCAGTGGGCAGGTCATGCCTGTCGTAGAGGCGATGGCCGTTGGAGCCGGAAAGTCCTTGAGTGGAGACCGCGTTTAAGCAAGCGTAGTGTGGGACGCCCTCCAGCACGATGGACCGACGATATAAAGAGGCTGGCGGGAAGTGGCTGGATGAGGAAGGCTGAGGACCGGGTGTGGTGGCGCTCTTTAGGGAAGGCCTATGTCCAACAGTGGACGTCCACAGGCTGATGATGATGATGATGATGATGATGATGAAGACCATATTAAGCTCTGCCATGGGCGCAGGTCCAGAAGTAGTGGCATTTCAAAGACATAATATTAAATATGCATCTTTAATTCAATAGCGACTGTTCGTGTAGGTATCTACTAATGAAATCCTATATGTAAAAAAATAGATCGTGGTCAAGGAAAAATTCCTAAACAACAACCGAAGATTACAGTGTACCTATGTAAGACAACAACGCATAAATTTTCAGCAGGCTTACATTAGGGTTAGTACAACTTTTCACATCTCGATTCTCAACGATACGACAACCTTGATATAATATTTCGAGTGTCGAAACACTGTATAACTATGGATAAAATTAAACCTAAATTTTTTTAAGGTTCAAATTCGATTATACGCCAACCACTAGCACCCCAAGCAAAAACATCATAAAACCCACTGAAAAAGTGACTCTAAAACCTTGACTTTTACGTTTCGATGCTCGATATATCAAGGTTGGCAAGATGTGCAAAATCGTACCAAAGAATTCGCGTTTGAGTTTCAATTCCTATGAGAACCCAAAGCTTCTAAAATTTTCCATTATAGGAACTATTTACTTTTCATACGCAGGGCTAAGTGATGTTTTATATCTCGCTATAATATGGAACGAAACACTACATGAACTTATAGGCAACTGAAAGTTCAGCCTTATGCTTCTACTTTTGATGTTCGAATTCTATCAACGTTGGCGAATGTAAAATCTCATACTAATCCCATATTTCTTCAACTAAACTTTATCGCGGTGTACCGTCACGCTCGACGCTTCAATTCGAGCCTCGTTTGATATGAGACACCTTTGATGTGTCATTTTAATATATCACCCGGTGTTTGTATCCCGAGTGTCTTTCCGTCAGACATCTGTATAAATCTAATTTTATTACGTTTGTTGGGTAGTAGATATTGTAATAACAACAGAATTGAAAGTAGAATTTAAATAAGAAGAACATCCAGAATATCATAAAAGTATGTCCGTTTGCTTGCTTTTCACGGCCCATCCGTTAAACCGATTTTGACGAAATTTGGTACAGATATAGCTTGCATTCTGGGGAAGGACGTGGGCTACTTTCTATCCCAGAAAATTATTGTACCCACATGATTCTTGGAGTTTGAACCGGCGACCTTTCGGATTTCAGTCCGCTCTAAATTATAGGTAGTGTTTACTTAGCAATTAGTGTAGTTTCTGTGTCAGTTTACCTGGCGCATTGCCCCATGATCACATCAGTGATGTATGAGGCGTGACGCGACCCTGTCACTCGACGAGTGGTAAACAACGTTTATAGCGCCATTATACTTCCTCTCAACTCGGGAAGAAATACGATTGTGAGCGGAAGGGAAGTCGTATTTATTTGTGACACAATACAGCAGTTTTTCGACGTGGGAATTAGTTCGTGAATTGGAACTAATCGTAAAAAAATATTAATTTCATAATTATAAATGTGCGTCGATTTTATAATATATCCCTTTCATTTGATATTCCACTTGATATAGTTATCTTACTTCGAAAATTGAAAATACCTATTTTTAGTTCATGACCACAATTTAATTTTTTTTTGTGTGATGTAACCACAAATTCACGAATATATATTGCAAATAAAATATCTGACGCTAGAGGTCAACGAATGTTGCGTAAGTAGGCCACTCGGAGTGCCGCGTTGTAGGTGGGGCATTGACCCAAGTTTTGCAATCTATACATTGCAAGTTTTAAAAATACTAAATCACTAATACTACAAAATGAGGCAAATGGTTATTGGTATTGGATTGGGTTTAGGTAATATAACAATAACGATAAGTTTTTGCTAGAGTTCTGATTACACCCTGTATGTAATTTAATAAACAGTTTCTTAACACATCCCAGATATACCTAATAAATTAGGTAGCTACTTATATTTCTTTGAGGCAGCTCGTATTGAGTCAGCGAGATTGTTTGGATCGACTAAAAGCTGGTAGCTTCCCAACTAACTGACTGACGCTGTCACTCGCCAAACACATTAGGTACATTATTATATCGAGCTGACGATAGATATATGTATAGTTATATAGAGCACTAGGCTTCCTTATTTCAAGTGCTCATTTGTAAATTCAATGGCATGACAATTCTTACAAAATTCTACCCGAAAAGTTGGAAATTTCGAGGAGGTATTTAGGTTATAGGTACATATCTCACACCCGGCTTTACTCACGTGTTTAGGGTTAGGTACCCATATTGAAAACGGGACTCTATTACTAAGATTCCGCTGTCCGTCCGTCTGTCTATTATAAAGGCGAAAGTTTGTATGTGTTTGTATGTGTGTGTGTGTGTGTGTGTTTGTGAGTGTGTACGTGTGTATGTTTGTTACTCTTTCACGCAAAAAATACTTCACAGATTTGGCTGAAATTTTTAAAGAAGGTAGATTTACCTTACACATAGGCTACTTTTTATCCCAAAAAATCAAAAAGTTCCCACAAGATTTTGAAAAATCTAAATCCACGTGCATCGCGCCAGTCGCGGTCATTAGATAGTATAACATTTTACAGGTCCATAATAGGTAGGTAAATATAGACGACCTTCCAGACGCAGGATAAGCGCTGTTGTCTTATTAGTGGGAGGTCCCGGGTTTGATTCCCAGCACCACCCTACTACCACCCTACCGGCAAAGCCGTGCCGCCAAGCGATGTAGCGTTCCGGTACGATGCCATGTAGAAACCAAAGAGGTGTGGGTTTAATAAAAAGAAAAAAAACTGCCATACCCCTTCCGCGGGTTAGCTCGCTTTCATCTTAGACTGCATCATCACTTACCACCAGGTGAGATTGCAGTCAAGAGCTAACTTGTATCTGAATACAAATAAAATTAAAAAAAGCAGCAGAACATGAACTATATCTAACTGGTAGGTACATAAACAGTTCACGACCAATCATGTATTTATACGCGACACTACGAAATCTCCGCGACTATTTTTACAAGCGACCGATTTAGCGCCGACCTCATCGCGCCGATGCATCGCGTGACGTCAGACGGAACATAGGCCCAAAAGGTCTTATGTCTAACAAGATCTTTTAATAATCAACCTTGGCATTAAACCATAAAGTAATTTTTCCAATAAACATACTACTGAAAACAGTAAGATCATAAATTCAATTGTTGTTATACAAAAATGAATTATACACTAACTGTATTAAAGTTTATATTGGAAAGTTAGTTTAAGGATTAATTAGTAGCATAAGGTGTTTTATGTAATAACCGTTAAAGTAAAATCTATCGTATGTAGCGGAGATAAGGTTATTAATTGATCGTGTTGGATTATCTGTTTCAGAAAATAATGACTATTTCTTTGGACGTGACTGTGAACACGACGGCCAATTAGACAAGGCGATGCGCATACCTACATACGTGGGAACATGAAATTAATGATATAAAATGACATATCGATAATGATTTGATATATTGTTTACTAGCTGATGCCTGTTCGTCCCCGTGGAATTAGGTTTTTAAAAATCCCGTGGGAACTCTTTGATTTTCCGGGATAAAAAGTAGCCTATGTCACTATCCAGATCTTTATCTATACCCATGCAAAAAATCACGCCAATCCATTATACTGTTGCGTCGTGATTAAAGAACAAACCAACAAACCAACAGACTTTCGTTATAAATGTGTGATCCCATAAGGGTTCCTTTTTCCTTTTAAGTTACGGAACCCTAAAAATCAAGACAAATTATTGATAGCACGTGCGTGACTGACCTTACAAGGCTGACGTGACAAAACAACAAACAAACATGTAATAATAGTCCAAGCTAATCTTGCACCTTGCGTGATGCTATTCTGGCTGTCTGTGTGTCCTCTTATGCAAGATACGGCTACAATAATAGGTAACAATAAACATATCGATGTTTCTATTTGAAGCGAGGTTATTATTGTTATATTTTGTTTATTATTAATTCACACCTATAAATCAACCATTTAGTTTATTTGTTTTCGACCGATTTTGGAGGTTCTAATTCGGCCTTTTTGACGAGACAGTTCGAGATGGCAATCAAAGTATGAGGTAAGGCGACGCTCCGCACGCTCGCTCAACTCGCACCGGCGTAGCGCGGGGGCTATGGCTGTGCGGGTGTGCGGGGCATCCCCACTCCCTGCCCCGATTGCCATCTCGACCTGTCAGTTACTATAGATAGGTACACCAAATCAGGCCTTTAGGTTTCTTCCGTCCTCGAAGAGTACACTCGGTTATCACCACTAACATCTAGTAGATAAGAGGTATAACTACACTTCGCAAAATAGACATAGAATATCTTCATAATAAATATATATCTATCGAAAAGTTAGTAACGTCGCAAAGGCCAAAACTTGAACAACTTGTTGACTCACAACTTGATTTTCGTAGAGGCTCGTAGTACCAGTGCCGGTGCTACGAGCGTAAGAGATTGTTAAGTTGAAAGTTGATGATTGCATCAGCTGAGCCTTTTGTAAACTTCTATAAGATGTATTTTTTTCTTGTGGGGAAATCCTCATGGTTAGGTATCACCGTGCCCGGAGAGGCACAGAAGTTATGTCGGGCTCTTACCGATTAAACCCCCACGGTGTACCAGCATCGCCTGGTTGCTGGTGGCTACGGGACCAAACTCATTCGCGCAACACAGCCAGCGGTGCCAGCTGTGGTAGAGCTGCCTCTGGGACCAATGAAGTCACTACTGAGGCACACCAGGAACCTGGTTTAACTTTAAGTTAATAAAAATAATAGGTAATTAAGTAGTTAACTGTAATAGCCTAGTGGTTAGGACGTCCGCCTTCTTTCGGAGGTCGGGGGTTCGATCCTGGGCACGCACCTACAACTTTTCGGAGTTATGTGTAAATATCACTTGCTTTAACGGTGAAGGAAAACATCGTGAGGAAATCTGCATGCATATTGTTCTCAAAGGTGTGTGAAGTCTAACAGTCCGCACACGCCCACTCTGAGAGGAGACCCATGCTCTGTAGTGAGCTGGCGAACGGTTGATCATGATGAAGTAGTTATTTTTCCTCATCCCCTTGCTACAATGAAAAACATTTATGAACTAGCTATAGTTAAACCTACTTTATTTTATTTTATTCAGATACAAGTTAGCCCTTGACTGCAATCTCACCTGATGGTAAGTGATGATGCAGTCTAAGATGATAGCGGGCTAACCTGGAAGGGATATGGCAGTTTTTATTAAACCCGTACCCCTTTGGTTTCTACACGGCATAGTACCGGAACGCTAAATCGCTTGGCGGCACGGCTTTGCCGGTAGGGTGGTAACTAGCCACGGCCGAAGCCTCCCACCAGACCAGACCAGAAATTTAGAAATTATAAAATTCAAAACCCCTGCCAGGAATCGAACCCGGGACCTCCCACTAATAAGACCACAGCGCTCACGACTGCGCCAGGGAGGTCGTCAAGTCTTGAATACTTTCTCTAAAGTTTTGACTCCGACTTCGATTTTAAGTACTTAGGTATAGTCTACCTACATAAAAATTGTTTTTTGAAAGATACCGAGACAAAAATCCTTTACTGAAGTCGGTACTACATAGCCGTAGCTTCTGAAACGATAGAGAATCTTACTCCATTTTGCAGTAGGTAAGTGCTTTCAAAGGCAACAAACATTTTTTCTTGCAAAAGTTTACTCAACATTATTGTCTGACACAATAAGTGATTCATGTAGAGGAATTATAATGAACATTTGCTCTCATTTTCTAATCCTCAGAATCGCGTGTTTGGTGAACTGTCGGTACAGATAAACTGCAAACGCGATATTGACAGAATCACTCATTGCTAAAATGCATTAGCGAGTGTAATCAAAGGGGAAACTGTGAACTGTGACGTCATCAGTGGCTGTGGAGGTCGGGTGCTAGTGTTAGCGATGAAATTATGGATGATTTATATTAACACGTGTAGGGGGCTCGCGCCGTGCCACGTACGAGTGACGACCTCCCTGGCGCAGTGGTCAGCGATGTGGTCTTCTTTCTTTCTTCTTTCTTCGCTCTGGGCTGGTTTCCGCACTTAAACGTTTCCGTCTGTTGTGCGTGCATTGCCCCTCCCCGCCGAAGTCTTCACTCCAGCCATCCAAGCTCGCTCCAGAAGCCAAATAGACCGCCCAGGTTGCCGAGGGCTTCATGGAGTGAGGTCGGGGATCCTAAATGGCGCTCGCGTTGATCTGCTACGCCCGTACACTCCAGGAGTACGTGCGTCGGTGTTTCATCGACCTCCATGCAGGCCCTGCACAGAGGACTGTCGGTGACACCTATAACGAAAAGGTGTTTGTTTAGTGGGCTATGCCCTGTTATGAGTCCCACCACCTTCCTAAGTTTACCTCTGTCCAGGCGGAGTAGTATGTTAGTTTGTCGTTTGTCTATGTTGGGGAAAGCCTCTTTTGCTTGCCTGCAGTCTGTTGTGTTAGCCCATAGTTTCGAATGTTCTTTTAGTGTTAGTTCATGCAACCAGGTTTTATACTCACTGAAGGGTATGGGAACGATAGGTTCTGGTCCTGTCACCTTCAGTGTCGTAGCCTTTCGTGCTAGTGCGTCTGCCGCCTCGTTTCCCTGGTCTCCATCATGTCCTTTGACCCACCTTAGGGTGATGTCATTTGACATGGCGAGAGTTTGCAGAGCCTTGTGGCAGTCTTGTATAAGTTG
Source organism: Maniola hyperantus (assembly GCF_902806685.2). Classification (NCBI taxonomy): domain Eukaryota; kingdom Metazoa; phylum Arthropoda; class Insecta; order Lepidoptera; family Nymphalidae; genus Maniola; species Maniola hyperantus. The sequence continues at coordinate 1,167,375 of NC_048557.2, read as the reverse complement.
GGAGGTCGTCGAGAATCTAGCCAAGGCTTTGAGAGCAGCTTGGCTATCAGAGTTAATGTTAATCTTAAAGTTTGTTACCTGTCGATTGGTCATGGATATAGCTGCGGTCATGTGGTCTTATTAGTGGGAGGTCCCAGGTTCGATTCCTGGCAGGGATTTGGAATTTTATAATTTCTAAATCTCTGGTCTGGTACCACCCTACTGGCAAAGTGTCGTGCCGCCAAGCGATTAAGCGTTACGGTACGATGCGATGCCGTGTAGAAACTAGAAACCAAAGGGGTGCGGGTGTAATAAAATAAACTGCCATAACTACCTTTTCCTTTTGAGGTACGGAACCCTAAAAACTGCCATACCCCTTCCAGGTTAGCCTGTTTCTATCTTGGACTGCATCATCACTTACCACCAGGTCAGATTGCAGTCAAGGGTTAACTTTGTACCTATCTGAATAAAAAAAATCTTAATGATTATTACAGACAACCCTATATTTCATCGCGGGAAATAAGATTGTTTTAAAACGTAACATCCTTAATGTTATTGAAAATGCGTGCTGGTAATGTATAAACACATGTATAAATAATCCCACGCGGTTATGCACTGTTTATTATAGCCGTTAAAACAATAATTATAATGCATTAATTGAGACGGTCTAAATATCACTTGCTTTAACGGTGAAGGAAAACATCGTACATAGAGGAAAACTGCATGCCTAAGAGTTCTTCCTAATGTTATGTTATGTTGTCCTAAGTGGCTGTCATGAATGGTGTATGAGTATTGTCTTGCACTATTGCCATCGATATAAGGACAAGATATGGTCAAGCGAACAAAATTAATCCAAAACCAAATAAATCAGTTCCACCTAATGAACGACCCATTTGAAATCCAGACGTCACTGAGGTTGCATTGTTGCATAAGCACCAATGTGTCGGTGCCATTTTGTTTGTTCAATAACCCTGTCCATACGAAGTAATACATAGGTCATTGACTATCGCATCGCCTGTTTCCAAGATCACAGTTTTAAACATCATTGTGGTGGGCCGTCACCGGCGGTAGATAGGTACTAGTATTTGAATACGCCATTTCGTCGGTTATTTCTGCGCGATGCTCTGCGGGCCCGACTAGCGACTGTCATCGACTGAAGTAATTTTACATGTTTTATCATCCGCAAGCTCTGAAATAAACGTAGACATAGTGACTCTGTGTACAGCAAGTCTATATTTTACTGAATAATGAATTACTTTTTAGTGTTCCGTATTAGTCCGTACGGACAGACAGATCACTTTGTTGTCTGACTGTCCGTCTGTCTGTCGTGTCTATAAACATACCAGAAGTGAAGTTAAATATTAATCACGACGCGACGCGAATAGGTTTATCGCGAGTTTTACCTTTTATAATAACCTAACTGCAATATTAACTTGATTAGGGCACAATTGCTATTGCAACCACTCAATCAAAATGGCGACCTATACAGAAAAAGCATTTAATAGTGGGTCGAGTCTCGAGTGGGAACGAGACTCGCTTAAAAACCATCAACCACGCGTATTTATACAATCGACTCAAGATGGCTGCCTCGCAATACGATCACGCGCCTTCCATTTCAAAAGGCGCCAAATACAAATGCGATAACATTTATGTCAAGAAAATCTATAGGGTACTTACCGTTTACCTAGAATAATAAATTCGGTAGGCAGGTAGGTCTTATAACACAAGTAAAGGAAAAAAATCCGAAAACCGTGAGTTTCTACATCACAAAAAAAATTAAAATGTGTTCGAAAGAAACAATATTTAATATTTTCAACTTTCAATTTAAGATTACTATATCAGTGGGGTTTCATATAAAAAGGCCTTTTACTCTTTGCTTGTACATTCTAAAACAGATTTTCATTTATTTTTATACAGAATAACTAGTTTTTGATTGATTTATTTTTTATTTATTTATTTATTTATTAAATTAACTTACGGCTACTTACACTAATACATTTAAAAAAAAAACTTAATTCTGAAAATATTACTTACTAAATGTAGTCGCCAATTATAAGTTAATACAACATTTACAAACATATGTGACAAAATAAAAATACATACATCAATAAGATTACAGATACAGATTTATCGTGCAAAATGTCTAAAAAATACTACTGTAGTACGGATCCCTCGGTGCGCGAGTTTGACTCGCATTTGTTCGATTTTTTGTTATTTTTACGCTTTATAGGTGATGCAATGCAATCCATGAAAAACTTTTATCTGTCACGCAAACTCCATGGTGATTTGAAGATAGCTTGCATTCCGGAGATGTACATGCTATGCTATGCTTTTTAGTTTTTATCCCGGAAATTCAAACATTTCCTAAATAAATAATTTTTAAAAACATAAGTCCACGCGGACGGATTTGTGGGCTCAATAAATCACGAAAGGCCAGCCAGCATGTGTCTCTACTCTCTAACTCCCTATATGAGTCACAGCATGACAAACCACGATGTTAGTACTATTATATATTCTGTCCCACGTTTTAGGTACATGTCTGACGGGTGAACACATGACTAAGAAGAGATGAAACCGACACCTATAAACAGATATCTGGATAAAGTGATTAATTTTATTGCGGCTTATAATTTTTCCGGGAGGTGGGTTTGACGAAGTGTTATAGTAATACGATAGCATATAGTTTGTTAGGCTATTTAATGTAGATACATATACCTATATTTCCAAGTTATTACCTAACCTAGGTACCGAATTGAAATAAGGATCTACTAAAGGCTGATTCATATTGGCCGGGAATAGATGCGAAACTATAAAATTTTACGTACCTACTTACCTATCCAACATATCAGCTTCAACAAGTAGATACTTATCGCAGGTACTTTCATCATAAGACATCTTTTCAAATCAAATCAAATCAAATTATTTATTGCTTATTTGGGTTTACAATGGTTCTTAGTCATACCTTGTGGTAAGTACAGCCAAATACCTTATATACTAAGGCATGCAATATTATGTTAGAATTATTTTATGTAATTTTTAATTATTATTTAAAATTTGCTTATTTTACAAAAAAAAAATATGTACCTATAGGTATATAATATATATAAAACCTTGTCACAATAATAAATTAAATAATACATAATACAATTTTGGTTTCTTTTCATATTTATTCATGTGACTGTTTATGTAAGATCATTGTTTATTAATTGCGTATTATTTGCCAATGAAGGGCATAAGGTCAGTATACTTGTGACAAAGGAAATGGCCTTGTTTATTTATATTCCTTCCTTTTGTAGTGCTTTTTTCTGAATATTCACTCATATCTAAATATATAAATGGAAAAGGTGACTGACTGACTGACTGATCTATCAACGCACAGCTCAAACTACTGGACGGATCGGGCTGAAATTTGGCATGCAGATAGCTATTATGATGTAGGCATCCGCTAAGAAAGAATTTTTGAAAATTCCACCCCTAAGGGGGTAAACTAGGGGTTTGAATTTTGTGTAGTCCACGCGGACGAAGTCGCGAGCATAAGCTAGTCTCGTTATAAAACTAAGAAAAATCTCAAGTATTCAAAGAAACAAACAATATTAGGTACCCATACGTCTTTCAGAAATTTGATTTTATTTCATTCAAGTAAACTTGGAGACCTCGCTTCGCTCGGTCAATTAATCATGACAGATTTTAGCGAGGATTTCTGTAACATCTCCGGCTATAAACCTCAATAAATAATGTACAATTGGAGGTAAGCCTAGACACCTAGACATACCTACCGAATTTAATAGTTACCGTGTTCTCTGCACAATAACGACACGAACTGCAGTTTTATTATCCCGTCTCGAAAGTATAATGGCGCCTAAATATTACGTAGGTACAAGTGTTTATATTTTATGCGTTATTGACTATACAGGATGATTTGAAATAGAATTTATTTTATTACTCGCAATGCTAAAGCGTACTTTATCAGCGTTTCAAGGCTAATTTTGATAGTAAACGTGTCGCGGGGACTGGGGAGCCGTAGGATGGCGACCGACAGACGGCCCAAAAGCGTGGCATGGTAGAGGTCCCTACAAGAGACATGTCAAGCAGTGGACGACGGACGGTTAACGACGATGACGACGAAGACTGATTTAATGTGAACTGATTTTATTGAAGCGAAGTTTCTTAACGTTTGGCAAGGGGAAATAACTCAACAAAGTGAACCGAATCAACCAGCAAGACTATGAAAGCACCCGCCTACTGATTCGCTAACTCAGTGTCTAACATAGCCTCCGAGCTTATTTGACATTTATTTTTAATCCTTTGAAGATTTTTTACAAAAAAATATTATAATATTTTTCAGTCAAGCAGTAATGTAGAACTAACCAAGGGTAAATGAGCTCGGTGGCTACCATTCAGTGTTAGACACTGAGTTAGCGTTCCAATATTACTCAGTAAAGCAGCAATGTAGAATCAACCAATGTCAAAATAAATGTTACGAACAACTTACAAAATTATTCATTAACTAGCTGACCCGCCCCGGCTTCGCTCGGGTGGAGTAGTTCGGACTGGGAGTGTCATCGTGAAGCTGTTGCTTGATACCTAAAATATCAATTTACTATCAGAAATTGTAAAATCCTTACTAAAATACTTTGCAGCATCAGGATTGAGGAGAAAGGATCCTAAGTTCAATGATGTAGCCTATGCTTGGTACCTAAATTAATTTTGCATCATCCGCAGTTCCTGAAACATTATAGTTTAGGAGTGCTGTACCCTGCATCATCAGGGTTGAGGAGTTGGGACTTGAAGTCTGAGAATAAAGTCGTTGCTTGGTACCTACAATATGAATTCACTATGAACACTTCCTGAATCTTGATAACTCAGGCGGGCAGTAACCCTGCAGCATCAGGATTAAGGAGTTGAATCCAGATTTTTTTATGTGACCACTACGAAAACTTTTTTTGTTGATTTAAAAAAAAAAATGCAAATCGGTCCAGAAACCTCGAAAAAATCGATGTAGAAAAAAGAACCACCTCCTTTTTTACAGTCGGTTAAAAACCGATGACCTTGAAATATTTACGGAACAATCTTTAAAATATCCCCTTTCTAACAAAAAAAGAATGAATGAAATCGGACTACGCGTTAATGAATTACAACTCAGTACTCATTTTAACTTTTATCCCCTCTCCTACGGAAACCATGCTGAATTTCAGGATAAAAAGTATCCTATATTCTTCCTCATAGTATGACCTCAAATCGTACCAAGTTTCATTGGAATCCATTCAGTAGTTTCAGCGTGACGCGCGGCCGTGATACAGACAGACAGACAAAAATGAAAAAATTACAGTTTTGGGTTCAGTATCGATTATAGAGTGCCCTCGAAAAAAAAATTTCAAAATATCTTCAATGTACAGAATTTGACCTGTTACAGTTTTATTATAAGTATTGATCACACCTTACGTGTTTAATTCACGGTCCAAATATTGTCTTTCTTAAAATCAACTAGGTATATGGCAGGTAAATTATTTTAATTAATCAAAAAACTCTATATTTTTTATACATCCTGTATTAATTGAGACTAAAATAACATTTGTTTCTTGTCTATAGACGGCACGGTCACGAATATTTTTGTTTAAGAGCGCGTAAATCAGTGCTGAATGTGATCATATCACACGGTTGGCGTAGCTCAATGTATTAAAAATATTATGATTAAGACATTCAGGAGTTACATCATTTTTAACTCCTGAATGTATATCTACAAGCAGGTGACGTTTCGTGCTCAATTTTGGCATCTCATTACATCATCAACATCATGATCAACCCATCACCGGCTCACTACAAAGCACGGGTCTCCTCTCAGACTGAAAAGGGTTTTGGCCATAGTCTACCACGATGGCCATGTGCGGATTGGTAAGACTTCACACACCCATGAGTACATTATGGAGAACTCTCCGGTATGCAGGTTTCCTGACGATGTTTTCCTTCACCGTTAAAGCAAGTGATATTTTATTAATTAAAACGCACATAACTCCGAAAAGTTAGAGGTGCGTGCCCGGGATCGTACCCCAACCTTAAATTAGAAGGCGTACGTCCTAACCACCAGGCTATCACAGCTGACTACATAATCACGGCTTACTACATAATTCTTCTCATTACATAATCTGCATCAAAAAGTAGCAACTGTAAAAATCGTTCACTAAAGATAGGTTGGTAGATAGGTTCAGACTTTAGATTCATTTAATGCATTAATAAACAGTCTGGGATTATTTGTTGTTATAGTGGCAATAGAAATACCTACACATTCTGTGAAAATTTTAACTCTCCACTTATTACGGTTTACGATATACACATACGGCCTGCTGACAGACAGACGGATAGACAGATAGACAGCGGAGATTTAGTAATAGCCAATAGGGTCCCGTTGGAACCCTTTAGGTACAGATTACAGAACCCTAAAAAAGTTTAGCGTTCCATTTTTAACTGTCTGTATTTTTTGCCTGGCGCGTGGATTTCCAGCAACTTTTTTTTGACGTCCCATCTGAGAAGTAATTCTGGTTATTATTTTATTCGCTACCTATACGTTGCTTCAATAATTCGCAACGGTGGTCCTTGTATAATTTACGATGTGTAATGTGCGTCAGACTCAGCCACGTCGTTTCACTGTTTTATTTCTCCAGCGGACGAGCGTTTATAGAATTTGTTTAGCTTTCGTTGTGGTATGACTTCCACCGCTTGACATAGGGGTCTAGTCAACTAAACGAGGCATGTGATGTGTCATGTGGGCTCGAACGTGACAATAGGATCTTCCATCCAAGTCCAACTGTTGTTATGCCCAGGGATCTAGATGGTCCAATCGGTGTATCGTTGGTGATAATGCTCAGAAGAGAAAATTTCGTTAGCGCGATTTAGACTTTACGGCGATTGACAGAAGATACCTGTGGCGACATCTAGTTTGTTTGTAGTAAAGTACTTCGTCAAAGGCTCGCTGGCGTGATAACTGTATAATCCTTTCGTACGAGTGCAAGCACGATCTAGCGTCAACTGCATTCTGCATACCGCCGCCACAGGTCTCTTGTAGAGTTCACACTTTCGTGAAATTTAAATTCAAATAATTTATTCAAAATAGATAATAAATTACACTTTTTGATGGTGGGTTGTTGGATTTGTAATAGTGGTGATAATTATTACGCGAACTTTTCACAATTTGTCACAGCCAATCAAGGGGCAGAATTTTCTACCGATTACGATTAAGATGGATACGTTTTCTTACACAATCGGGGGGCAGTTGAAGGTTAACGAACAAACAAACGTTTTTGTATTAATAGTAGATGAGTGTGCTGCTACAAATTTTATTGGCGACACGCTGTCCCGTTGTTAAAGACATCACATTTCAATTTTTTTCTGCCTTACTCTAACTTGTTAAGAATTCTTGTAATAACATCCAAACTAGTATTTTTATCGTTCATCTCTTACAAACCGTAACACTGAAAAAAATAGCACGTGTCTGTCCCATAAAATGTAGAATAAATTTGACATAGTTCGCAAATGACTTGATTCTATCGAAATTCCCTGAATTTCCTACACTCGTAATTTTATTGCGCCATCGCGTCAAGAAAGTGGAAACTAGGCGACAATTACGAGCACCTTCTAGGAATCTAATACTTTGTAATATGTTTTGACAGATAATATGCCTTAATTACCAACGGATCTAGGGCTGTATCGTATGCAAAAAAAATTAAGTACTAATTCTTAGAATTATTACTTTCTATATCCATGATTGTATGTAGTTAAATGTCAAAGAGCTTTTTTTTGTACCAAAAACATTTACAGTAAAGAGGAAAAGAGAGTAAAAGTGGACAGGCTTTTGTGCTTGACGATCTTGTTTACTATCTTGCCTTCCACCAAGATCTTGTCGCCTCGGAGGAAACTTTCAGTTAGCTATGGGAGTTCGCCAACCAATGGCATAAGAGACGAAACAGCTCAGCACCGTGGTGATGTATGCATCTGGATTGCGATGCACGTGGGGTTTTGTGTTGGTACATTGTGATCATCTGCCCCAGAGAAAGGATAGTGACACAGGGACAAGGATCAAGAACAGAATTTGTAGGAAGTCAAGAAACACTACCAACAAGAACCACGAATATCTGGCCAACGCAAATCTACGTTGGCTCTTTAGCAACACTTCCTCGCAGACCTGGATGACCTATTTGAATTATAGTGTGAGTTGGTTGGCTTGGCTGGTTGGCTTTATACGCCGCTACGGCTAATGTGTTGAACTTTATAATGATAATCATCTTTTTTAACACACATTATGCATATGAAGAATTTCTATTTCTGTTTCTATTTCTGGAGTGATCCAGCGGGAAGCTACACCAGCGATCTCACGTGCAATGGACAACCGCCTCTAAGTGCGGAAAAGAAACCTAGGAATGAAGAAAATGAAGAACCGCGAGTTTGAAGGGAATATGGAAAGAGGTTAGGTTAGGTACTATTCTGTTACACCAGAGAGTGGTCCTGGAATGGTTTCTTGGAAAACCTAAAATACGAGCACATAAGTGGGTTCAGACTTCAGTTTATAATGGTGCTTGTGATTAATGTGACAAAACAAACAAGGCTGGTGCATGCGTTTGCGCACAATGTCATTGCCTCCGCTAAATATAAATCTGCCCGATGGCACTCACCCGCCGCGTAGTGCGTTAGATCAAGGTATGAACTTACCTACTACTGAAATGGTACCAACTTGGTTTACGTACAACTTGACTCCGCCTTTCTTATACCAAAGCTTTATGTTCAGTCAACTTCTTAAAATCATCTGTTCAGCTGGCTGGGGGTCGTCCCACACTGTGCTTATTCGTACGTGGTCTCTACTCGTACACGTGTGCCCCATTGGCCATTGATTTTTAACCGACTTCCAAAAAGGAGGTGGTTCTCAATTCCGCCCGGTTTTTTTTAATGTAAGTACACCGATTTTTTCGAGGTTTCTGGATCGATTTGCAATTTTTTTTTAATCAACAGAGGATGTTTCCATGGTGGTCCCATACAATTTCTGTATCCAATTCCTCAATCCTGATGCTGCAGGGCTACTGCCCGCCTAAGTTATTAAGATTCAGGAATTATTCATAGTGAATTAATGTTGTAGGTACCAAGCTACGACTTTATGCTTGGACTCCAAGTTCCAACTCCTCAACCCTGATGATGTAGGGGTACAGCACTCCTAAACTATAGTGATTCAGATGATGCGATATTTTTTTTTATGCTAAGCATAGCCATTGAACTTCTGATCCCAACTTCTCAGTCCTAATGCTGTAAAGTACTGAACTCCTAAGCTGAGGGGATTCGGGAATTTCTGATAGTGAACTGATATTTTAGGTATCAAGCAACGGCTTAGTGATACCACTTCAAGTCCGAACTCCTCAAACCTGATGATGCATAGTACAGCACTCCTAAACTATAGAGATTCCGGAACTGTTCCTGATGAAATAATATTGTGAATGCCGAGCATAGACTTTGTTATTGAATTCCAAGTCCCAACTCTTCAATCCGGATGCTACAAGGTACTGAACTCCTAAGCCGTGTAGATTTGAAATGTTTTTGTACCAGACAATAACACTTCTGCTTGCTAATGCTTTGAGCGTAACGTAGCATCCCTGACGCACTGCACTTAGTGCGTTGTAGCATCAATTTCAATAAAGCAATAAGAAAGGCAAATGGAAAAAAAAGCCAATCTTAGTACCGACCTAGAACAGTCTCCGACCGCCATGTCGGAGAAAAAAAGGGAGGAACACATTAAAAAATGCTTTGAGCAATGTCGGTCACTTCGGTCAGAGCAAATAGGTATAATATGATTTAGTTTTAAAAACACGTTCAAAATTGGCCTACTCCACGTAAGCTAGAGATTTGTAGACGCCGGACTGCCAGAAATTGTTGGCAGAGACATATGAACGACAAAAATACTGCATTATACACTCATCTGATAGTCGAGTGGGATTTGCGAAAAGTTATGATAAAACCACGCGTGTCACACAATCATTACTTTATTTAGAGATCCGCTGTAAATGATTTTGCATCTTGTATTAAGTGCTAACTATTGCATTAAATATACGCCAATATTTTTTTATTATTATAAAAAAATCAGAATTCGATACATAACAAGCTTTTTCATGCATTTAAAAAATCGATGATTATATTATATAAATAGTTTTTTTGTGCATATGAAGAATGCGAATTAAAGCTTGCATTTACACCCAAAGAGAATTTTGGTCTTTGACATCAGAAGCTGCAAAATTAAATAGATTGCATTTCATGCTGTCAGATTGCGCCAATCAGGTTGCCAGGGACTTAAAGGGAACCAATTTATTCGTAAAAATCTCAAGCAAATCTTTTCTAGTGGCATATCTCCAAATTAGATTCGCTCAGATAAAACTGTTAGCATTTAACGCTGCTTTATTTTCATTAGTGCAATCACGTGTCGACGTATTTATTGCAGCCTTATTACGTGAGACATAAAAAACACTTTATTCGAAAACTTGTTGTTAGTTTTTTATTGATTACAAATGAAGACAGATTTATTTATTCATATTTTTGTTGGTGTTTGTCCGACTTTTCCTAGAGTCTAGACTAAAATGTCGGTTATTAGTCAGCAGTAGGGTTGTACTAAGACGCGGAATGGTCCTAGAGTGGAGATCGTATGCTAGTAAGTAAGCGTGGGTTGCTCTCCAACACGATGGACTGACGAATAAAGAGGGTGGTGGGAAGCGGCTGAGGAAGGCTCAGGACAGGGTGTGATGGCGCTCACTATGGAAGGCCCATTTTCAACAGTGGACGTCCACAGGTTGATATGATGGTGATAATTGAACTTAGGAACTTGGCTATTATGGTATACTTTACGTCAGTGACTTTTAAAATAGTAAGCGCTGCGTAATTGTTCCGAAATTGTATCCAGAAAATGATGACGATTTCCCAACTAGGTATACTTAGGTAGGCACATTTAACTAACTTCACATACATTTTATTAACTTAACTTGATGACTCTTCTTTTAAGCCATGATTCTACTAACTACATCGTGGTAAAAGTCGCTGTAGAGTCATGGCTTAGAGCTAGCGCACACCACGGTGCGGTGAGTTGCGGTGCGTTTTAAAATCCGTGAATTGAAATGTATCGAAATCCGGTGCGGAATTAATTCCGCAGTGCGCGCGCTTCCATATAGCTCTATAGTTCATAGATTTTGCAGGAATGAAACGTACGGGAATTTACCATGCGCGGCAGCTCTTAAAGTTTCATTTGTTAGTTATTGTTATAAATGTGTTACAATCAAGAACACCTAAGACATAGGTATATTATACTTTAGACTTGGGGCAGGCCCCACGGGCTATGATGCGCAGTACTAATCAAAGCTCACCTAGGGGCTTGACTCTACTAGGGATCTCATAACTTTTTAACAGTGAAAGCATTATGAACTTGTGACTCTTGGCAACCAACTTTACATGAAATGTTTTGGTGGGCTATATTTTACGCAAACAATCAAACATTAGCAAAACTTATACATATTCGTATTACAGCCCTTTCTATATGACGCAGTCCTAATGACGGCAAACTAAGTCTTGAGATTCTGTTCTTGAGTTTCTAAAATTAGTTTAATTCGAACCAGACGCGGCGGATAAAACTTGTGTCTATTCCGATCGGAAATTACATGGATACTTTGCGACTTGTGATCGGTGTTGACTATTGGAGCTTGTACACTAACATTGTAGCGTTGATAGAACACGTTTGTTTTCCGTCAGACTCAATGTCTTGTGTAGATAGTGTGATTTCGATTTGTATTAAGCAGATACATTGTACCTACATACTTAATTAGTATTTTAGATCCCATCTGATCTTAGGTACGTATGGTCTTTGGTGGAGCGAATATTTGGCATGTTTTGGCTATTAGCTTTATACTAGTAGTTTTTAGGGTTCCGTACCCAAAGCATGCGAACGGGATCCTAATCACTATGGCTCCGCTCTCCGTCCATCCGTCCGGAGCGGGCTATATCTCATGAACCGTAATAGGTGGAGAATTTAGATTTACACAGTGTTTATTTCTATTGGCACTACAACAGCAAATAATAAAAATTTCAAGATACTTACATAGTCTTGTGAAGCTATGATAGCCTAGTGGTTAGGACGTCCGCCTTCTCGGAGGTCGGGGGTTCGATCCCGGGCACGCACCTCTAAGTTTTCGGAGCTATGTGCGTTTTAATTAATTAAATATCACTTGCTTTTACGGTGGAGGAAAATATCGTGAGGAAACCTGCATGCCTGAGAGTTCTTCATAATGTTCTCAAAGGTGTGAGAAGTCTACCAATCCGCACATGGCCAGCGTGGTAGACTATGGCCAAAGCCCTTCTCACTCTGAGAGGAGACCCGTGCTCTGTAGTGAGCCGGCGATGGGTTGATCATGATGATGACATAGTCTTGTACGATGGTACGGAATCCTTCGCGTTCGAGTCCGATTCGCACTTAGCGTTTATAGTGAAGACGTCGTCTGACAGTCCACTAGTAGGTACCTTCTAGTACTTAATAAAAATATGTATCAATATATTCTAATGACCGCATCTATTGGCATCTGTTTCCGCATTTTCATGAGTGTTGACAGAAAATTTAAAAATAAAAATTTGTTGCAGACGCAGTGATATGGCCGCTCGGCGGGGACGCGGACGCGCGGCTTTTCGGCGGGAAGTCATCATGCCGTAACTTTGACAGCTAACAAGTGTGCGGGTTTTTTAAAAATAATACGTTTAGAGGCATTCACCTTTCTTCATTCATCTAAATCTTCATCATTTCAATGAATAAAAAATTCACTTACAAATAATAATTTCTTTTTACTATTTTTATTTTTTGTACTTACATGTAAATATTTCTTTTCTATGTAGTATTGTTAAATTGTTTTAATTGAAAATTTTAATAAAATTGGAAAACATTATTCTGAATTTTAAATTCCAATAGGTACAAATTAATAAGACCTTTTCTGAAAATAGTTTTTTCTAGTTTTACAGACCATATTTTGAAAAAGTTTTTAGCAGTCCAGAGCAGGCCCAGAGCTATTTTGATTTTTTAAATTTAATTTAAATATTTAAATAAAAATAAGTACTTAGTATTATTTTTATTCACAGTTGAGTTAAAAGTAAATACAACTAAACACATTAAGTGATAAAAGTGAACAATACTCACTATGTAAAGTGATGAAGTGAATTTATGGAAAAAGCGCCTGAGGCGTCAATGGGTGAAGTGACATAAACACAAGTGAAATGTGAGAAACAAAGTGAAAACGAATCTAGTCGAGAAAATGGGTATGAAAGTGGAGAATAATGTGAATTATAGTAACAGTAGTACATGTAAGTATGAACTTATTTTTAAATTTAAATAAATAGGTAGGTGACAGGTCGATATGGGAATCGGGGTGGAGTCGCCCCGCACATCCGTACAGCCCTCGCGCTAACTCGGTGCGGGTGAACGCGGGTGACGTGTGGGTGTGCGGGGCCTCCTCCCGTTTCTTTCCTCTGTGCCCCGATTGCCAAGTCGACCTGCCGCGTACTATAGGTATTGGAATTCATTCTGATGGCAACTAAATTTTAGAATATTTGCATCTTTTTAAGAGACAAACTTATTTTAATTTAAAATTGTCAAAGCTACTAGGTGCCAGTCTTATGCATAGTGTTAAATTGTAGAGTTGCACTAAAAATCAAAGTTGTTAATAATTTAAATTTCATTTTCCGTCCTTTTTTAGCAAAATTAAAAAGAAAAAGATGCAGATACTCTAACTTTAGTTTAGGGAAAGTCATCTGAATTAACGCCAATGGCTAATTCTGTTGTACAGCTGTGTTCTGCCCTTCTGTCACCAGATGAGGCTATTGTTATAGTAGATTTGATAAATCATACGATTTCGATCATTGTTCATCAAAAAGTCGAAAAAATTAAAAGATACAATTGGTACTGATTCTGAGCACAACATAATTTTAGAGTATTCGCATCCTCTTACTGATGTAATTTGAAAAGGACAGACTCAGTTTGACAGTTTTAAGTTTAATTTAGAGCTGTTAAACTCCGTGTTTTAGCTACCAGACGCGAGCCTATTGTTTAAATTTGTAGCATGCACTAAAATTTAGAGTCTTTAAATGTAAAATTCATGTTCCGTCCTTTTTTAGCAATATTAAAAAAAAGATACAGATACTCTAAATTTAGTTTAGAGAAAGGCAACAGAATCGGCGCCATTATGTGTCTACCTAAGTAATTGGGCATGATATAAATTTGACGTAAGTAGTGGTGAGTTGGTGACCCAAATTCCTCAATCACACGCTTGTGGAAGTGTCCACTTAATTTGATGAAAAATGTTACGTGAAAATTGCAATATTTGTAGTTGTCAATTAACCGTACAATTTATTTGACCGACAATATTTATCACTAACCAGTCAAATTAAGAAGTTATGCATTAATTTTAAATGTTTTCACTAAAAGCACTTAAAGTGTGTCGTTTTGTGTCAACTTTAATACTTTGCATCATTCGAGTCTTTCCAACTTGTTCAGTGCGATTGCGAATTGGGTTGCAACAGGTTGTGTATACAGGATGTTTTATTTATTCAGACAAAATATGAGGAACTAATTATACATACAAAATACAGGAAAAATGTTATCGGTCACAGCTTTACTGAATCGATTTAGCTAAAAATTGGCTACTGTTTGATAATTTTATTTATTGAAATTAAGTACAATACTTGACCCAGGTACCTATCTAGCTAAATTTACCTAGTATACTCTCGAAAAGGTCACCAATAAAAGTTTTCCTTTAAGTAATTCCAGAATAAATAAAGTACTCTGTATACTGTGTATGCTATTTTAATAGTCTGGCTAACGAAATAAGAGACTGAAAAAGCGCGTCAAATTAAAAAAATATCAGTACAGCAACCCCAAAATTAGTATGACTGACCTGGAATAACTTAATTTGATACTTTAGAATTACTTATTTTTATATGCTAATATGTTGTATCAAATTAGGTTATTTCAGGTTTGTCATACTATAATTTCAGAGCTGCCATATTAATATTTTTTAAATTTGCCGCGCTTTTCTAGTCTAATCTTTCGTTAGCCAGACTCTAATATATTTATTTTATTTTTGACTAGCATCCTGTATATGTATGTATGTGCTATTTTAATAATGTATTTATTTTATTCTTCGACTAAGTTCAATAGCGCGACCTAGAAACGAGGCCGACTGAGACGGATGGCGGAATTTCAGAATCAAATGGGAAGTATTATGATTATCTCAGATGAGTGATTATATGATGGTTCAATTCATTTGTTAATGTAACAAATACTGACTTTATTGTTTAGGGAAAATGGGACGTGAAATTGTCTTTAACGATGATTTATTAATCTTTATGTAGGTCGAGTCAGTTGGGAAAATTGTCCAACGGTAAAAAAGAGAAAATAAAATTACTTAGGTAGTTTTTAACATGTTTCGAACTCGAAACTCGAACCTCGATATGACTTGCTAATATTAATCGCCTTATAAAAGATACTGGATATTATATAAGCAGTGTGCAACGGATAAGGACATCCTGGCTGAAGAACTTGCGCCAGTAGTTCAACAAAGTTATTCAGTAATTGTTCTGCTGACGTGTCCAAAGTTCGAGTGGCTGTAATCATCTTACGAGTTACGTCCATACTTCAAGACGAAGAGTTGATGAAAAAAACTAATGAATTAATGAAATACTGTACACCAAGAAAGAAATGCAAATACGTACCTACTTAAATTATTAAATAAATATGTGAGTGTATACAGAGAGATCAGAATTGATCAGATCAGATTGGCGAGGGATTAAACACCCATGAGAATTATTAGTCAAAGTCAAAGTCAAATATTTTATTCAAAATATGTAAAAAAATACACTTTTTGATGGTCGGTTGTTGGATTTGTAAGATATAGTGGAAGTGGAAGAATTATTACGCAAACTTAAAACTAAAGCTACGAGGGTTTCACCATTCCAGCACTATTTAGTGTGAAGTCTAGCCTTAGTTTACTATTGTATTTTATTCACGCAAGTACCAAGAGCAATTGTACAAACTTAATCAGATGAAAGATGCGCCAGACCAAAAATCAGAATGAATCAGATGCATAGGTAAAGAACTGATGAACGAACACACAAACGAATTCGGGTAGGGTCATTGGGTACCCGAATACAGGCTAAAAGTTATATGGAATTCTACCATTACATCCAATCAGTCAAACGTAGACTGTTTATATATATTTGACCTTCGCACATATCACGCTACGGAAAGAAAATTATGTAAATAAATCAGAATTAATAATTGACTTCGACTCGAAACAACAAACATGTTTCATAAAGAAAACAAATATGAAAAATTATGACAGCTGTGTCCTATATTTTACCTATTGAAAAATAACCGGTCAAGTGCGAGTCGGGCTCAGACGAAGAGTGCCGTGCTATCGTAAAAAAATAACTCTTATTGGTGACTAGCTTATGCTCGCAACTTCGTCCGCGTGGACTACACAAATTTCAAACCCCTATTTCACCCCCTTAGGGATTGAATTTTCAAAAATCCTTTCTTAGCGGATGCCTACGTCATAATAGCTATCTGCATGCCAAATTTCAGCCCGATCCGTCCAGTAGATTGAGCTGTGTGTTGATAGATCAGTCAGTCAGTCAGCCAGTCAGTCAGTCAGTCAGTCAGTCAGTCACCTTTTCCTTTTATATATTTAGATGTACTTACCTAATCTAGGTCAACGGGAAATACCTACCATACAGGTTTTGAATACCTTGACAGCTCTTGACAGACAGACAGGCATTTTACTTTTGAGGTACGGACTTGGACGTAGGTTAGATCGTCCAAGGGTACGGAACCCTAAAAACAACACTGCAGACGTACATGTAGACTTCATTGAGAAAAATTGTTTAATTAAACGTCTAACAAATGATTATAATGTTCAAAAGGTTGCGAAGCAAAATGCCATTGATCAAATCAGTTTAACGAAAATTAATTTTGAGATTTCCTTTGATGAAACGGGCGATGAATAAATGAAGAATGATGTGACAAGAGTCAAGACTTCGCTAAAGTGAATCGAGTTCAACAATTAATACTACTCGCCGACAACAAGTAGGATAAGTGCTTGATGACAATATTGTTGTTGAAAAGAAGAAAGTAGACCAAAGAATTTCCACTTGAGTTTCATACAGCTAAACGATTTTTCGGGTTCCGTACCCAAAGGGTGGGAAAGGACCCCATTGCTAAGCCTCCGTTGTCTGTCTTTCCGTCCTCTGTCTGTCTGTTTGTCTATCTGTCTGTCAGCGGGCTGTACCTTATGAACTGAACTGGATCAGGTAGAAAGTTGAAATTTTCCCATGTGTATCTATTTTTATTGCTGCTATAATAAAAACTACATGGTTAGGTACCATGCAAATTAAAAACAGTATTATTTCTTGAGCGTACGGAACCCTTGGTGCGCGAGCCCAACTCGCACTTGACCGGTTTTTATCGTTGATTAATTTGCACGACGTCGCTACGATTTTACACGTTATTTATTTTCGTGTTAATTTTCAATCAGAAATTGTCTATCACAAAGAAAAATCATTTTATATTTTCGACAAGGTCCTTCACGCGGATTTAGGTTATTTGGGTATATACTTATGAATTTTTCGTATTGGTTCATTTTTGAAATCACTACTTTATATTATAAATGCGAAAGTGTTTGTTTGTTAGTTTGTCCTTCAATCACGCCGTAACGGAGCAACGAATTGACGTGATTTTTTACATGCATATAGTGAAAGACCTGGCGAATAAAATAGGCTAAGTAGGTACCTATGTATTTTTAATCCCGGAAAACGAAAGTTCCCACGGGATTTTATCCAAATCCACTAATATTATGAGGTCGCGGATGTAATATAATACAAGATGTAACCAGAACGCTGGCAAAAACAAAGACAGGTACTGATGATTACTGATATGATACCACAAAAAAAAAACGCGAAAAAAATAATCCTACTTATATTTTTGTAAAAGTTTACGATATATTTCAAATAAAACGTCTGACTGACGCTAACGGTCAACAAACGTTGCGTAAGTAGGCCACTCGGAGACAATGCCGTGTCGTAGGCGGGGCATTGATCCGAGTTTTGCACGCTATACGTTGTGGGTTTGAAAATACTAAATAACTAAAACTACAAATCCAGCACGATGGACCGACGATATAAAGAGGCTGGCGGGAAGTGGCTGGATGAGGAAGGCTGAGGACCGGGTGTGGTGGCGCTCTTTAGGGAAGGCCTATATCCAACAGTGGACGTCCACAGGCTGATGATGATGATGATTACGAAAACTACAAAATGAGGCAAATGGTTATTGGTATTGGATTGTGTTTAGGTAGTGTAACAATAACGCTAAGTTTTTGCTAGAGTTCTGGTTACCTATAGGCTATAATCACATACAACACTATCCTATTTGGCTCTTGTAGAGATATTAGTACGTACTTAGTAGTAGTTCGGAACGTTTCTTCTAGATCTAGTTCTAAGAAGCCAGGCATATTTACCTAAATCCGCCTGAGTTATGACCTAAAACGCTGGATATTGTAGATATTTATTATTGTAGCTATTGCATTATTAATTGCAATGCTGTGCTGTTAGTGTCGATGCAACATGTTCTATTCAGCTATTGGACAAGGTTGTGATAATATTTACCTTTAATCAATTATTTAGAACTAGCTGATGCCCGCGACTTCGTCCGCGTGGATTTAGGTTCGGTATAAAAAGTAGCCTATGTCACTCTCCAGTACCCGTAGTACAAGATTTTACGTCTCACCAAACCAAACCAAATTCGAGAGTCGAAATATTTCCGCATTACAGTAAACTGGATCTTAAATGCTTTGTTTTAAAGCTCAAGTTTGTCTACACTTCTACAGCCAGCGCTCCAAGCGGAAACATTGCGAAATTAAAATCAGTGGCATTGAATATTTGACTTCAATTCAAGGCTGTGTAGGTCCATTTTACTGTAACGCGGAAGTATTTCGACACTAGAATTTGGTTTCGTTTGGTGAGACGTAAAATCTTGTACTACGGGTACTGGTCTTTAACTATACCCATGCAAAAAATCACGTCGATCCGTTGCTTCGTTGCGACGTGATTGAAGGACAAACCAACAAACAAACACACTTTCGCATTTATTATATGGGCGGTGATAGGTGACTATCTGATGCCCGCGACTTTGTCCGCGTGGATTTAGGTTTTTAAAAATCCCGTGGGAACTGCCAAATGTGCCTAATCTGCGATTCAAAGAAACAATATCAAAGCTGAGGCAACGCGATTTTTAATTAACGCAAAGACAAGATTTATTACTCTCCGCACTTTTCCTGATTCAAAGTCATCGTCCCCGAGGTCAGCGACCTTTACATGAATTAAAAATGTTGCGTTTTACGAAGTATGTTTTTGTAAGAACTGTCACAGTCCACTGTTTATTCATTAATTAGTAGTATATTTTATAATTTATACACAAAACACAATTATTTTAAATGTTTATTGCACGTCACGTAGCTCTAGTTTATCAAATCACTATTTACCTACCTTTATTATGAACTAGATGATGCCCACGACTTCATCCGCATGGATTTAGGTTTTTATTAAATCCCGTGGGAACTCTTTGATTTACCGGAATAAAAAGTAGCCCCGGGATGTAAGCTAACTAAGTAGTTTCAGACTTTCAGAGTTCAGTAAGGAAAACATCGCGAGGAAACCTGCACGCCTGAGAGTTCTCCATAATGGTCTCTACGGTGTATGAAGTCTGCCAATCCGCACATGGCCAGCGTGGTAGACTATGCCAAAACCCTTCGCACTCTGAGAGGAGACTCGTGCTCTGTAGTGAGCCGGCGATGGGCTGATCATGATGATGATGATGAGTCAGTTTAGATTTTCCGGGAAATGAAGATAAATTTTTGATGACACAATTTTTTTTATAATAAGAATGGCTAACTGCGTATTTCCGATCTTAGGGTTTCGTAAATTAAATAATATGACAGGTCTGCGTATAAATCATGTCAGTGTGGAATGGGACCATGAAATCAAGAATGCAACAAGAATTTTAATTTTTTGGTAGCACAAAATAATTTCTATATATAAAATTCAAAGTCCTGACTGACTGACTATAATAATAATAATAATAAAAAATATATTTATTTAAGAAAAAATATTTACAGGTTACACAAATTCAGGTGTTCCCACTAGATTATAACATGGGGTTATTCAAGGGGCGGACCAACAAATTCCTAAAAGGCCGGCAACGCATCGGCGGCTCTTCTGGTGCTGCAAATGTTCATGGGCGGCGGTAATCACTTAACATCAGGTTACCCGCCTGCTCGCTTGCTCGCTATATCTATTAAAAAAAAAAAAAAAAAAGGTATAATCATAAACTCGAAGCTTGAGTTTTTCCGTATACCGAAGCCGTTAACATTAGGTATCTACACGTCACACATATCTAATTAAAAGCTAAATAACAATTACTTATAAACTAACAACATTGAACCAAATGTACGATATTTTAAAACTTATATTTAGTAGGTAAAAACGCAATTATTAAAATTATAAATGAATGTAGGTAAAAGTAGTAAAAAGTTCGTTATCGCATACGGAGTACCTAGTTAGGGTGTGGTTATCGTGCTACGAGCGCAAGACGCTCACTCACACAACTTCATGTATGGTATTTTAAATTCTGGTACAGGGTGATTATTTTATTAAAGTTTAATATTTAACTCTTATGATATACTTATCTCTTAATTATGTTGCTGATGTGTGATGGGTTTTAGTGAATGTTATTAGCAAGTTAGGTTATTAGTAAGTTTAGTTATTAGTATTCTTAGTAATTTAACATATATTACATAATAATTAGTAAGTTAAGTTATTAGTTTTATTAGTAAGTGTTAGTTGTGCATGGTATTCTTTTAGTTTACAAGGTACTTATTTATAAATTTGATATTGATGACACGTTATTTTACATTTTAATTATTGTATTTCGAAATTATAATTTGTTGATAGTATTCTTTTAGTTTAAATTTTATATATCTACGATTGATGACGTCGGTGATTGACTTTGGAAGCTGGTTAATTAGGTTAGGTACGACGTAAGTTAATCTTCTTTTACCATATAAGTTGTTATATATAAGACTGACATATATATCAACGCACAGCCTAAACCGCTGGTCCTAAAGACATGAAGTTTTTTGGGAGAATTGAAATTTGGAGGGTCTATTCTTTGTAAAGAGTTGGTATCCACTAAGAAAGGATTTTTCGAAATTCTACCCGTAAGTGGTTTAAAGGTGGGATGGAAGCTTATATGAAAGTCCGTCATTATTCAAGTTATTTGCACGAAAATTGGTATTTGGGTTTTCGGTCACAAATGAAGAAATTCGTGTTTCAGGATTTTTGGAAAATTGTCCCATAAGGGTGGTAAAATAGGGGATGAAAATTTGTATGGGACAGTTTTGATTATTGATATTATTAACTTGAAATTTGTAAAGTAGGTTTTTTCTTGAGGTTAGGTGTCAGCTAATAAACGGGTTGGAACACACCGAATAACACATATGTGTTATTCGGTGCTGGTGCAGGGTGCGCGTCCTGATGTTATTAATGTTTGTTTCTGAAAAAAAAATGCCATTTGTTTCCTGTAGGCCACGCGGGCGAAGCCGCGAGCAGAAGCTAGTACCTAATATGGGCCAGACAGATAAAAAGACAATTAAACTGAGTATTAATAATATGATCACAATTTAGAAATAAGTTCGCTTAACGGTTCGGTACGGTAAGCGAGCCTTAGCTTACCGGTCAGAGCTTCGGGTGCGATCCCAGGAGACGATTCGAATCCTGCCGGTCCGACACTTTTGATATGTATTTAAAATTATTTAGGCTACAATAGCCAGAGTTAACATAAAATAGAATAACATTAGCTATTAGATTAAGATCCTTGTATGTTTTTATTATGTTTATTTGTATTGTATGCAATAAAGTATTTAAATAAAACATTTCACAACTAAGTACCTCTGCTTGAGCGACAGGGACTATAGGGTCCACGCTAGTTGCATATCTGTAGGTATCTGTGGGTTAATCTCGTAATGACACATGCATATGAATTTATCAATGCATCAATGCAGGTTCAGGTAACAAAATATGTCACATCAACCGCATGATTCATGATGACACCATAATAATATTATAATAGTAAATATGACATTGATTGTCGGAATGCGCGATTCAATGCGTGCGCGCAAGCCAACAATGCACACCGATTCGATTGTTATCGATAATTTGCATTGTTAATCGTTCGATATTAGAATTTTATAGCGAAATCTTGGCATCGAAAACAGGCCTTCGCTAATTAAATTGTTCTTTGACGTCAAACTTTGACGAAAAATTCTAGGCCGGATATCCTTCTAATTCTACTGTGTTCAATTTTCATGTTTGTTTAAATTGATTAGGTAGTTTTTGTTTACGATAGAAAAGCAAAACTATTATTGTACACCAGATGATGTCCGCGACTTCGTCCGCGTGGATTTAGGTTTTTTAAAAATCCCATAGGATCTATTTTTTCCGGGATAAAAAGTAGCCTATGATGTAAGCTACCTCGGTAACAAAGTTTATCAAAATCGGTTAAGCCGTTGGGCCGTGAAAATTCATATTTCATCCTCATTCTCATCATCATCATCTCACGCCGCGCGCCGGTTCATTACTGAGTACGGGTCTCCTCGCAGAATGAGAAGGGTTTAAGCCATAAGTATAAGGTACTTATAGTCCATCACGCTAGTCAATTTTTCTAGTGATAACTATATCTAATGCTACTCAGGGATAATGTAGCATTAGAAATAAAGATAGAATGAATTTATGAAATCGGTCCGGTAGTTTTAGAGTTTATTCGTTACAAATAAACGTCAAAAAAAACGATTCGTGTGTAAATAGGTCACATAAGACAATCAGCGCCATCTATAAGTCACCTGGTAAACAAGTAAAAGTTTTGAAACAAACCATGACGCAACAGTGGAAAACGGTGCGCTACGAATTTTCCTCGTTTACAACATCGACAACAGACGGCGTTAGTAGTAGTTTGGGCGTTACCCCGTAATTGTTTATGAGTTTATTTTTAAAACGGAGCGTTTTATAAGTGGCCTAGGAAGTGAATGTATGACATGACTCTTACAAAATATAAAGATGCAATATCGAGAGATTTCCGTGCTACAAAATTTTGTTTTACTAAACAAGTTCATTTCGCGTAGGAAACTCCTCACTGCATATTTTTTTGAAATGAAAAACGTAAAAATTAATTTGTAACAAAAATTCAAATAATCTGCTCAATTTTTTTAATCAGAACAGAATAGACACAAGTCTTTTAAACCATTTATGCACCTACACAGTTTTTGTTTCAACCAGTAATGTTGTGATAAAATTACGCATTTAAAAAAACTATTTAAGAGGTAGGCTAGTACTCTGGACTGAAGAAGAGTTTTATAAACATTGTAACACGTTCTTTGACCTTTTAGTTATGGTATTTAGGTACATAGGTGCGGCTCAATTTTGTTTGAAAGAGTTTTTTACCAGAAACTTTTGAGAGTTAAACTGACCTTGTACCCCCATGGGTTTCCCCAAAGGTTATGATGTGTGTAACCGGACACCGCAAGATTGCGCGCACTAATATGGCCGCCATGCGCAAGTAGGTACGCTACGTGCTATTATTTCAGCAAGCGGCCAGCGTTGTAATTAAAATAAAAACAAATTCGCCATCACGTGTATTTTTATAATAAGCAACCGCTTTATAGATTACAATTTTTTTTACACACACAGAACCACAATTTATAGTACTAATGTAACAGAACTCAGAATAAATATTAGAAATGTTAAAGGGGCATAAATTGTCGGACAATAGATGTGCAGTAAACCATCAGTGGCTGTTATTGTAAAAACAAGCGTATTTGCATTAAGGCAAGGTTTAATTTTACGTTACTTTGGTTGCTCGAGATAAGTTCTTGTATTTATTTTTGGTACCTATCAATATAATAAATAAACGTTTATTTCAGACCATTTGTAGCTGAAGGGTTGATGTAATGAAGAACCAGCTACATATAGTGATGTTTATTTTACACTTTACAATTGATATGTTATGTACAATACAGACAGGCTCGCGAGCTTTATATAATACAATGGTAGAAGATGTTGACGTGACGAGCGGATGATAGGGAATGTGGAATCTTGTAACGTGCGTGACCAGGAGGATTCTCTACTGCGTTCCAAATTTGAATATTGTTGTGTGGCAGCTGCGAAGTTTTCTTAATAGCTGCCAGCCAAGTAACGGTAGAGGTTGCACCTCTACATCACCCCCCTACGGAGTGAGAAACAGAAAAAAAAGAAATATTAAGTAAGGCAAGTATTATATACATAAGAATGAAGGAAAAGAACCTTAAAACTAGAACATGTATTGATAAAAAAGAGAAGGCAAATAGGATTGAAAGTTGCCTCAATGTTGAGTCTTCTGTAGCAGTATCTGGTAATGGTGTAATACCTCAGGTCATTGTGTACACAATGACTGGGAGGCAGTACTTAAGACCAGAGAAATAAGCAGTGGACCTGTACGCCTAAGTGACACGGAAAAAAATAATTACAATAAATGAAGCGTTCGGAGTGCAAAAAGGTTGATGACGGAGGAGACGCATGATGAGCAAATCTTCTTCACGTCGAACCTTGGCAAACTCGCGTCCACACAGACCTGAAGAGAGGTTCTGAGCGCGATAAACTCAGTGAACCTGGAAAAGTGAAAAGGTCGAAGGACTTACGAACGAGTGACATCGTGTCTTAGGCTGCCCAGTGTACTACAGGAACATGTGTGCGGAGGCTATACAGCACTCCACAAAAGCTGCTTCACTTTGAAATAAAAGATGATCCGCAATGCACGGAGGAAGCTTTGCTGAAAACCTTACGAATTGTGGCATGGTCCGTAGGGGTCTGTTGTGAATGGAACCATGGAACGGAGAGATTAGCCCTCTTCATACATGTAATACTGTTTCTTTATAAATTGCTGAAATTTAAATTGTTATGACAGGAAAATTTTACAAAATACAATGGCAATTATGACATGACAATATAACTAAATAAAATTGTTCTAAAAAGTAAAATGTCTATAAAAAATTCCCTTTTTAAAATGAGATGATGAGACGTCACTTATTGACTATATTGTTCATGGAATGTTAATGTTCTTTTTCACTGAATTTGAAAATTAAAAAAATACGTCACTCAAAAATAATTTTCACAAAACAAAATGCAATGTCACAAATATTATTGTTAGAAATTGTTTTCAGCACAGAAGAAATAATGTCCTTATAAAACCTGGATCCCTCCTCAGGGCGCCTCGGATATGTACTCACAAGGCATGCACGTATGAACCTCGCGTCGGGTTCAGGAGGTTGAGTTGTGGTCAGCGATGTAGGACAGGGTAGGTTGCGTAGCGTGCCGCGTCGAGTTAACTGGATTGCGTCCACGAGGGACACCATCTGTGGCGTCCATGTCGAGTCGCAGTCGTAACTCGTAGCTTTCGCGTTCAGAGGGTGCAGCTAATGTGGCCGCACGTCGTTGCTTGTTGCGTTGAGTTGCTTGCACGCCGGAGATGTACGGGAGCAGTGTGCAGGCTCGACCGTAGACGTAGGTACCCAATGTGGCTGATGTGTTCTTGGCTCGGGAGTCACCAATTATGTAGCTGAAGGGTTGATGTAATGAAGAACCAGCTACATATAGTGATGTTTATTTTACACTTTACAATTGATATGTTATGTACAATACAGACAGGCTCGCGAGCTTTATATAATACAATGGTAGAAGATGTTGACGTGACGAGCGGATGATAGGGAATGTGGAATCTTGTAACGTGCGTGACCAGGAGGATTCTCTACTGCGTTCCAAATTTGAATATTGTTGTGTGGCAGCTGCGAAGTTTTCTTAATAGCTGCCAGCCAAGTAACGGTAGAGGTTGCACCTCTACACATTCATAGATCCATAGATTGTTAGTATGTTAGTTACAGTTTTTCCTTAAATGGTAAGTTAGTATTGTTAGTTCATTAGTGGGTAGGTACAATTAATTTTATTTTACTGACCCAATAGCTACCGCCACACAGTGGTGTAGTATGGGACAGTCAGGCCTGGCAGCAATTACCTTTAGGATGCCGTTGTCGCTGGTACGTAAGCGCTGCAGGAGAGATGTCGCTTTTTTGCGCATTATGGCAAAAAAGTCATTGGTGTGAGCGTCTGCAAACATTTTAGATGCGCTACAGCGCCACGGCAACCTCAACAGCATCCTAAAGGCGTTATTATATTGAACACGCAGGGCGCTGTAGGCTCGGCGTGTATATGTCACCCATAGTGCACCGGTATAGAAGAACTGACAGAACGCTTTAAATAAAGTTACTTTCACGTCTGCAGTGCACCGGGCAAACCTACGGGCGAGCATATTGCCTCTTACCGCCAACGCGCAAAATATAGATGCAAAAACCCAAAATACGTAGGTATAGAGAGACTACCTATAGAGTTACCTCACGTTATCACGGTTCAGCCGTGCCGAAGATTAGCCCGTTCAAACAGACACAGACAAAAATTCTAAAAAACTTGTGATTTAGTATGGTAAAGTTCAAATAACCATATGAACTTAATTTGAGGTAGTTATTTCGAAATCACAAACAGACACTTTAGTTTTATTTATTAGTATAGATAAAAAAAATAGTATAGATGCAAAAGTGTGTTTGTTTGCAGTAGGGCGATTGTCTAAAACCTACATCAATCATTATTACAATCTCAATTGTTCTGATTGGTTGAATTTGTGCGATTCTTGATGCAACAATGCATTGTAGCCAATAGTGAGCGAGCATTAACCAATCAGAGATGATTGCGATCGTGACATTGTAGCTGTCATTCTCCTGCAATCGCGCAGCGGATTAATTTTCCGTCAAACAGGCTGTAACGGAGCAATGGGATTTGTAAAAAAACTTGTAGAGTGACATAAGCTACTTTTTATCGCGAAAAACGAAAGAGTTCACGCGGGATTTTTGACAACCTAAGTCCACGCGGACGAAATCGCTGCTATCTCGGTCTTTAATACCAGAATAGGTGTTGTAAAAAATATAGTAAAAAGCAAATAATGTAATTTCTCGTTCAAAGAGCTACATTGTAATATAGGCCTTTCAAAGTAGTTTCGATAACTGCAAAGTGTCGCTACTAGATGGCATTAAACAGTCGCTTCAGTACTGAGTTAACATACATATCACCAATTTCGTCACTGGCAGTAAGCAAGACCGTGGCCGAGTGGTCAAGGCATCGGGCGCGAACCCAGAAGATGCAGGTTCGATTCCTGCCGGTTACGCAATTTTTGATATGTATATAAAATTATTTAGTAATTTCCTTGAAGTGTAGGTAAACACTTTAAAAAAAAAATACCTATAGGTGTTGTCGTAACGTAAAATAAAATAAACACCCTACCGACAAAGCCGTGCCACCAAGCGATTTAGCCATGGGTTTAATAAAAAAAACTGCCATACCCCTTCCAGGTTAGCCCGATTCCATCTTAGACTGCATCATCACTTACCACCAAGTGAGATTGCAGTCAAAGGCTAACTTGTATCTGAATAAGTATCGCTATTTAATGCTACATTATTCTGATTTTACAATAACGCCCACTGATAATTCACCGCACAACATAAACATGCGGTTACGATTCTCACGCTACTTTAACACTTCTAATATTTATTTTGAGTTCTGTGTTTCAAAAAGAAAATAGGAATTTAGACACCGTAAAGAAACACACAGAAGTCTAGATTAATTCCCAATTGTTTTTAAAATAATAAGCATAGCCTAGTTTAATACATAGCACGTCTCAAAGATTTATCTGAGGCTAAAACGATAACTAATGACGTGTTTGGACTTTTGCATACGAAAAAATATATGTAGAAAATACATTGATATACGAAACTCTAGAAATTGCTTGAAATCAGCAAAATTGGGGAAAAATTTAAGATTGGCATTTATTGTTACGAGCCTGGGTCCTAGGCGGAAGAAAAGTTTATGTCACTACAGTCTTTAGTGGTAAAACAAAGGAAGAAAAGAAAGAAAAACGTTTATTTTTTAAAGCTGTGCCACACATTACCAGTTAGACCTAGTTAGGTTATCCCAGCGCCTCTAATACTTGAGTAGTAAAGTCAAAAGACCTCAAGTAGAAGAAGCGCCGGAATAAACTATGTCATGTGTGGCACAACCCGAAAAAAAAGTCCCTACTCAGCATAAATGCCATATGTCTTGCATAAGTACAGAAACATACAGCGGTGGTTTTCAGTAGGAACCCTGATTCGGGTGGCGCAAAAAAAACAAATTTTATTATTTTTCATTGTGATAGATTAATTTTTCGTATCCGCCAGAGTTGCTCTATATCTTGGTTCTTAATATATCCGTGTTACGAAGAAATGTAGTTCCTAGATATGCAGATCGCTAGATGTAGGTTAGTGGAAAGTAAAATAAAAATTCCTTTTGTTTTCACACACAGCTTTGTAGTTGGTACGTGTCCAAGTTACTGCGTGCCGGGGATTGTGATGAAATTCTGCATCTTTCTAGTTGTACCTAGTTGTACACTGTAGTGCAACTAAATTGCTAAATGCGCTGCCATACTTTCTTGCATATTGTCCGTTTTTCCACGAATCATGATTTTCTGTTACGTAGATCATAGGTACCTACTGCCGATTCCCGCGAGAAATATATATGACAAATAAACAATAATTTATGGAGTTTGAACTCAGAAGCTTTGGGTTCCATCTTACATGGAAGCCCTGCTTATGCAGGTACACACTTAGGTGTGTACTCAAGGATATGCTAGGTCGAAGAAGAGATAAATTTTCTGTTAGATACTTTAAAAGAAACGAATTTACGCTCTTGAAAACAGTAAGAATATTTTTTACTACTTCGTAGGTACCTACTTTAAATCGATAAAATATTGAAATACAAGTATGCATTCACTGCAATTACTGTTGCGGTGAGAGCAATATTACGATTATGTTTTCAAATTCAATTCCTACTTTAAATAAACATATAAATACGAGAATCGTAGTGGCGCTGAAACAATCAGCAGCGGAGCGTGGTGGCTCCGGATACGATGCTTTGTATGAATCACTCGATAGCTGCTAGCAATACATTTTGATGAAATTAGAACTAAATATAATAATAATAACCGTTAAATTTGGATGCAATCGAAACAAAATAAACGACGTAGAGTCGGGAGGTGTGGCGGGCGGGAGAGGGTTGCGGCGAGGGTGGCCCGACCTGGTGGTAGGTCAAGGAGCGGCAGCGGCGGCGGCGGCAGGTGGCAGCGCGGCCGCCCCGGCGCGGCGGCGGTGCGTGGGCGCGGATTGTTTACGCCGCCGCAGTCCGCGCGCCGAGTCGAGCGCCGCCGCTCGAGCGCACCCTATATTCAGTTCACGGCCGCTCTATTACCGGACGTCTATTTCGGCGCATAATATTTCGAACGGTGCGGAGAAACGTCCAGTTTCGCGCGGGCAGGTGCGCGCGCCTCGGCCAGCGATGCGGCGCGGGACTCGCGCGCGCCCCTAGCAGCATGGAGCGCCGCCGCGCGCGCCCCGACCACGCCGACCCCATGACCAAGACCGTGCGCCGCCGCGACAAGCCGCGCGAGCGATGGCTGCTCACGCGCAAGACGTGGCGCTACATGGCCGACGCCGGCCGCCGGCTCGTGCCCGACGGCGCCGGCAACCGCGCCGAGGACGTGCCGCGCCTCGAGGCCTACTTCCAGGAGGTGTGCGGCCGCGAGCCGCGCTTCCTGCTGCTGCGCAAGAGTTCGTACCCCGGCGTGCTGCCCAAGCCGCGCCGCAAGAAGCGCGCGCGCGGCGGCTCCGTGCGCGCACGCTCGCCCTCCGACGACGCGCCGCCGCCCGCGCGCCCAGCCGACCTCTACATCCCGCACACGTCGGGCGGCCGCTTCGACATCGCCAAGCTCCGCCGCGAGTTCTTCGCGGCGCCGCCGCCGCCGCCCTCGCCCTCCGCCTTCCCGCCGCCCGGGGCCACCTTCAGCAGCGCGTTCAGAAACGGCTGCCCCCGGCCGCCCGTCGCGGAGGATGAAGACGGAGCGCTGGTCGACCTCCTGCGCAAGTACCTGAAACTAGAGGACTCCAGGAGACCGGCTCCTCGACTCACCGAGTCCGAGGAGCTGCTGCACGCGTTACGGAATTATCTGAAGCGGCAGGCGGAGCGCGGCCCGACAGATTCCGACGCGGACCCGGCGCAGAGGATCCTGCGCGAGAATCTCGGCAGATACTATCAGCGGTCGTCGGCCAGAGACAATACAGTGCAGGATTTGTTGAGCGATAGAAATTTGTTGAAAAAACTTTATAATGATCTTCGTAAAACGAAGCCGTACCGGGGCGGCAGAGGCGGCGCCGGCGGCAGCGGCGGCGTCAGCGGCGGTGGGAGCGGGTTCGGGCCCGCCGTCGGGTTCAGCGGGACTAATTCGCGGAGCGTGTTCCGTGGCCGCAGTTTCGGTGTGTGGAAGTATAACGATGAGGACTGTACGCAATCGCCGCCGCTGTCTCCGCCGCCTCTCATCGAGGTGCTGTGCGAGTCGCAGGAGGAGAGGCTCGTGGATGCGGGCACGCAGACGTCCCCCGTGCCGGAGGAGGTGCTGCAGGAGCTCGAGCGCGCGTACAGGGAGAAGGTGGAGGCCGCCACGGCGCCGACCAGCCCGACGAGCCCGCCGCCGGAGAGGCGACCGCGGCGCCGCTCGAGCGTCGACCACGACGACGTGTCGCAGTCGGTCAGCGACACGATCAAGCGGTACCTGAGGATGGCTCGGAAGAAGAGCGTGGACTCCGAAAAGACTGATCGCTTCAAGCGTATAAACTATGATAAGAACCTCCGAAACATTAAACCGCGCCCGCCGGGCGACGTGGACGATGATGGGCTCCACAAGGGGTGTCAGACGGACGAGGGGTGGATATTAACGTACAGGGAGCTGCAGTTCGCGTCGGTGGCGTCGACGCCGACGTCGCCGCCGCCGTCTCCGTCTCAGTCGCACTCGTTTCTGTCGTCGCTGCTAGGGCGGCACTCGGGGCCGCCTGTGACCGTGCCTGTGCCCGCAGGTGGCATGCAGAAGTCGCGGTCGTCGAGCAGCGTGGTGCAGAGCGTGAGCAAGCGGCTGTGGCGCACGCGCAGCCGCTCCTCCAGCCGCGTCGCAGCCGCATGGACTCCTCAGGTCAGTCGCAATGCACTCTGCTCTACGAGTAAAACTAGTCTTTATCGAGATCATGTAGTTCTATTCTTCTTCCTAATCACTCGCTTTTGCTATATTGCCATTGCGCATAACGAAAACTACATGATCTTGGCAGTGTCACCATGACACCATTTTGCTATTAATCTAATCCTTGTCGTGGCACGCACCGATTAAACGAACTGTGCAGTAATCTATTCCATCCTTCTTCGCCGATGTCGATCGAGCGTACTTAGTATCACTCTGCAACATTGCAACTCAGTCAGCATTGCAACTCAGTCAGCATTGCATTGTAGTGCAGCTATACAATCGACATCGGCGTAGAACGTGGTAGATCTAGAAGCCCTGTTGCCAAAGAGAGTGCCAAAACCACGATAACTATCACGCTATCCTTACATACCTTTACCAATTACCTGCACACAGTGGCGTGCAGGTCATAGAGGCATAAATGCACTGCTTACCCCAGTTGTAGTAGCTCATGGCAAATTTTACATTATGACCTGCCAGTAAACAGGTTCCTACCTAACTGCCTACCCTGGCTTCAAACCCTGTGCACGCCACTGCCTGCACATGAGAGCTTATGCGAAGGCACAATAGGCTATCCAGCTGACCTACCTAATGCAAAACTCGATCGAAACTATGTTCTCTCAGATGAAGAGTTGTATAGCGTTTCTTTGTTATCTAAACGTAAGAACCGGCCAAGTGCGAATCAGACTCGGTTTTTCGAGTTTGATGAAATTTAACCTAAGTCCACGCGGACGAAGTTGCGGCCGTCATCTAGCTTAAAATATGTCACGTCAGCTAGTCACATCTTTCAGGGCAATTTGAACACGATGTATAATGAAAAGTGTCTTGTTTTCACACGATTTTGTTTAATAATAACTTGTCAGTTTGGTTATGATTTTGTTGTTCGTCGTTTGATGAGCGTGACCTAGTTATGTGGAAGCTTATTAAAAATGCTTAATTGGGTGACGTTACACCTTGCTAAACAATATTTTTACTAATTACCTATCTGATTCGACGCGGCTTGACAGAACGAAAGGTTAACTTAATGGCCTGAGAGTCAGCGCGTGCGAGACATTCCTTATTTTATAAAAGCTGAAAGTTTCTCTGCGTATTGTCTCCAACACTGGGAGGAACGTTGTGGCTTTAGAAGATAACAGGTACTGAAGGTGTAAAATGTAAAAAGTATAAAGTTTAATTTTTTATATTTTCTTCGGAGTATAGTATTAGAAATGACGTCATGCATTGCCAGACACCTAGTGTCGTGGGAACCCCGGCCAGACACCCTTAAACATTGATAATTTATTAACTTTAAAGGTGTCTGGCAAGGGGTTGCCATCATACTAATTGTCTAGCAATGCATGACATGATTTCTAATACTATGTACTCCGAAGAAAATATAAAAAATTGGCCTTTATACTTTGACGTAAGTTTTTTACACCTTTATTACTTGTTATCTCCCAAAGCCACCATGACCCAAACAATCATCCTAACAAAAGTTCCTTCCAGGGTTGGAGACAATACGCAGAGTTTATAAAATAAGTAAGGTCTGGCACTCGCTGGCTCTCTCTTTATTAGATTATGAAGCGATAATAATTTCGTAGAGCGATGTCCGCCTCCTATTCCTATAGGGAGATCGGGGGTTCGAACCCAGGCATCTCTAACTTTTCGGAGCTATGTGCGTTTTAAGCAACTGAAGGAAAACTTCGCATCGTGAGGAAACCTGTAAGCCTGAGAGTTCTCTATAATGTTCTCAAAGGTATGTAAAGTCTGCCAATCCGCACTGGGTCAGCGTGGCGGACTATGACCTAACCTTTCTCATTCTGAGACAAGACCCACGCTCACTAGTGAGCTGGTGATGGGTTGATTAGTGGTTGATTATGATGATGATGATGATGATGAATAATTTCGTAGTAAACGTGGTTCTACGTTTAGTTTTCCGGTTCGTGGTTCCAGTCTATGGACACTTTCGCAAAAACTCGTAGCAGTCGTAGATCTTTCGTAGCATTTCGTAGTTACATCCTTTTATTACATCCTTTTTTACACGCAAAAGCAGTACAATGCCCTGCGTGTACAATATAATAATGCATTCAGGATGCTGATGGGGCTGCCCAGATTCTGCAGCGCGTCAGGGATGTTCGCCGAGGCGCATGTAGACTGTTTTTATACTACTATGCGAAAGCGGTGCACATCCCTGTTGCGTAGAGTCCGGTCCAGCCCCAATGGCCTCCTGAAGGTATTTTCTGACAGGATCGACTGCCAGTACTTGAATCACTGTTGTATGATTCACGTGCTGGCAAATCGATCCTGTCCTAATTTAAATAGTTATAGATTTTTTACTAACAAATAGGTTTAAGTTTCGTGTAATTACTAACACTAATATTAATAATTACTAACAATTAGGTTTAAGTTTTGTGTAATTACTAACACCAATATGATCCTTGTTGGTCGAAATAAAAACATTTTATTTTATTTATTATTTATTATTATTTTATGGCATCAATTAAATTATGGCACTGCGCTGGAATGTTATTTACTTTTTTTTTATAACGAAATTTTAATGTTTTACTGATCCCCAAAACCAAAGTGTTTTTTAAATATATATGTATTTCAAATCGCGTATTATATAGGTACAACTTACAGCTTATGAATAGTCAAATGCATCTACCACTGGTTCGTAATGCGTTTCCTACCGAGAAGAACCAGCAAGAAACTCGGCGGTTGCTCTTTTTCAAAGATTTGATCAATATTAGGCCATGTATAAAAGTAGGTAATTGAAGTCCCGCGCATTGCTGGAGTGAGCTGCAGATCAAATCCACGCTCTTTTGATATTAACATAATCTTCGATTGCTTGCTTTTTGCAGGAGTATAATTCTAATTGATTTCTTTAACTTGTGTAAAGGCAAGTCCAAAATCTTTTAATCAATTTTTAATTACAAATAAACTATTAATAAACTTAAATCTAAAAAAAACAACATTAAATTAAAACTAAAATAAATTAAATTAAATCTAAAACCTCATCGAGACCACCGCAGCGAGGCATTGTACCCAAGATGCTGGCAGCATTACCCCATTGGATGGCCAAACTAATTCTTTGGCCAAGGTAGCTGCCAGCTCTCGGGTCCCCGGTTGACTCGATAACTCTTTTCGCAATTTCTTCAAAAAGAGCTCGAGCCCCCGGGCCCCACGGCCCCAAGGTCTCCACACCAAAAGGCACGAATACGAAGCTCCCATCGAGGTTTTCATATTTGCGCCTTTTGGCCTGTTCGGCGCTGATGGCCGCTGCACCCGCCATAGAGGAGGTCGCCTGAATGTGGGATGCAGCTAAAGTGTCTACACAAGTTGCATCCCAAACAAGCGAAAATTGATTGCGGAATTTTATTATAAAAGATTATACCCATTTCTACAAATGACTTTTGGACCTTCCTGAGTAAAGAAAGGCTACTGGAATAATAAAGTTTTATAGTTACGTTGTGAGAAATAAACTCAAGAGACTGTGTTAAGTAGACAGTTAAAACTATAATGTAAATCTGTCAGCAATAAACACACCGTTTTACCGCAGGTATAACCAACTGCTTCATCCTCCTAATCTTTAGAGATATTTCAATGATTTTATGTTGTTGAGACACGGAAAAAATTATCACTCACACCTTTTGATCTCTTAAACTGAGAATTGGTTAGTTAATTTATATTTTATCACAATTTCCATTTCGGAAGCCTTAAGGTATTCGCACATTATACAAGCACTCCTCGACTCGACTCACTCGTTTGGTTTGGGGGTTAAAAATGGATGGTGTTGTTCGATGGTGTGATGACGTAACGCATTGTGCAGGGCAGTTGTTGCTGGGCAGACGGCAGCGGGCGCTCCGTGCGGCTGGCCGACACGTCGCTGCTGGCGCTGAGCGAGGTGGAGCGGCGCGCGCTGCAGCAGGCTGCGCTGGCGCGGCTGCAGCAGTTCAACTTGGGCACTCCTGTCAAGATACCTGAGGGTGAGTTCATACTTACGAGCGAAACTTCTATAGTATCGGTTTTTTTCGGATTAGGAGGTACCGGCCAAGTGCGAGTCGGACTCCACACCGAGGGTACTACAGAAGAAGTAAAACGGCAAGAATCACTTTTGTTAACGAACTGCAAAACTAACTTCGTTTGTAGAAAAACTATGATAGAGTGTTAGTTTTATTTTTCCTGTAAAATATACATAAACTTCTATTGACAATAATTATTATTTCAGATTTTTCGATACCTAAGTATGTAAACTTCGGAGTTATGGGAGAATTATTAGTTCACGAACACATTTTTTTGTAACCAAAAATTCACGGTTTTCGGATTTTTCCCCTTTAAGTACTTGTGCTATAAGACCTACCTATCTGCCAAATTTCATGATTCTAGGTCAACGGGAAGTAGGTAAAGGTAGGTAAGAAAACCTATAGGAATAGGTTTTCTTGACGGACAGACAGACAGACAGACAACAAAGTGATCCTACAGGGGTTCCTTTTTTCCGAGGTACGGAACCCTAAAAACGAACTCTTTTAGGATCACTCCGTTGTCTACCTGTATGTCAACAACCGTCTATGGCTTTTAACCTTTATTAATAGATACATGGCTTAAATAAAAGCTCGCATTGAAACAGGTTTAAAAAAAAAATAACATAGGTATTTTGTTTCTAATTTCTATATACCTACCTATTTAAGACCTTTGTGTTTTTTTAAAGTGTATCCTGTATTCTTACTCTCTGTAATTTTGTTAACAATAAAGTTGTTTATATAAAATAAATAAATAAGAATGCGGTCTTAGCATTAGGTTTACTGTGTTTGAAAGAACTACTTTCTATCATTCTAAACTTTAAATATGTCTGATTTCTCCATAATCCTAACGACTTGATATAAATTCATCAGCAGTTTCACACCTTGGGCCCACGCCAGCCTGAATTAAAAAAAAGTAGTCAAGTGTGAGTCAGACTCGCACACGAAAGGTTCCGTACCATCGTATAAGAAACTAGCTTATGCTCGCGACTTCGTCTGCGTGGACTACACAAATTTCAAACCCCATTTCACCCCCTTAGGGGTTGGATTTTCAAAAGTACTTTCTTAGCGGATGCCTACGGCATAATAGCTTTCTTTAATAAATTTCAGCCCGATCCGTCCAGTAGTTTGAGCTGTGCGTTGATAGATCATTCAGTCAGTCAGTCACTCACCTTTTCCTTTTATATATTTAGATAGATAACACTTTTTATTTTTTTGTGATGTTTAACCACAAATTCACGGTTTTCGGATTTTCCTGTTAGGTAGACATTGCTACCTGCCAAATTTCATGATTCTAGGTCAACAAGAAGTACCCTATAGATTTTGAATCCTTTGGTCTTGGCAGACACGACATAATATAATTAGACAGATATAGGTACAACAAAGTGATCCTACTAGGGTTCCTTTTTCTGTAGAGATACGGAACCCTAAAAATAGTTTTATTTAATATCATCAGGAGAGATTTAGATGATTTTAATATTATTACAAATCATCAGGTTATCGTGATGGGCTGTTACTCATTCACAAATAGATGCACACTTTGTGACAAGGTTTCTAGTTTATCATCGTGGAATTGGGGTTTCATTTTGTTTATATATGAAAATTCAGTTTGAATTTGTATTTTCTTTGTTGAAGTAAGATTAATAAATAAACGGGGCTTTAACATATATATTGTAAAACAGATTTTATTTATTTTTATGCTTGTTAGTTTTTGGTTTATCGTTTAAAATGACGACATCATTTAATTTAGAATAATATCTTAGGAGATATCATAAAATTAAAATAATATGAAATATCGTAAAATTAAAACTAACGCGCAATGGGCCGGGAAAAGCTAGCAGACAGACAGACACACTGTCGCATTTATAATATTACCTAGTATGGAAGTATGGATTATTAATTTCTCCTCACTGACACCACATTTGTATCTACATTGCACCCATGCGAAGCCGGGGCGGGTCTCTAGTAGAAAAAAATATGAGTTCAAACAAATACCATTGGTATTAGTTGTTGGTATTAGAATGGAATAAATCGTTTGAAGTCTGAATGGTCCCCTAAAGAAGCTTCTATCTTGACTATGAATTCCAGAGTAAATGTTTGATCAACAGTCAACAACCTTATGGCACACGGAAATCAGTTTCACCCAGCTACAGAGTGTTCTAAAAATAGTCACGTCAAAATATATTTATTTGTTCCGTCAAAGAGAATGGAAGAAAAAAATGTACACAGGTGACCCACTCGAGTGTTTCTATTAATACATTGACACATGCAAGACATGTGCTATTTGCAAATGACCGCCTTTAAATAAATACGTAGTCGTCCGTTACGCAAGCGTGACGCGGCGTGACGTCACCCGACACCGGCCGGCGCGCGTGGCATTATGGGAGTATACAGGGGGCTATAGTAATGGCATACGCCGCGCTACCTGTCCTATTTATGTAAAAAAAATTGTTTTTTATTTTTCTTATTTTATGACGGATAAGCTCTGCGACCTCACCGGTTTACAACTTATAAGTCGATGGTGCAGTCTACTATGGACTGGGTTGACTTGGAAGGGGAAACTGTAGCTGTTAGTAACTTAGGGGAAATAGTTATTTGCTATGCAAGGCTGCAAAGTTGTTATTTTGTCGCGAGAGTTTGTATTGAATGAAACTTGAGTCTGTGGTAAACATAAAACATATCTTCTAAATTTTTTTTTTATTTTTTTTTTAAGAATATTAGCCATGTTAAATGACTAATATTCCCCTTTCCTCTCCAACTAAGCGTCAGGCTTGTGCTAGGAGTAGGTTCGACAATAGTGCAACGGGCGGGGTTTGAACCGTCGACCTTTCGGTTTTCAGTCCACTCCTTTACCGGTTGAGCTATTGAGGTTTCATATAAAAAGAAAACGTGACTGACTGACTGACTGATCTATCAACGCACAGCTGAAACTACTCGACAGATCGGGCTGAAAGGAGATCGCCCGTGAACGGGCCCTCTTTTGTGGCGTTCGTGTCAAAACTTAACATAAATTATAAAAAATGTGTTATTTTTTTACGATTATGTTTTATTACGACTTTTCTTTCACTCAATTATTGAAAATATCCATAATTACTGTTAGAACCGTAAACATCCATTTATTTTGAAGAAGTATTAATTAAATATAACCTTAATATCAGCAACATAAAAAATAAGATTTCTTTTTTTTTTTTTTTTTTATTGGTTTGCCAACAGATAGTACACATATTATAAAATAACAATTACAATTCACAGAGAAAAAATTTAGAGTGTACACCCAATTACTGGCAAACTGGCATGCATTTTAAAAGTTTGCAAGTGCGGGATTACCAGTTAACTTAAAGCTAAAAATACAAATATGAAAAAATAAAAAATAAAAACACTGCAATTTACAATAGTACTAAATATTAAATACTAAATATTACATAAAACAAGAAAAATAAGAAAAATTACGAAGAAGCATACGAGTTTATAATGCTGTATCAATATACTGATGCAGCATTTTTTTGTACTGCTTCAAGGAGAGTGAATGAGGATCTATTATCATATTTTTCGCAGTTTTAAAAAGTTTATAACCAGGGTGAATAAATGAAAATCGTTTGCAGAATATAAAAAGGTAATTATTTGTCTACACAATAAAATTAAAACCATGGTGACATAACAATTATATTAGGGGGGGCCCAAAGCTCCTAAGAAAATGGGCAATCTCCTTTGGCATGCAGATAGCTATTGTAACGTAGGCATCCGTTAAGAAACGATTTTTGAAAATTCAACCCCTAAGGGGGTGAAATAGTGGAAATAAAAACATCCTGTAGTATAATATGTATAATTTAAAAGTTGGCAACGGCTGATCAAAACTGTCTCTTGAACCCAAATATCACATGATCTCGGTTCAGATGAGTTTCTCAAGAGAATATTTCCGATTCCGATCTCTGATGTAGGTGGTCAGTAATTTTATAGAATATTAATATTTTTTTATTTTATACTATCTAAATATATAAAAGGAAAAAGTAAATGACTGACTTACTGATCTATCAACGCACAGCTCAAACTACTGGACGATTCGGGCTGAAGTTTGGCATGCAGAATGAATGAATGAATGAATGAATGATTTATTTATTCAATAAAATGCAGGTACAATAGGTTGAAACAATGTCTGATGAGTCTTATACATTTTACCATTGTAACTGGTGTTATTAGCTATGTCCACACGGATATGACGTAGGCATCCAGCCTACGTCATAGTACACAAACTTCCAACCCCTATTTCAATTTTGAAAAATCCTTTCTTAGCAGATATCTACCTACGTCATAATAGCAATATGCATGGCAAATTTCAGCCCGATCCGTCCAGTAGTTTGAGCAGTGCGTTAATGGATCAGTCAGTCAGTCAGTCACCTTTTCCTTTCATATAGGTATATAGATTTAGATTTAAGTTTATTTTATAAAATTGTTACTACTTAAAAAATATTCAAAATGTAAGAAACAAATAGTCCTGATAGTATTTTTTAAATTCCGTATAGGAACACCCATCTATCACTAAAGTATATTGTAATAACAGTAAGAACACTGATCTTGAACACATCTATCCAATAGTTCCAAGAAAAAACACCGTTTACGTGAGATCAAACATATTAAACTAAATCGTCTGTTATATTTCGAGTTACCGCTAAGTCTGCGGGGATTGAAAAAACCCAGTCAAGTGCGAATCGGCCTCTCACATGAAGAGTTCCGTAGGTCATATAAGTTTAAATACTTTTTAATCCATACTAATACCTATTATAAATGCGAAAGTGTTTCTGTCTGTCTGCTAGCCTTTCACGAACCATCCGTTCAACCTATTTTGACGAAATTTGGTATAGAGATTGCATCCCGGGGAAGAACATAGGCTACTTTTATCCCGGATAATCAAAGCGTTCCCACGGGATTTTTAAAAACCTAAATCCACGCGGACAAAGTCGCGGGCATCATCTAGTTTTTATAATTTGAGTCGCTGAGAACTAAATTTAGGGCTCTTCTCAGACCTGGGCGCGTTTGGAACCCTCGTAGCTTTAGTTTTAAGTTTGCGTAATAATTATCACCACTATATCTTACAAATCCAATATCTGACCATCTAAAAAAATTAATTTATTACCTATTTTGAATAAATCATTTGACTTTGACTTTGAATTTACATGGCGGCCATTTTGAAATTTTATAAGATAAGTATTTGTTGTTCTAGCGGCAATAGACATTACCTACCTACACACTCTGAAAATTTTAACTCTACCTATTACGGTTCATTAGTTAGGTACAGGCCGATAACAGACAGACAGAGAGATGGACGGACAGCGTAGGCTTAGCAATAGTCCGTTTGGCATCCTTCGGGTACAGACAGACCTCTAAAGATTACCTCTATTTGTGTTTACAATAGTTTACATAGCTCCAAACTTCGAGCAAACATTATCAGTGTAGGAATGCTATCTCGTATGAAGTCTCGCTCTCGAATGTTATCATTTGTGATCACTGAAATGGACATAGTACAAGTATCTACGCTAGAAGAGGTGTGCCACACAAAATGAATTTTCACTTCTCATGCTCGTAAAGTACTTCTTTATGCTGGCTGCAAGCGGGCTAAAACTGCTTTTCATGTTCTTGTGTATAATGTGTTTATAGGTAAACAAGAATCTGTCAGAATACCATATGGATGACACAAAAAAATTGTAGGTGTTTAATTTATTATATATAGTGCCAGTAACATTTTGCACTCTAGACCTATACAACCTCATTACAAAATTCCTCGAATTTCACTTTAGACATGCACTTTTAGTAATATTATTGTTTCATTTCCTCGCAATCGAAGTGAAAAGCAGAGTATATAACTCTGTCATAAAACCCATTTTATTCTCGACTTGAATATCTGCCCTCGCTTTCGGCTGGGGTAGATAAACGTCACGGATAAAATAGCTTGTTTTATGCCCTTGGGCATAAAATCTACAATTTTTGAGTCGATTCGAACACGCCTCATGAGCGTACCGTGAATTAAAATTGACACTTTGTATCATCTCTAACATTAAGCTTCGAGTAGGTACTCTCACATGACGCTCCCGGCATGCTGAAAGCCGCTACAGCGCAAAAATCAAATTGCTTCTAAAGCAGTTCGGCAATAGCAGGACCAGCGTACCTACTTGTATTAGTAGAGGTCAGTGATTGTGATCGTACGTGATCAACTTTGTGATTGGGAGGTTTAATGTGTTGGCACTACGTATAACACGTGTCAATCATAGCGCTAACATGGCGTCTTCGGCGTGGGTATAAGCAAATCTGTTGGCAATCACGTTTTTATATGATTCGGGAGATTACGTGTAGTTTGTTTATTTTCTACTAGACTAGATGATCCCCGCGACTACATCCTCTAAATTTTTTTTTGATCCCGTGAGAATTTAAATAAATGTAGGTAATGAGATAAAAAGTAGCTGGTATGCATTGACCTATTTATATTACTTCGCTGGTATGCCATTGACTTATATATTACTTCGTATGGACAGGGTTATTGAACAAACAAAATGGCACCGACTCAGTGGTGCTTTAGCACCAAATGCAACCTCAGTGACGTCTGATTTCAAACGGGTCGTTCATTTAGTATCTAAGAGGTGGCGCTGATTTATTTGGTGAAAACTGTGAAAAATTTTGTTCGCTTGGGCATAT
Organism: Maniola hyperantus; assembly: GCF_902806685.2. Classification (NCBI taxonomy): domain Eukaryota; kingdom Metazoa; phylum Arthropoda; class Insecta; order Lepidoptera; family Nymphalidae; genus Maniola; species Maniola hyperantus. The sequence continues at coordinate 1,125,390 of NC_048557.2, read as the reverse complement.
CATGTCGTTTATATCGATGTGGTATGCCAACTATCGTTGTACCAAATAGAATATGATGGCCTTGACTTCGTACACGTGATTCAGATTTTTTAAGCAACTTTTTTAAAAATCCCCGAAAATCAAGGAGTTCCCACGGGCTTTTTAGAAAACCTAAATCCACGCGGACGAAGTTGCGGCCATCCTCTAGTTCTATATATTTCGAACTTTATGTATACGCTACTTATATTGTGATAAGTTGTTGTTGTATGTCGGATATGGATGTTATTCATAAATCATAATCTCTGAGAGATCAGCTTCCGTTGCAACGTGAAAGTGTATCGGAATTTGCGCAAATCCGTACCCACAGCTTAAATATAGCACATTCCGCCGCGCCAATATCTCGTGCGACAAGCGACACACTTGATGAAACTTCACTTTATTGTTGTTGTTTTAAACGTTTTTTAGGGTTCCGTACCTTCATTGACTTATAGTACTACTAGGTATAATAGACGAGGGCTCACAAACGAATTGAGATTCCTGAAGTGGCCTGGTTTGCACACATATACACATCTATGTTTCTTATTACGAAATGTAGCAAAAAGTTTTACAATAGCAACCACTTCAGTTTATTATAAACCTTAGCACATGAACATAAAGTTTAATAACGATTGCTAAATATCTATATTTAAGACCTCTTGTCATCGACAATAAATTTAAAATATTATTCGAATTTTTGAAATGACACCAAAAATATTTATTCTAAAATAAAACTTAACACCTAAGCAATGAGTAATTTGAAATAAGCTTTTTGGCTGATATTTTTCGGGCCGCATTTAAAGCACTTATTAGCATTTTACTTCAATGCGTACCTCAAAAGGAAAAAAAACCCTTATAGGATCACTTCGTTGTCTTCGTCGACTTTTGTTGTACATGTTCTACGTGCTCGTAGAGGCCTCTACGAATTCATAAGTTAAATGTCTCGCGCACTTTTTCACGGTGAAGGAAAACATCGTGAGAAAACCTGCATCCCTGAGAGTTCTCCATAACGTCTTCAAAGGTGTGCAAAGTTTATAAATTCGCACTTGCACTTGGTAGACTATGACCAAATCCGACTCATTCTGAGAGGAGACCCATTCTCAGTGGTGAGCCGGCGATAAAACGATCATGATGATGATTATGTGTTCATGTGGCAACCACTAATCCATGAAAAAATTACACTAATTTGTATCTATAAAGAATATGTATATAATATGCAGTGTGAGTAGTGTAGTGTAGTGTAGGTAAGTATATTTTTATAGAGACTGATTAGTTTGGTTCGCCCACGGCCGCGCCGCCTGCCAGCGCGACCACTGCACGAGATATCTTGATGTAGCTGTCAAGTGGGTACATCATGAACAGCAAGAATGATTGCATCTTGGTAATAAATGTGCTTCACAAGAAAGCTCAGAGTCACTCAGCCGGCGGTGTAGAGAGCTATGCTTGGAGTTTTTCTACGAGATAAAATCAGGAGATCCGTAGAACTAGAGTAACCGACGAAGCTGAAGTAGCAATGGGCAGGGCACATAGTTCGGAAAACCGATAGACGTTGGGGTCCCAAGGTGCTGGTATGGAATGGCAACCTCGGACCGGAAGGCGCAACGTTGAAGACCTCCCACTAGGTTGACGGATGACATCAAACGAGTCGCAGGAAGCCGCTGGATTCAGGCGGCGCAAGAGCATGGCGTGTGGAAGTTCCTAGAAGAGAGACCTACATACGTATTTTTTTCTTTTCTAACCGAAAACCTAAATATCAATTTTCATGGAAGTAACTTGAAAAATGACGAACTTTCGAGCAAACTTTCATCCCTTAGCAGTAAGTAGAGTTTTTTAAAATCGTGAAATACGTTTTTTTAATTCTTAACCGAAAGCCTGTATACCAATTTTCGTCGATGTAATTTTAAAAATGATAGACTTTCATATAAACTTCCATCCCCAATTTCCAATAGGGGTGGATTTTCAAAAAATCCTTTCTTAGTGGATACCTACTATTTACAAAGAACACACCCTCCAAATTTCATGTCTCTAGGACCAGCGGTTTAAGCTGTGCGTCGATATATAAGTCAGTCAGTCAGTCAGTCAGTCAGCCAGCCAGGACTTTGAATTTTATATATATAGACTAGTATTTTGCTCGCTGCTCGAGCTGCTAAAGCAGCTCTCGAGGTCTATAATCGCCATTTTGAACAATTTTAAAAAAGTCATAAATTTTGTATGAAAAAATAAATTCCGCCATTTTGAATTTTTTTCTATTCATCGAGTAGACCTTTTGATCCTGATCATCTTTTGCCAAGAAACCACTCTTCCATCTTTGATACCCTCCGAGATGGACGCCGACGAAATTTGTATGGCGGCCATCTTTTTTTCGGAATTTTAAATTTTTTTCCAAATTTTTGGCAATTGGATGAGGTTTCGAATGACATTTGCTCGTGCACCTCCCATCTATCTTCAATACCTTGAGCGTGCCCTTCACCCGTCTCCGAAATCCTCAATCATCAGCTCCCTCCATATGTTGCCCTAAAGGAATCTTTGTCTTCTGTATGAAACTATTAGTGATGCAAAAAAGTTTCATACAAAATTTTACAGGAGGAAATTTTTTGAAAATCTCGGCCGCCATCTTGTTTTTCTAATTTTTTTTACATTTTCTAAAAATCGTTTACTAACATCTACAAGAGCTGCAAGTTTAAACAAAATCGGTTGGAAAACAAAAAAGTTACAAAAGTCAGGTCGGCCGCCATCTTGTTTTTTTGAAATGTCATAATTTTTCCTTACTCAAATCCCACTCCTGAACATATCTCCCATACATATTTATATCATTTTCTGTCTCTTTCTAGGATAACAATTATGTCAATAAGTGAGTCCGCGGAAAAAATAAATTCCGCCATTTTGAATTTTTTTTCAAATCATCAAATAGACCTTTGGATCCTGATCATCTTTTGCCAAGAAACCACTCTTCCATCTTTCATACCCTCCGAGATGGACGCCGATGAAATTTGTATGGCGGCCATCTTTTTTTCACAATTTTGAATTTTTTTTCAAATTTTTGGCAATTGGATGAGGTTTCGAATGACATTTGGTCGAGCACCTCCCACCTATCTTCAATACCCTAAGCGTGCCCTTCACCCGTCTCCGAAATCCTCAATCATCAGCTCCCTCCATATGTTGCCCTAAAGGAATCTTTGTCTTCTGTACGAAAGTATTAGTGAAAAAAAAAAAGTTTCATACAAAATTTTACAGGAGGGAATTTTTTGAAAATCTCGGCCGCCATCTTGTTTTTCCAATTTTTTTCACTTTTTCTAAAAATCGTTTGATAACATCTAAAATAACTGCAAGTTTAAACAAAATCGGTTGGAAAACAAAAAAGTTACAAAAGTCAGGTCGGCCGCCATCTTGTTTTTCTGAAATGTCATAATTTTTCCCTACTCGAATCCCACTTCTGAACATATCTCCCATACATTATTATATCATTTTCTATCTCTTTCTAGGAGAACAATTATGTCAATCAGTGAGTCAGTGAGTCAGTGAGTGGTAATTGAGCTATATATAGTATAACTAGTATTTTGCTCGCTGCTCGAGCTGCTAAAGCAGCTCTCGAGGTCTATAATCGCCATTTTGAATAAATAAAAAAAGTTTTAAATTTTGTATGAAAAAATAAATTCCGCCATTTTGAATTTTTTTTCAAGTCATCGAATAGACCTTTAGATCCTGATCATCTTTTACCAAGAAACCACTCTTCCATCTTTCATACCCTCCGAGATGGACGCCGACGAAATTTGTATGGCGGCCATCTTTTTTTTGGAATTTTGAAATTTTTTTAAAATTTTTGGCAATTGGATGAGGTTTCGAATGACATTTGGTCGAGCACCTCCCACCTATCTTCAATACCTTGAGCGTGCCCTTCACCCGTCTCCAAAATCCTCAATCATCAGCACCCTCCATATGTTCCCCTAAAGAAATCTTTGTCTTCTATATGAAACCGTAAGTGAAAAAAAAAAGTTTCATACAAAATTTTACAGGAGGGAATTTTTTGAAAATCTCGGCCGCCATCTTGTTTTTCCAATTTTTTTTACATTTTCTAAAAACCGTTTACTAATATCTGCAAGACCTGCAAGTTGTAACAAAATCGGTTGGAAAACAAAAAAGTTACAAAAGTCAGGTCGGCCGCCATCTTGTTTTTCTGAAATGTCATAATTTTTCCCTAGTCGAATCCCACTTCTGAACATATCTCCCATACATTATTATATCATTTTCTATCTCTTTCTAGGAGAACAATTATGTCAATGAGTCAGTGAGTGAGTGAGTGAGTGGTAATTGAGCTATATATAGTATAAAACTAGTATTTTGCTCGCTGCTCGAGCTGCTAAAGCAGCTCTCGAGGTCTATAATGGCCATTTTGAACAATTTAAAAAAAAGTCATACAAAAATAAATTCCGCCATTTTGCATTTTTTTTCCATTCATCGAGTAGACCTTCGGATCCTGATCATCTCTTGCCAAGAAACCATTCTTCCATCTTTCATACCCTCCGAGATGGACGCCGATGAAATTTGTATGGCGGCCATCTTTTTTTCGGAATTTAAAAAAAAAAATCAAGTTTTTGGCAATTGGATGAGGTTTCGAATGACATTTGGTCGAGCACCTCTCACCTATCTTCGATACCTCGAGCGTGCCCTTCACCCGTCTCCGAAATCCTCAATCATCAGCTCCCTCCATATGTTGCCCTAAAGGAATCTTTGTCTTCTATATGAATCCATAAGTGAAAAAAAAAAGTTTCATACAAAATTTTACAGGAGGGAATTTTTTGAAAATCTCGGCCGCCATCTTGTTTTTCCAATTTTTTTTACATTTTCTAAAAATCGTTTACTAACATCTACAAGAGCTGCAAGTTGTAACAAAATCGGTTGGAAAACAAAAAAGTTACAAAAGTCAGGTCGGCCGCCATCTTGTTTTTCTGAAATGTCATAATTTTTCCCTACTCGAATCCCACTTCTGAACATATCTCCCATACATTATAATATCATTTTCTGTCTCTTTCTAGGAGAACAATTATGTCAATGAGTCAGTCAGTGAGTGAGTGGTAATTGAGCTATATATAGTATAATAACTAGTATTTTGCTCGCTGCTCGAGCTGCTAAAGCAGCTCTCGAGGTCTATAATGGCCATTTTGAATAATAAAAAATTTTGTATGAAAAAATAAATTCCGCCATTTTGAATTTTTTTTCCATCCATCGAGTAGACCTTCGGACCATGATCATCTCTTGCCAAGAAACCACTCTTCCATCTGTCATACCCTCCGAGATGGACGCCGATGAAATTTGTATGGCGGCCATCTTTTTTTCGGAATTTTAAAAAAAAAATCAAATTTTTGGCAATTGGATGAGGTTTCGAATGACATTTGGTCGAGCACCTCCCACCTATCTTCAATACCTCGAGCGTGCCCTTCACCCGTCTCCGAAATCCTCAATCATCAGCTCTCTCCATGTTTTTCTCTAAATGATTTCTTGTCTTCTGTACGAAAGTATTAGTGAAAAACAAAAGTTTCATACAAAATTTTACAGGAGGAAATTTTTTTAATATCCCGGCCGCCATCTTGTTTTTCCAATTTTTTTCACTTTTTCTAAAAATCGTTTGATAACATCTAAAATAACTGCAAGTTTAAACAAAATCGGTTGGAAAACAAAAAAGTTACAAAAGTCAGGTCAGCCGCCATCTTGTTTTTCTGAAATGTCATAATTTTTCCCTAGTCGAATCCCACTCCTGAACATATCTCCCATACATTATTATATCATTTTCTGTCTCTTTCTAGGAGAACAATTATGTCAATGAGTCAGTCAGTGAGTCAGTGAGTGGTAATTGAGCTATATATAGTATAATAACTAGTATTTTGCTCGCTGCTCGAGCTGCTAAAGCAGCTCTCGAGGTCTATAATGGCCATTTTGAACAATTTTAAAAAAGTCATACATTTTGTATTAAAAAAAAAAATCCGCCATTTTGAATTTTTTTTCCACCCATCGAGTAGACCTTCGGATCCTGATCATCTCTTGCCAAGAAACCACTCTTCCATCTGTCATACCCTCCGAGATGGACGCCGATGAAATTTGTATGGCGGCCATCTTTTTTTCACAATTTTGAATTTTTTTTCAAATTTTTGGCAATTGGATGAGGTTTCGAATGACATTTGGTCGAGCACCTCTCACCTATCTTCGATACCTCGAGCGTGCCCTTCACCCGTCTCCGAAATCCTCAATCATCAGCTCCCTCCATATGTTGCCCTAAAGGAATCTTTGTCTTCTATATGAATCCATAAGTGAAAAAAAAAAGTTTCATACAAAATTTTACAGGAGGGAATTTTTTGAAAATCTCGGCCGCCATCTTGTTTTTCCAATTTTTTTTACATTTTCTAAAAATCGTTTACTAACATCTACAAGAGCTGCAAGTTGTAACAAAATCGGTTGGAAAACAAAAAAGTTACAAAAGTCAGGTCGGCCGCCATCTTGTTTTTCTGAAATGTCATAATTTTTCCCTACTCGAATCCCACTTCTGAACATATCTCCCATACATTATAATATCATTTTCTGTCTCTTTCTAGGAGAACAATTATGTCAATGAGTCAGTCAGTGAGTGAGTGGTAATTGAGCTATATATAGTATAACTAGTATTTTGCTCGCTGCTCGAGCTGCTAAAGCAGCTCTCGAGGTCTATAATGGCCATTTTGAACAATTTAAAAAAAGTCATACATTTTGTATGAAAAAAAAAATTCCGCCATTTTGAATTTTTTTTCATCCATCGAGTAGACCTTCGGATCCTGATCATCTTTTGCCAAGAAACCACTCTTCCATCTTTCATACCCTCCGAGATGGACGCCGACGAAATTTGTATGGCGGCCATCTTTTTTTCGGAATTTTAAAAAAAAATTCAAATTTTTGGCAATTGGATGAGGTTTCGAATGACATTTGGTCAAGCACCTCCCACCTATCTTCAATACCTTGAGCGTGCCCTTCACCCGCCTCCGAAATCCTCAATCATCAGCTCCCTCCATATGTTGCCCTAAAGGAATCTTTGTCTTCTATACGAAAGTATTAGTGAAAAAAAAAAGTTTCATACAAAATTTTACAGGAGGGAATTTTTTGAAAATCTCGGCCGCCATCTTGTTTTTCCATTTTTTTTTACATTTTCTAAAAATCGTTTACTAACATCTACAAGAGCTGCAAGTTTAAACAAAATCGGTTGGAAAACAAAAAAGTTACAAAAGTCAGGTCGGCCGCCATCTTGTTTTTCTGAAATGTCATAATTTTTCCCTACTCGAATCCCACTTCTGAACATATCTCCCATACATTATTATATCATTTTCTATCTCTTTCTAGGAGAACAATTATGTCAATGAGTCAGTGAGTGAGTGAGTGAGTGGTAATTGAGCTATATATAGTATAACTAGTATTTTGCTCGCTGCTCGAGCTGCTAAAGCAGCTCTCGAGGTCTATAATGGCCATTTTGAATAATAAAATTTTTTGTATGAAAAAAAAAATTCCGCCATTTTGAATTTTTTTTCCATCCATCGAGTAGATCTTCGGATCCTGATCATCTCTTGCCAAAAAACCACTCTTCCATCTTTTATACCCTCCGAGATGGACGCCGATGAAATTTGTATGGCGGCCATCTTTTTTTCACAATTTTGAATTTTTTTTCAAATTTTTGGCAATTGGACGAGGTTTCGAATGACATTTGGTCGAGCACCTCCCACCTATCTTCAATACCTCGAGCGTGCCCTTCACCCGTCTCCGAAATCCTCAATCATCAGCTCCCTCCATATGTTGCCCTAAAGGAATCTTTGTCTTCTATATGAAAGTATTAGTGAAAAAAAAAAGTTTCATACTAAATTTTACAGGAGAAAATTTTTTGAAAATCTCGGCCGCCATTTTGTTTTTCCAATTTTTTTCACTTTTTCTAAAAATCGTTTGATAACATCTAAAATAACTGCAAGTTTAAACAAAATCGGTTGGAAAACAAAAAAGATACAAAAGTCAGGTCGGCCGCCATCTTGTTTTTCTGAAATGTCATAATTTTTCCCTACTCGAATCCCACCTCTGAACATATCTCCCATACATTATTATATCATTTTCTATCTCTTTCTAGGAGAACAATTATGTCAATGAGTCAGTCAGTCAGTGGTAATTGAGCTATATATAGTATAATATAATAATAATGTGGAACGGAATTAAGGTGGTTCGCTACAGCCGGCCGCGAAAATTTAAATTTTAGGTAGTTTTTCGAAAATAGTAGACTGATCATACATCGAAGGCTTATGGTAATGAGTTTTGCGGGCATAACATTTATGCATCTACATGTTGTTCCATAAAAACTTTGGTCAAAAATACTCATTTGCTTCATATTTGTGCAAATCTAGGAAAATTCAGAAAATTATCTTTTAGGAACAAATATTAAATAAATGAGTATTTTTGACCAAAGTTTTATAGAAAAACATGTAGATGCATAAATATTATGCCCTCAAAACTCATTACCATAAGCCTTCGATGTATGATTAGTCTACTATTTTCGAAAAACTAACTAAAATTTGAATTTTCGCGGCTGGATCTATCAAACCACCTTAAAAGCTAAAACTGGAATAATTTAAAACGCATAAAAATTTGATAGCACAACGTTAAAAGTGTTAAAATCTCATCAGGTGGGAGTCGCGTCGGGCGCAACTCGCAACTCGCAACTCGCAACTCGCAACTCGCAACTCGCAACTCGCGAGGCAAACGTATCACGGGATCTAATTAATGCTATTTGCGCACTTCAAAGTGATATGCGTGGTATGTGGTGTTTTGTGTTTTGTAACATTTGAATTTACTTGTAGGCTAAAAATAGTTTGTATATAAATAGAAGCTGATAATCTCGCTACAGTGACTTCGGTAATCTAAATATATAAAAGGAAAAGGTGATTGACTGACTAACTGATCTATCAACGCACAGCTGAAGCTACTGGACGGATCGGGCTGAAATTTAGCATGCAGATATGTCGCGAGCATAAGCTAGTAATGACTTAAGGCTGAGTCTCGGTTCTTATCTATTCTATAACGGTTTTTTGAACGAAAGTTATTAAGGACGTTATTAAATACTAGCAACCCGACCATCCGGCAAGTGGGCCTTAGAATATTATGAATTACTAGCTGATCCGCCCCGGCTTCGCTCGGGTGGAGTTTAGAAAATTAAGGGGCAGGTTGAATTAAATTTTTCTCTCCGTAAGAACCATCCTCGTACTTCAAGGAATATTATGAAAAAAGAATTAGCGAAATCGGTTCAGCGGTTCTCGAGATTTGCGCTGAGCAACACATTTAGTGATTCATTTTTATATTATAGAGATATATTTTTGTCTGACAAATACAACTGCACAGAGACATTGACCATTTAATCCAACTTGCCAAATGAAAGAAAAACAAACAGTCGCAGCGTCGCAAAAATCCATCAAAACAAGTTTCGAGTTGCGAGCACTTCGGGTTACCGATCGTTTTACACCCCCACTTGTTTACCGTGGAGCCGTTCAATTGCTTTTCTATTTTGATTGCGTTTTAAAGATCTAGTACAAATTGCAATAAAGTTCTGTAGTTGTCAAAGATAGTTCAATCCACGAAGACGCGCCCCACTATTGTTTGTGCGGGAAACCACGTTTGCGGAGAATGATCTTTACCTAATTTATCTTCTTGTGCGTGTGCCCACATCGCTGATCGGTGCGTTACAACCACGGGTTACAACTTACGATACAACTTATACAGTACACAGCACATTTGCATTTTAACCAATTGCGACAAAGAGTGGGGCGCGTCATCATGGATTGAACTATATTTACCTGCATGAAGAAAAACCGGTCAAGTGCGAGTCGGAGAAATGTTTCCGCAAATAAAGATTCTTGAATCTTGAATGTTCTTGATTCTTTTGACTTCTAACCTTTTCTATTTTGACGACCTCCCTGGCGCAGTGGTAGGCGCTGTGGTCTTGTTAGTGGGAGATCCGGTCCTCGATTCCCGGTAGGGATTTGGAATTTTATAATTTCTAAATTTATGGTCTGGTCTGGTGGGAGGCTTGGGCCGTCGCTAGTTACCACCCTACCGGCAAAGCCGTGCCGCCAAGGGATTCAGCGTTCCGGTACGATGCCGTGTAGAAACCAAAGGGGTATGGGTTTTTTAAAAACTGCCATACCCCTTGCAGGTTAGCCCGCTTCCATCTTAGATCGCATCATCACTTACCACCAGATGAAATTGCAGTCAAGGGCTAACTTGCATCTGAATAAAAATCAGTACTTCAGTAGGTACCCATATTAATGCGAAAGTGTGTTTGTTTGTTAGTTTGTTGGTTTGTCCTTCAATCACGTCGAAACAGAGCAACGAATCGACGTGATTTTTTTGCATGGGTATAGTTAAAGAGCTGAAAAGCAACATATGCTACTTTTTATCTCGGGAAATCAAAGAGTTCCCACGGGGTTTTTAGAAATCTAAGCCCACGCGTACGAAGTCGCGGGCATTAGCTAGTCTATATATATAAAAGGAAAAGGTGACTGACTGACTGACTGACTGACTGAATGACTGACTGACTGACTGACTGATCTATCAACGCACAGCTCAAACTACTGGACGGATCGGGCTGAAATTTGGCATGCAGATAGCTATTATGACGTAGGCATCCGCTAAGAAAGGATTTTTGAAAATTCAACTCCTAAGGGGGTGAAATAGGGTTTTGAAATTTTGTAGTCCACGCGGACGAAGTCGCGAGCATAAGCTAGTCAAAAATAAAAATCTAGTGCACGCGACTGACTATCACCACTATTTAAAGTAGGATGATTTAAATAGTTTTTTATCTCTTGTACAGATAACACCACAACAGTAGCTACCAAGCCGAAGAGGCGGGCGTACCTACTAAAGAGGAAGGCGCTGACTACGGGCTTCTTTGACCAGAGCCGGACCAAAGATGCTGACAAGGATAAAGGCAAGTACTTTCACTTTTCAAAAGCTTTTATGTTTTTACTAGCTTATTCCCGCGACTTCGTCCGCGTGGACCACACAAATTTCAAGCCCCTGTTTCACCCCCTTAGGGGTGAATTTTCAAAAATCCTTTCTTATCGGATGCCTACGTCATAATAGCTATCTGCATGCCAAATTTCAGCCCGATCCGTCCAGTTGTTTGAGCTGTGCGTTGATAGATCAGTCAGTCAGTCAGTCAGTCAGTCAGTCACCTTTTCCTTTTATATATTTAGATTAGTTTCACTTGTTTGTATGTTGTCATTCTCTCAAAATAAGTTCTCACGCGCCATTTCAACTTTTTGTGTCTACTATCATGTCAATTACACGGAGTTATGTGCGTTTTAAAGGAAATAAATATCACTTGCTTTAACAGTGAAGGAAAACATCGTGAGGAAACCTACATACCTGAGAGTTTTCCATAATGTTCTCAAAGGTGTGTGAAGTCTACCAATCCGCACATGGCCAGGCGTGGTAAACTATGGTTAAACCTCTTCTCACTCTGAGAGGAGACCTCCTCCTCATTTATGATTTGAGCACATTGATAAACTTCAAGCATAGTTCTCTCCATTGCCGGCTCAGTGACTCTGAGCTTTCTTATGAAGGTCATAGTTAGTGACCATGTCTCGGATCCATATATTGTCATCACTGGCAAAACGCACTGTGTGAGGACTTTGGTTCGGAGTGATAGAGTTATCAAAATCACGACGTTTTGCCGTACAGTACCCGGCATAAAATATTGGAAATCGAAATTTAGAAAGAGATTTCTGCTTTGTAGAACGTCACGTATACCTATGTGACGTTTTGTCGGCCTCTACGACAGAAACAGCGTCCCTTTCTAAAGTTCGATGTGCAATATTTCCGGCCTGGTACTGTAGGTGATCAAATCAGAAATGAGGAGATCCGTAGGAGAACTAGAGTAACCGACATAGCTCAACGGGTTGCGAAGCTGAAGTGGCAATGGGCATGGCACATAGTTCCTACAACCTCGTGCTGGAATGGCGACCTCGCACCGGAAGACGCAGTGTTGGAAGACCCCCACTAGATGGATGGACGACATCAGACGAGTCGCAGGGAGCCGCTGGATTCAGGCGATGCAAAACCGTGGCGTGTGGAAGTCCCTACAAGAGACCTACGTCCAGCATGGACGTCTATCGGTTGATGAAGATGATGATGACTGTAAAAGCTTTATCCAAACTCTTCTGTCACGTTTATAACCTACAAAACACGCACTCAAGGCTCAGTGCTCCAATAAAACAGAGTAACGAATCCCAGAGAAGCGTGTCCGCGATATCGTGTTATTGTTGCATGGAAACAAAACACACACAGCGGACAATAAAGCTTACACAAGACAGAGTGAGCTAATGAATACATCACAGTGATTTATACCAACTTATAAAACATTTTTATTATGCTTTTGCGCGCTGAGATAGTCCGTTCGCGGTATTTTTTTGGATAACGTATAATAGATTCGACGTCGTTGTAAATCATTAGGTCTAGTACTATGTCCTGGCATCTTTTTAATTTCTTATTATGTCTACTGGCTTCCATATTTACATTTCCGCATTTAGAGCGTGAATATCTACTCTTCTTTAGGTTCGCTCAGTTGGTCATTTCAGCGATCCTGTTCTTCAACATGTTTTGATCCTGTTCAAAAACCTTTTCAAAGTCAAAGTCAAAGTCAAATGATTTATTCAAAATAGGTAATAAATTACTCTTATTGATGGTCTGGTATGGTGTTAGATTTGTAAGATATAGTGGTGATAATTATAACGCAAACTTAAAACTAAAGCTACGAGGGTTCCAAACACGCCCAGGTCTGAGAAGAGCCCACAACAAACTCAGCCGGGTATTCTTTTTATTATCACCACTTTACAAAATTATTGAAACTTATTAGAACTATCACAAAGCCGTTAAGCAACTCATTCCCAAGCTTGCTTATCATTTAAATAATCCTTTACATTGTAATAGGATTTTTCAATTAGTTTACGTTTTATAAAAACTTTGAACTTGTTGAGAGACATCTCCAATATGTCTTCTGGAAGCTTATTATAGAAACGTATGGAATTACGAGCAAATGAATTGCTAACTTTACTGAGCCTAGAGGCTTTCCTTTTTTAGGTTTCCGTACCTCAAAAGGAAAAAAGGAACCCTTATAGGATCACTTCGTTGTCTGTCTGTCTGTGTGAAGTGGGAATGGGAAGGGCACATAGTTCGTAAAACTGATAGATGGGGTCTCAATGCTGGAATGGCGACCTCGCACCGGAAGACGTAGCGTTGAAAGATCCCCCACTAGGTGGACGGACGACATCAGACGAGTCGCAGGGAGCCGCTGGATTCAGGCGGCGCAAAACCGTGGCCTGTGGAAGTCCCTACAAGAGACCTATATCCAGCGGTGGACGTCTGTCGGTTGATGATGATAATGATGATGACTTAGGACCGATGGACCTTAAAAATTATGAACCTTAAGAATGGAGGGGAACACTGAAGCCTGTAGACCCTACTAGACACAAGGAAGCAAACTATTCTACGTGGTCGTGGAATTTCCACTACGTCTCAACGGTTTATACAATTTTGATAAAAAAATCGATGTGCTAGACCATTTTCCTTGTGACGGCGTGATATATCGGCGCGTTGAGAGACAATCCTCAAGAGCCGCTCTAAATATAACGTTTGTGTACGCCATGGCGCCTACACTCACTACAGTTTCCACGCCTCTGGAATCCCGTGTATTTACTCAGTGCTCGGTTGTTGTCCACTTGTTGCCGGGTCGGGACATTGACTACAGATCTCAGAGGTTGTTTGTTGCATTGAGAGATGTGCCAACTGCCAGCAAATTGGCTGGTAACAAATCCCAACCTCTTTACCCTACTACCTTCCTCTTATAATAATATGAGTTTTATAGCTTTTACTAGATAACGCACCCCGGTTTTTCTCGGGCGAAATTTGCTGGGGTGCGATTCAATACCAATCAGGTACCTAATATTTTTTTTTATTAAACTGACGTTGAACCTGTGAATCCCTTAGAATTTATCTCATCAGAACAATTTATGATGCACGATTTTCTGTTTATCAGACATTCGTAGCTTAGTCCAGTTGGACACGTCTAGACATCTGGTCTAATGCAGCCTGTAGTCCTGGACTTGGACTATACTAATGCACGAGTCCCTCAGGGAGTCCGGGCAAGGAAGCTAACCTCCGCCTCGAGGCCTGTACCTACACGTCAAGGATAGTCTGATGCCCGCGACTTCATCTGCGTGGAGTTAGTTTTCAAAATTTGATTTTCCGAGATAAAAGTAGCCTATGTCACTCTCCAGTTCTATCCGTTACTCTTTTGCGACGTGATTGAAGGACAAACCAACAAACCAATAAACCAACAGACAAACTTTCGCATTTGTATTACTCTTTAATTCTATCCTACTTCAAGTGATTCTTAATGCAAAATCACCCAAGGCTGCCATGTTGTTTTTATTTTGAACTTGAAAACTACCGCCATTATTTTCATTTCTGGTAGGTAATTACGTGTGTTAAGCTTTATAACCCAAAAATACCTACTTACTTTATAAAAAGAAAATCAAATGAAAACATTAGGTATAATTGGTGTTTGGATTTGACCCAAAAACCAGCTTTACTCCTACCTGATCTTTAGAAACAGGGAAGTCAGGTATTATAGCGTAAATTAATGCAATGTGAATAATTTTTCTTGGCTCGAAAACCAATTGACTCATATATTTCTTTTGGCGGTTGAGATTATTGGATTATTCACGTTTAGATACAATACAGATATTGCTTGTTGCTACTAAGGTATTTTGCCTATGGTGTAAATTCGTGGGCCACTGTCCACCTTCGACAGCGAGAGCTGGAGTGGACTGTATGCGGGTTGTTTTAGAATTTAGATGGTATCCACGCAGGTGAAAAGGGGCAAACGAAGGACAAAGGATTCGTGCACTAACCTCGACGGTCTGCCAGCAGGAACAGGCTCAGCACAAGCACTCAGGAGTATCGCCCACATGCACAATTCACTTCACGGGACACTTCGGGGCGTATCTTCAGACGAACAGCGGCTATCACGGATTCACCTTCCTTATTGGGTTGTATGAACACGAGGACGCGACTCAATTGTCAACGGGGCGTCTCGCGGAGCACGCAGAACATACTGGCGTCGTGGCGTTGTATTTGACACCACGAACATAGGCAAAAGTGCACGAAGGGGAAAATGGAGGGTAGGTAGATAAAATAATCATGAACACCTTGTCAAATTATGTTTATCCAAAGGTACTAACAGGTGGCGCCACCAGCCTATTACTTTTGAGCGTGTCAACTCAACATACTACATATCCATGGTTAGACGCGTTTTGGCTGAGTGTCCTAGGCTGAGATCTATAGAGCGTACTTTGACTTTGCTCAGACTTAAGATTGAGTTAAAACGAGACAGATTTATGTGAGAGATATAGCCCTGTCTCGTTTGAACTCTGTCTTAAGTCTAAGCTGAGTCAGAGTGTGCTCTATAGATCTCACCCTTATTTTCAGCAGTAGGTAGCATTATAAGACTCTTATTAAGTTTTTAATGAAAGGCGGCGTTCATTTTCCGATACCTACACGATGAGTATATTGAGCGCATTTATGTTATTTACTAGCTTTTTTATGGAAAGCCTATCAGCCTATTATTAACTTGATTTACGGAATACTTTTAACATAGCTTTTTTAACTGCCAACATAATTCGTTGTAAAAATAAATAAATGCTATAAAAGTTTTAGTGTTTTTAAATGACAGTAGGTAGTCATTTTGTCTCGCCTGCATTCCTTTTAGCTGTAGGTAGGTAGTGCTACCACACTGGATAACTAAAAGATAATTCCAAGTTCTGTAGGTAGAACCTGGGCGCGTTTGGAACCCTCGTAGCTTTAGTTTTAAGTTTGCGTAATAATTATCACCACTATATCTTACAAATCTAACATCAGACCATCAAAAAGAGTAATTACCTATTTTGAATAAATCATTTGACTTTGACTTTGATTTTGTTTGTATTTTTTGGAGAAGTCATTGACTTACTACCTACGTGTCTAAAGATAACAGATATAAATATAACTAATTCAATTACAAGAGTACAATATTAATAAACCTTACTATCTAACCACGTCGTCATAAAGTCCGCCCCTGGTTGCCCCTGGGCCAAAGGTGCCCATCAAACTGGCACCATGGCACAGTAATATTATCATACAGTATTGTAACTCGGCCGTATCTTTGAAATAAATACGGTACGTAACGTAACGGCGCGGTACGTAAACATGCGATAGGGCTGCCCGCCTCCAGCATTTTAATTACATTTGCCTACTTTGTGTTTCCATTTAGTTTTGTGATTGTAAATTAACATTACCGTGACCATGGCCACGCTGAATGGCGATGGACAATCTTTGGACCAGGTAGGCCTCAGAGGGCGGATCGCAACCTCTTTCCCTTAGGCGACGGCCTACGGGGTATCACATGAAAGGGTATATTACCTCTACATTCTAAAACGGATTTTTATTTATTTTTATGCATAACTAGCTTATGCTCGCGACTTCGTCCGCGTGGACTACACAAATTTCAAACCCCTATTTCACCATTTTCAAAAATCCTTTCTTAGCGGATGCCTACGTCATAATAGCTATCTGCATGCAAAATTTCAGCCCGATCCGTCCAGTAGTTTGAGCTGTGCGTTGATAGATCAGTCAGTCAGTCAGTCAGTCAATCAGTCAGTCAGTCACCTTTTCCTTTTATATATTTAGATATTTTTTGATTTATCGTGCGAAATGGCGAAAAAAATCATCCGAGTACGGAACTCTAGGTGCGCGAGTGTGACTCGCACTTGGCTAGTTTTTTGACTCTACTAAAATACTATGAATACAGTGGCAGTAAATAGACTTTGAAAAAACAGAAGTCAATTTTCAGCACTATCGTAGTGTAAGTCAAAGTTGTGTTTACACGAATTTGGCGGCAACGCCAAAGCTCTAAATCGCACGTTGATTGATTCTACGAAGATAACATTCCCGAGAATCCATTATAAAATAGTTTCTCAGTGATTTCACCGTATTTTGTCAAACGCTATGCCGTGTAGAAACCAAAGGGGCATTGGGTTTATTAAAAACTGCCATACCCCTTCCAGGTTAGCCCGCTTCTATCTTAGACTGCATCGTCACTTACCACCAGGTGAGATTGCAGCATACCAAATCTTTGAAAAGAGCTACCGTCGAGTTTCTTGCTGAACCGTGAATTTGTAGTTACATCACACAAAAAAAAATTGAAATGTGGTTCAATTTTCATAGTAAGATTACTATACCAAGTGGGGTATCATATGAAAGGGCTTTACTTGTACATTCTAATACAGATTTTTATTTATTTTTATGTATAATAGTTTTTGATTTATCGTGCAAAATGTTGCAAAAATACGACTGTAGTGCAGAACCCTCGTTGCGCGAGTCTGACTCGCACTTGGCTGGTTTTTTTTCTTATCTCACCAAAATATTTGGGTCACACATCGCACGTGTCAAATGAGTCAATTGTATTTATTTGGGTTACGATTTGGGTTAGTGGTGAGTTGGCGCCACGTCCCCACATTCGGTTGTAAAGCTTCTCATTAAAGACAACCCGAGAAAGTTATTAAGAAGTAATTAGTGGTTTCAATCTAAATATGTAAAAGGAAAACGTGACTGACTGACTGGCTGACTGATCTTTCAACGCACAGCTTAAACTACTGGACGGATTGGGCTGAAATTTGGCATGCAGATAGCTATTATGACGCAAGCATCTGCTAAGAAAGGATTTTTGAAAATTCAGTCCCAAAGCGGGTAAAATAGGGGTTTGAAATTTGTGTAGTCCACGCAGATGAAGTCGCGAGCATAAGCTAGTGAGTGGTATAATTGTGTTTTTGTGTCCTCGTTTTTGGGTCACACATGACGTAGGTTGGGTTAGGTTTTGAAACATTTAAGAAAATTATGTTTTTATATTGGTTATCACCATCTCGGCTTCGTTAAACTACACAGTAATATAGTAGAATAATTCAACATAGGGGTACATTCTAAAACAGACTTTTATTTATTTTTATGTATAATAGTTTTTGATTTATCGTGCAAAACGTTGCAAAAATATGACTAGTGCGGAACCCTCGGTGCGCTAGTCTGACTCGCACTTGGCCGGTTTTTTTTCTTATCCCACCAAAATATTTGGGTCACGCATCGCACGTGTCAAATGAGTCAATTGTATTTATTTGGGTTAGTGGTGAGTTGGCGCCACGTCCTCACATTCGGTTGTAAAGCTCCTCATTGAAGACAACCCGGGAAAGTTATTAAGAAGTAATTAGTGGTTTCAATGAGTGATATAATTGTGTTTTTGTGTCCTCGTTTTTGGGTCACGCATGACGTAGGTGTGGGTTAGGTAGGTATTTGATTTGAAACGTTTAAAATAATCTGCATGTTTTTTTTATTCATTATAGGCGCACGCTTGACCACGATCACACCTGATGGGAAGTGATGATGTGGCCTAAGATGGGACGCGTTTGCCTAGAAGGTGCCTATTCACTCTTGTTTTAAAGATACCCGGATTACAATTAGCAGGAAACACTGATCTAGGAAGAGTATTCTACACCCTAGCCATGCGTATAAGGGATGATGACGCAAAGCGTTTCGTACGCGAAAATGGAATGTTCACGACATAGGGGTGGAAACTAGCCCGCTGTCTTGCGGTACGGTGGTAGAAAGGTGAGGCATGCCTGAGAGTTCTCCATAATGTTCTCAAAGGTGTGCGAAGTTTACCAATCCGCACATGGCCAGCGTGGTATACTATGGCCAAACCCTTCGCATTCTGAGAGGTGACCCGTACTCTGTAGTGACCCGGTGATGGGTTGATCATGATGAAGAAAATAATGTTTCAACTAGTTTATGGAAAATATTGTACATCGATTGTTAGAAAGACATTTCGGCTTCGTAGAGCGTTGTCTCTGTCACTCATACCTATGTGACGTTTTGTCGGTCTCTACGTTTTTTTTTTTTTTTTAATAGATATAGCGAGCAAGCGAGCAGGCGGGTCACCTGATGTTAAGTGATTACCGCCGCCCATGAACATTTGCAGCACCAGAGGAGCCGCCAATCGCTATCTCTTTCTAAAGGTCGATGTACCTATAGTACGCGACAGGTCGAGATGGCAATCCGGGTGGAGACGCCCCGCACACCCGCACAGCCCCCACGTTAACCCGGTGCGAGATAGCGCGGGTGAGGTGCAGGCAGTGGCGTGCACAGGGTTTGAAGCCAGGGTAGGCACTAGTTAAGTAAGAGCCTGTTCACTGGCAGGTTATGGCATCCCCCCGCCTCATATTATATCGCCGTATCGATAATAATTCCTGCCGGGTTCAGTACAAGTTTTTACCCTTTATAGTTATTACGAAATGAAGTGATTTACCGTAAGACTTACAGACAGACGGTCGAGTGCTATTTCCACGTTCCGATAGCGCGTGTAAAGGCCGCGCTATTCTGGGCGCGCTATTCGCGGCGTGTTGACCCGCTATGGGGAAATGGCACTACATTGCCATTACATTACATTAATAGTATGTATAGTATGTATGTAAGTATAAGACTACCTACAGAGGAATGTGCAGTGCTCAGACAAGCCGCCAAGCGCTTACGAGCACGAAGAAACCAATATTGTGTTTTTTCTGTTTGTGTGGAAAAAAAAAAAAAAAAAAAAATTGCTTAGGCTTTGGGTTTCCACTCGCTCAAAACCCGAAGAGACTGCGACCAAATTGGTACAATTTGCAAGATTCTTAGGGGTGTGATCAGTGTTTCCATATGTAAATCGAGAATTACCGTGTTGAAGTGTTAAAATTACGGTGTTTCTAGATTAAATTACGGTGGATTAGCTAAAAGAATACCGTGTAAATTACCGTGTCATTTTTAAAAGAAAAAAGTCACGAATTTGCTTTTTAATCAATTATTAATATTATTCTGAATCCGACTCTCCTAGCATAGCAATATCTTTTTCATAAACGGATTTATTCATATTAATTAATATTTTGTTAAATCTCATTAATTTTACATTTCACTCCTTCCTAATTGCTTGAATAAGGACGAAAATAGATTGCTGAGATTTGATGTTTAAACCGAGAGCAAGAGAAATGTTGTTATTACGAAATATGCTAAGGTGACTGAGATTCGTACTCGTATTACGCAGAATATTATGAATTTTTAACGTGATTTTTGTATTACGGTGACACCGTCAAGGTAACGGCTATATTACCTTGACCGTAGATTAGGACTGAATTACGGTGCATCTACGGTAATTACCGTGTACATGGAAACACTGGGTGTGATCGACTGCTCTGAACTACACAACAAGCTCTGCTGCGTTTATGCACCCTCTAATTACAGCTATTTCCGCCACCGCTCCAAATTTTTCGTAAGTCCGTTTAGTCGCACGTTAGCGCGCTCCAGATCACCCATACCGCGCACTTTGGCTGCGCTCAACGCACTGCTGAAGGAGTCCCCTCGCTGTGACATATTTGCTGACAAATGGGCTGACCTCATGGGTCAGATCTTGCACTTTTGTGAAAATTTATAATTTTGCTTTTTAAAATTTATAATTTTAACAATTTTTGTAAGTATGTTTATGTTAGTTTGTACTCGTAGTTTAATTAGTGTAATTGGCTTTATGGCCGTTCTAATTAAATAATAAATAATAATAATAATAATAATAATAATTGCTCTTTGCTATGGTATTTACGTACGCGACAGGTCGAGATGGCAATGCGGGTGGAGACGCCCCGCACACCCGCACAGCCCCCGTGTTAACCCGGTGCGGGCGAGCGCGGGTGACGTGTGGTTGTGCGGGGCGTCCCCCTGCCTCATACCCCGATTTCCATCTCAACCTGTCGCGAGCTTATAGGTAGCCTAGATCACAAATGGAAAATATGTTAAAAGTCAAAAGTCAAATTATTTATTCAGAACTAGCTGCCCCGGCGAACTTCGTACCGCCTAACAGTCGATTCTTTTTCGTGATTTTTTTAAACTATAAATAAATAAATAAATATTTTTTTATTTCAGACCAGTTCTAGTCCATATTTAAATTTACAACTGTATATTTACTAAAGTTAGTGTGTTAATAACAATATTTCCTTATAGTTATGTTAGTAATGTTAGTGCTTACTGATTAAATAAAGTGGCCTAACGTGGCAGCTCTAGGCGCCCGGTGGCCACAGCCACCCAATGCTTAATTATTGGGCAGCCTATCCTATCTTTAATTGCACCCAGAATGCTGTTGGAACTGCTACGAAGACGCTGTAGGAGGGAGGCCATCTTTTTACGGATGATGGCATGAAAGCCATCAGTCCTGGCCTCCGTGAACATTCCACTAGCGCTACAGCCCCTCGGCAGCCCCAGCAGCATTCTGAATGCATATATACTATATAATTTGTCATACGAATCTAAGCTAACCGATATCACTTGCTTTTGAGGTGCATGTGCAAACATGCTAATTTTGAGGAAACCTGCATGCCTGAGCGTTCTCCATAATGTTCTCAAAGGTATATCTATCTATTCTATCTGCTAGTCTGCACTTGGCCAGCGTGGTTGACTATGACCTAATCCCTTTTCATTCTAAGTGGAATACTTATGTTCTCAAAGGTATCCTGCTAGTCTGCACTTGGCCAGCGTGGTTGACTATGACCTAAGCCCTTCTCATTCTCTACCTCACCTATTCACTCGTACCTACTGCTGTAAAACGGCAACCTCGCACCGGAAAGCGCAGTTCTGGTAGAGGTACCTAGTTATGCACTAGCTAGAACTACCATACCCCTTCCAGGTTAGCCCGCTTCCATCTTAGACTGCATCATCACTTACCACCAGGTGAGATTGCAGTCAAGGGCTATAACTTGTAAGTATCTGAATTTAAATAAATGACATCTATTTCACCTTATTAATCAACATTTTTTTATATACAGAACCCACGGGCAACGTGTTTGGGGTCCCGCTGTCTCAATGTGTGGAGACGGAGCGGGCGCTGCGCAGGCACGGGGGCTCCCGGGCTTCGCTGGCGTCCCTTAGTGCAATCGAAAAGGCTGATGATGTGGGTATACTGCTTTTTATTAATCCTATATTTTGCTTTATATATAGTATATTTCTGCGGCTATACTCACGTATCCAGTCGACGTTAGCCCGACTAGTTTCGAATCCGTCCGGGGTCCTGTATCAAGGCGGTCAGTTCGCGCACGCGTCGCGATGAGACTGCGCGCCGCGCGTGCCGCTGCCCGTTGTGAGGGTGGCTTTGGGGAGACAGCTGCAGATCGTCTCCCGATAGTTCGTGTTGATCTTCATCGCTGGAGCCGTCACCGTACTCCAGGCAAGCGGAGCTAACAGTGTCCTGTCCCACGACTGATGCCCTTATCTTAGCGTCAAAAAGCGGTTTCCATGTAGGGTAGCATCCATCCATTGTCACGATATTGAAATTCGGGTGGCGACTAATTATAATATACTAATTATACCTATATTTTGCTCTTCAAATAATAGTACCTATATATAAATGGTTATGGAAGGGCTCTAAAGTCTAAACTAAATTAACATACCTAAATATTATGGTGATATCTAATAAATTTCTTTGGATGGTATCCTTTTCAAAGTGTTGTTTTGTGGAAAGGATAGACAGATTTAGATTTATTCGTTTATTGCATGGTTGTAAGTATAAGAGAGATGTTACATACATAGATTATTAAGTAGGTACATGTCACAATCTGCCATGCAATGGCGTACAATATTAAAGTATAATCTCTACATTTTTTTGTACGCGTAGATCTTTTAAACTGCTCAACGGATTTTAGTGCGGTTTTCACCTATAGATAGAGTGATTTAAGAGGAAGGTTTATAGGTATAGTTTAATATTGGTTTGTGTTAATTTGATGAAATATAACGCTATTTGAACAAAATGTCGGAGTATCTACATTGCACCCATGCGAAGCCGGGGCGGGTCGCTAGTACATTATAATTTAAGTATAATCATTGCATACAATAGAATATTTACAGTTTAATATATAGCATTTAGATTAGACCTGTCCTTTAGTGTTTCTATCAATTGTTTATTATCAGAAATATGCATCCTATCTATTTATATGTATAATAGCACTACAGAATATATGAGAAATCTTGATAGCTTCGATATTACACTAACGGGCGGTCATAAATTATTGTAACGTCATAATACTCAGTCTGGTGAGCGGCCAGTGTAACTTGAGCCTATGGCTATGTTCACACTACACTCGCAGCACTGCAGCACACGAGTAGACTGCAGTGTATGTATGCCGCATATCAGCAATAGACGTGGTGGCGTATCTTCTCGAGTGAGCGGCTAACAGTAGTAAAGAGGGTTTACCTGTAGCGATTGGTGCAAGTAATCTGTTTTTTTGTATAAAGAATATTAGCCATGCTAATCATGAATAATATTCCCGTTTCCACTCCAACTAAGCGTAAAGCTTGTGCTAGGAGTAGGTACGACAATAATGCAACGGGTGGGGTTTGAACTGCCGACCTTTCGGACTTTAGTCGGCGCGTTAACCGTTGAGCTATTGAGGCTCTATCCTCCATTCCATCTTAGTCGCCAAAGTCAACCCGACCCGTGGAGCATCCTGCCAGTAGGCTATTTTACCCTTTTTGAAAAGTGTCTTAAATAAATAAAATAATTTTTTTTTTTTTTTTTTTCCTTATTGTTGAGTGCCAATTAGCTACTCAATTATATTACGATCTAGCCTAATGTATGACTAATAAGTAATTTTATTTTAACCTAAACTTATAAATTATCTTATATACTAAGAAATTGTCCACTGACGCATCTTAGTCTTTCTTGATTTGAGATATGACACTTTGTTCACGTGTTCTTTCAGCGCTTACACTATGTACACTATCACTAATCACTATACACTAACTCAAAAGGTTTGGTCCTTTTTAGTCTTCTCACTGTCTCCGTTACGTCAAGCAGCTGGATTGCTTCAACGTTAACGTGGTGGTGAAGCCTATAGTCGTGGGCTTTGGCAGATTTGGTGATAACTTTATGGACGTATTCAATTTGAAGGTCCCTATGAATATCATCATTTCTGATGTACCAGGGTGCATTTACAATATTCCTGAGTACTTTGTTTTGGAACCGTTGGATGATTTGGATGTTACTTTTTTTGGTACAGCCCCACAGCTGTATGCCATAAGTCCAAATGGGCATCAGGACTTGTCTGTACAAAAGAATCTTGTTGTGTATTGACAGCGAGGAATATCTACCAAGTAGCCAATACATCTGTTTATACTTTATATCAAGTTCTTTCCTTTTTTTCTTGACATGAGCTTTCCAGCGCAACTTCACATCAAGTGTCATACCAAGGTATTTAGCTGTATCCACGTAGGAGATTTTTTGGTCGTTTATGAAGACAGCGTGATACTTTTTTGTTTTATTTGTGAAATCTATATGAACTGACTTTGATTCATTTAGCTTTATTCTCCACTTTTTAGTCCATTTATAGACTTTATTTAGCGCTATTTGTACGTTACCCACTGCCTCTTCATGTGTGCCTCCTACGGCCATAATGGCAGTATCATCAGCAAAAGTGGCAATAGTATTGTTTTCAAGGTCTGGAATATCGCAGGTATATAATAGGTACAGGACCGGCCCTAAAACACTCCCTTGCGGAACTCCAGCTTTTATACATTTAAGCTCAGAGTAGGCATCTTCTTGTCTTACTCTAAATGCTCTATCTGTTATGTATGATTCCAGGATATCTGCGAATGATTTGGGTAGCTCGTTTCTAATTTTATGAATAAGACCTTCATGCCAAACTTTATCAAAAGCCTTTTCAATATCAAGAAATACCGTGGAACAAACTTTCTTTTCTTCAATTGTTTTTTCTATGGTGTTAACAATTCTATGTACTTGATCAATAGTTGAATGTTTCTCTCTGAATCCAAACTGATGATCTGGTATCAGGTTTTTGTTTTCTAATATTGGTTTCATCCTCTTCAGTAGGAGCTTTTCAAATAGTTTTGACATAATAGGCAACAAAGAGATAGGCCTATATGATGTTGCTTCATGAGGTGGTTTTCCTGGCTTAGCTATCATAATGACCTCGGCCACTTTCCACACATTAGGCACGTACCTGAGCCTAAATGCAGCGTTTATTATTGTGGTGAGCTTAACTATGGCTTTCCTTGGAAGGTTTAATAAAATTTCTCTCGTAATTAAATCATATCCAGGAGCTTTCTTGGGACCCAATTTGAGCTTTATTTCTCTACATATTTCTTTGGGTGTCACTAGTTTGATGTCTACATCTTCCTTGATTTCCCTAGTAGAGTCTTTATCAATTTCTTCTCCTTCGTATGGCTGAAATATATTCTCTAAGTGTTCTGCAAATCGTTTAGCCTTTTGGTCGTTATTTATCGCCCACTCATTGTTTTCTTTTTTAATTGGGGGAATATGCATTAGTGACTTGTCCATATTCTTTGTCGCTTTCCAGAGTGAATAATTGGTGCTCCGGTCATTTGTCAAATTTTGAAGGTAATTGTCCATAGTTATTTGTTCATACTTTTTGATTTCGCGCTTGATTTTTTTTGTAAGTTTATTCAATATTCTTTTATCTAATGGAGATCTAGTCTGATGCCATCTATTTCTTGCCCTTCTCTTTTCAGTTATTAGGTTTAATATATGTTTCGGATACACTGTACTTTTAGGTATATTTTTATATTGTGATGGAGTATTTTTCCAGGCCGCCTGTTGTATGTCTACAACAAATTGATTGACCTCTTCATTTAGTTGTCCTGGACATTTTAATGGTACTTTTAGATTAATGCTGTAATTCAGTTCTTGTTTAAAGCCTTCCCAGTCCGTCTTTTTACTTGCTAAGGTCGGAGTAGATTCTTTAAAATAAATAAAATAAATAAAAATCTTTTTTATTCAAATAAACTTTAATAAGTGCTTTCGAATCGTCGGATGCATCTACCACTGGTTCGAAATGCCTTTCCTACCGAGAAAAACCAGCAAGAAACTAGGTGGTTGCTCTTTTCAAATATTTGATATAGGTACAAGATTATGCCATGTATAAAAAAGTATTTGCAGTCCTGTACGTTGCTGAAACGAGCTGAAGGTCAAATCCACGCTCTTTTATTATTTAGATAATATTCAATTGTGTAATATGCTTTTTTCAGGAGCACATTTTTAATAGATTTTTGCAAAGGTAAGTCCAAAATAGTTTGCGGGATTTTATTATAAAGGGTAATACCCATACCCACAAATGACTTTAGGACTTTCCTGAGGCGGAAGGTAGGAGCTGCAAGCTTGTTACTGTTTCTAGTTAGCCTATTAATTTGATCCTTAATTTGATCCTAAACCTAAAGTGATGATAAGCTACCAAAATATTTACAAAAATTTTATTCGTTAATAAGTGCAATAAAAATGCGGTGTTTTCTTACGATTTCAATCCATCGTTGAGCTATTGAGGCTCAATTGAGATTGTAGGGATGCTTGGGTTTCGTCGAGTGGGGAAAGGAATCAGGGGTCTAGTGAGAGTGGTCGGTGCGACGATTTGGCATGCGGCGTTGGGTGTGGAAATAGTTCGCGTCCGCACGCCAAGCCACGTAATGGAGAGTGCACCTGGACCTATCCACCAGTGGGACTGATGCGATTGGGAATTTACAGCTTGTGTTCATTGTGCGACTCAAATATAGGTGCACTAGATGATGCCTGCGTCGTCGATTTAGGATTTTTTCGTAGGAACTCTTTGATTTTCCGGGATAAAAAGTAGCCTATGTTACAAAGCCCGCCTTCCCACTGCTAAACATACAGGGATAACCAGCCACAAAGTAAGTCATACGCACCACCACCACGCAGCACCACACAAATCCCAAAACACACTCGATGCACGTTTCGTTCCGACAACGGAGAATCCTCAGGAGATGTAGGAGGATGGTGTAGGGGCGGAACTAGCAGTGACGTCACGGCGCACGTCTGGCGCTAATTTCTACAGTAGCTCTGCTCGTAAACATCAATGTCTCGCTTGTTTTGGTTCCGTGCCTAATAAAAACAGTAGTCGAAGGTAAAACCGGCACTCAAATGTAAATGTTCAGTTTGCAGGTGCTTAAAATACTCTAAACTTGGCCTGAAATCCAATTCCGTCATTATTGCCAAATATTTACTGATTTAGGACCCAAAAACAACATCATCAGCGAGTGTTCGACCACTGCTGGACGCCTTTTGGAGAGCAAAATCCTCCGTGTTTCTCATCCATCCATCTTTTTAGCTCCTACCACCTTTCTAACTAAAAGGCTTATTTATTACACTGAAAGCTTATGCTCGCGACTTCGTCCGCGTGGACAACACAAATTTCAACCCCCTATTTTAACCCCTTAGGGGTTGAATTTTCAAAAATCCTTTCTTAGCGGATGCCTACATCATAATAGCTATCTGCATGCCTAATTTCAGCACGATCCGTTAAGCAGTTTGAGCTGTTCGTTGATAGATGAGTGAGTCAGTCAGTCAAACTAAAAGTATACTAAAAGGCTTATTACACTACCAGATTTCAAGGGACCCTTACTCTGAGTCAGTAAGGTGTAATAAGGGAAAGGGAGGAAGAGTCCCTAATTAGGGCGCTCAGGTTGTCCCGATCTGCATAGTTACTTATGTGCTCTGCGCATCGGGAAATGAAATAACACTGAGTAGGTACAATAGCCGGCAAGAAATATTGTACATCGAGCTTTAGTATGAGATTTCGGCTTTGTAGAGCCTGTCTCTGTCACTCATACCTATGTGATGTTTTGTCTCAACGACAGAGACTCTACGAAACCGCTATCTCTTTTTAAAGGTCGATGTACAATATTTTCTGGCGTGTAGGTACTGTAGTTAGGGAGCTCAGTCATCGCACGCACGACCATACTCATAATAATGTTCTGTGATCAGACCAACGGGCGTGATTGAAAGACAAACCAACAAAAAACACACTTTCGCATTTATATCTTGCTACTTGCTAGCAGATGCCCACGACTTCGTACGCGTGGATGTAGGTTTTTAAAATCCCGTGGGAACTCTTTGATTTTCCGGGATAAAAGGTAGCCTATCTCACTCTCCCGGTTTTAAACTATACCCATGCAAAAAATCACGTCGATCCGTTGCTCCGTTGCGACGTGATTGAAGGACAAACAAACACACTTTCATATTAATAACTAGCTGATGCCCGCGACTTCGTCCACGTGGATTTAGCTTTTTAAAAATCCTGTGGGAACTCATCAATTTTCCGGGATAAAAAGTAGCCTATGTCCTTCCCCGGGATGTAAGATATCTCTGTACCAAATTTCGTCAAAATCGGTTGAACGGTTGAGCCATGAAAAGCTAGCAGACAGACAGACAGACACACTTTCGCATTTATAATATTAGTATGGATAGGGGTAGTGATATTAGTATGATGGATATGAATAGTATGCAATGCAATGCAAGTAACTCTATGCTTTTCAGCATACTTCCAGCTGTTTGGGCTATATATTAAACAGATTCCTAGCCCAAGTGCTCGAATTTAATTCCCAACTAAACGTTTCATACTTCAGTCCAGTTTACTACTAAATCATTCAACCATCAACAACACACAAATCATATCGAGCGCGCGCTGTCATAGGTTTGATGTACGATCAAACATCGACCAATTGCTGCGTGTCATATCTGCAACACATACGAGTAATACTTGCTTCCCACGGTGCGTGATATTGATATTGCGGACGGACGCGGATCAGCCCGCACCGACTCACCATGGGAAGTGTACTTTGATAGTCAATGAACCAAAAGCTTAATCTAAATATATAAAAGGAAAAGGTGACTGACTGACTGATCCATCAACGCACAGCTCAAACTGCTCGACGGATCGGGCTGTAATTTAGCATGCAGATAGCTATGATGACGTAGGCATCCGCTAAGAAAGGTTTTTTGAAAATTCAACCCTTAAGGGGGTGAAATAGGGGTTTGAAATTTGTGTAGTCCACGCGGACAAAGTCGCGAGCATAAGCTTGTTTGCTATAATCTGCTGAAATAGATCTAATCTGTATGGTGCAACATGCAGCATGCGACATGCACCTCTCGCCCTCGCACTGCTAAACATGCAGGAGAAACCAGCCACCAGGCAAGCAATACGTGTCTACCACCACCACCACGCAGCACCACACAAATCCTAAAACACATTCGACGCACGTTTCGCCCCGACCCGGAGCATATTTAGGAGATGTAGACCTTACAATCCACAATTGCAAAATCTACTAAGTACAACAAATACCCTGATAGCGCAAACACGTCCGCCGCGGTGCGTCCGACCCGCGGCGAGTCGGTAACTTCAAAATGGCCTCGAATCTCAAGACCCACACAGACTGACACTCACCGTTAGAGAGCCTTGTGCGCGGTACGTGGATGTCCGTGGTCGTCCGGCCGTGCGTGATCCGCAGAACCACGCACCGTGGGTAGCCGGTATAAGCCATAATGTGTTTGCTAGATAGCTATGAACACTTAAGAGTTAGACTGAAAATTATTTCACCGTCTAGTTACAATGTATATAACCACATGGATCTTCAAATTCAAATTCAAATTCAAATTCAAATTTCTTTATTGCGAATATGGGTAAACAGTGCAGATATTACAAAACAAAAAGGTACAGCCAAATTCTTACGGAGTTTATGCACAATACTAGACAGTAGCGGATTTACCCTAAGGGCCACTAGGCCCGGGCATTGAACGGTCATACGATTTAGGTTTTTTGGTTGTTATTCTAAGGGTTTTTTAAAATCCCGTGGGAAATCTTTGATTTTCCGGGATAAAAAGTAGCCTATGTCCTTCCTGATGCAAGCTGTCGGTGTACTAAATTTCATCAAAATCGGTTGACCGGATGGGCCGTGAAAG
Source organism: Maniola hyperantus (assembly GCF_902806685.2). Lineage (NCBI taxonomy): Eukaryota > Metazoa > Arthropoda > Insecta > Lepidoptera > Nymphalidae > Maniola > Maniola hyperantus. The sequence continues at coordinate 1,095,452 of NC_048557.2, read as the reverse complement.
GCTAGCAGACAGACACTTTCGTATTTACAATATTAGTATGGAAACTTTGAAGTCATAATTTTTATTTACTGAAGTTTTCAGTTGATGGCACCACCCACGTGTACAAAGTAAAGTGAGATTGCGCCAATCGCATTATAATGCAGGGACACGGAAGTGAGACGTAAGTGTTCAATAACAGTCGTAAAAAAACTATAAAACGCGTGCGCTGCTGTCCGGCTCTAAAATAAATTAATGTAATCGTTAACGCACATAATCGTGTGAAATTCTAGCTTGCTTGTCTAGCAGCTCTAGGGTTGAGTTATGCCAACACGTGGCGGGCAGGAAAAGGTGACTGACTGACTGATCTATCAACGCACAGCTCAAACTGCTGGACGGATCGGGCTGTAATTTAGCATGCAGATAGCTATGATGACGTAGGCATCCGCTTAGAAATGTTTTTTTGATAATTCAACCCTTAAGGGGGTGAAATAGGGGTTTGAAATTTGTGTAGTCCACGCGGACAAAGTCGCGAGCATAAGCTAGTTTGCTATAATCCGCTGAAACAGATCGAATCTGTATGGTGCAACATGCAGCAGGCGACATGCACTGCTCGCCCTCGCACTGCTAAACATGCAGGAGAAACCAGCCACCAGGCAAACAATACGTATCTTAAAGCTCTAGGGTTGAGTTATGCCAACACACGAGCCGCGGACGAGGCACGGATTCAAAACATCACGAACATTTTATATGAAAGCATTTCATGCTTCACCGTGTGGCAAAAATCTCCTAATTTCCCGGGAAAAAGATTTTCCTAATGGATTTAAATGCGGTTTGCACTAAATATCATTTAGAAAATTTCACGAGAAAAAATTTATAGTATACAATCATGTCATGGTGTATAGAATAGGAACGCCTACCTGTGTCAAGCGAAGCAAGGCAGGAAGTAGGTTATAAAACTATTCATTTTATCATTAAATCTTTAAGTGGGGGAAAAATGGCTACAAATGGAAAAGTAGAACAACATTTTCTTTGTCGCATAAAGTTTTTGTAGACAAAAGACAAAGTAGTGTCACTTGAGGCCACTTTGTGGATGCCTTTTGTGATTTCAAGAAAATTTTGCGGATAGAAAAAGGTACTGTACCTTTTTCTATTTTATCCATCGACCTTTAGAAAGAGTTAGCGGTTTCGTAGAGCGTTGTCTCTGTCGTTGAAGCCAACGAAACGACGAAAACATCTCAATACAGAAATGAGCAAAGATATGATATGTAAGATGGTTTCATCTAAAGTTGTCTTATCTGTCTTATACACGTAACAGCTCAGTCATAAATCATCCTAATGGCGTCGAAAAGATTATTTAAAGTCAGTTTGTTATGAACGTGACGATAGAATCGCTACGTGAAACACGGACGCAGATGGCTGCAAGAAATCCATACTATCCATATCCATACTAATATTATAAATGCGAAAGTGTGTCTGTCTGTCTGTCTGTCTGTCTGCTAGCTTTTCACGGCCCAAAAGTTTAACCGATTTTGATGAAATTTGGTAGATTTAGCTTCATCGATGGTTAGCTTACATCCCGGGGAAGGTCATTAGGATACTTTTATTCCGAAAAATCAAAGAGTTCCCACGGGGTTTTATAAAAACTTAATTCCACGCGGACGAAGTCGCGGCCTCGTCTAGTTGTTTATAAGTACTTACACCCGCCGCAACTGCTTTATCCCGCACCATGTTAGCGAGGGGGCTGTGCGGGGCACCCCCAGCGCGATTGCCATCTCGACCTATCGATACTATAGCTAGGTAATCTCAATCCACCCAACCACGGACTGAACCTAGCAAAGATCCATATAAAGAATACCTCTTCTTCTTGACATCCTAACAATGCTTTCGTGGTCATCATAGCGCACAGACCTGTAGACGCCTAATAGCCGGACACCCCCGATTGCCAAGCTTAGGCAGTTGTTTAGCATAAAAGTCGGCCCACGCCCGTTCGGTACCCTCATTCCGCACATTGTCATGATTAGGTGACTTTTTAGTCCACCAATCACAACAAAGTATTCTCCCCTGTCCCCCGCCAACATTTTACGATTTTGTTTTCCCGCAAAACCTTGTATATGCGTACCTACTCTTGAGGTTGAATTCTCGGTGTCATAACGTGACGTGACTGATTCGCATCCCGTAATGCTGTTATTCATTGGTCAGAAAGTATAAAGTTCGTCAAAGTTTTTACGCGTGTTCAAAGATTAATCCATTGAAACAGATCGGGCCCAATAGGTCAAATTTGACGTAGGCCGACGTCACACCAACGTCACAGATATCTGGTTACCTGGGCGGCCTTACGGCTGGTTTCATTAAGGCCACGATAATTTTATCGGATGACGCGTCCGGCCCATCCCTACATCTACGCGACTGAAATAGACCGGCCATTTTGGAAGGCTCGCTATACTTATATCCGCGTTGCTGGCCAAACCTCTGTTATGTTTTGTACGACCTTGAAGAGTATTATAGGTCCTTGAACTTAGGAGGTTTTTGAATAATGCACAGATTATCGAACTGTTGCAAATAGATTTCTTTCTTTCTGAGTCATACGTAGTTCTCTTGTCACGGCTAAAGTGCCTGCAGTTTTAGAACAAAATGGTTTGACACGTAGCGATGGCAAAAGACTGATGCCATGACTCTTGTCCCGTGGAAGCAAGGAAGGTCGCTTGAGTGGGATGCTACGTGTGTGGATACACTGGCGCTGTCACACATACATGCGACCTCCGTGGCGGCCGGAGCGGCGCCTTCTAAGGCGGAAAGGGCCAAGAGGCACAAATACGAGAATATAGAAAATAGTTTCATATTTGTGCCTTTTGGAGTATAGACCATGGGTTCGTGAGGCGAGGGTGCTAGATCCTTTTATAAGGACCTGTCATCCCGTCACGTGGAATCTACGGGGGATCGGAGGGCTGACAGTTACCTCGGTCAGCATATTAGTCTGGCCATTCAGCGAGGTAACGCTGGCTGCGTTCTGGGCACCCTGCCTCGTTGCGGTGGTTTAGAATTTAGATGATATTTTTGATTTGTAATTTAAATATTTAATTGTTATAGGCTTGTATACTTATAATTAAACGGTAACTTAATTTAACGATTTTCCTACTAGTTTATGTCGGTTTCTGATAAAAGTAATTAGTGCATTTTATGGTCATCATCTTCGATACTGCAGCGAGGCAGACATGGTTTACGTTCTCGACGGGAGTGATTTACACGTAATAAAAATTTTACGTCTGTTTACCTATAAATCAGAGCAAGTGTTCCACTGACGTCTTGAAGTATTAAACATTTAAGCAAACCTGCATGTTCGTTCATAATTCAATTAGTTAATCTAAAGCTAATTGAATTATGAACGAACCTGCAGGTAAACTAGGAACCCTTATAGTTTCGCCATGTCCGTCCGTCTGTCCGTCCGTCCCTCCGTCCGTCCTCGGTTAATCTCAGAGACTAGTGCTAGAAATCTGTGATTTGGCATGGGTATAAATATTAATCACGCCGATAAAGTGGTTAAAACTTACATGTAAAGTGGGGATGAATTTTTTTTCTCGTCTACCCCATAGTGTGGGGTATCGTTGAATAAGTCTTTTAAAAATACTGTGGGTGTGGGAACATCATTTTTCGATTTCTAGATCCGTTTGTAAAATATGTTTTAAAGTGCTAATTTTTATTACAGTCAATTGTGTGCCCCCCCCCCCCCCCTTTATCCGCCAAATGGTAGTATACAGGAACGTGAAAAAATTCACAGCAGTAGTATATATAATCAATTTTAAAGGAAAACTATCATTGCTAATTTGTGACTACGGAACCCTACACTGCGCGTGGCCCGCCACGCACTTGGCCGGTTTTAGTACGACAATTTAAAATTGACTAACTTTTTAGGAATTACTAATATTTTGTGATTCCTAACAATTTATTTATTTTTGACATAGTCATCATCCCAATTGTGTTTAATTTCAGAGTGAATCCTGCGACTCCGGGGAATGGGGTTGGTCAGGGTTGGAGGAAGGAGGTGGTGGGCCCAAGGTGCCTTCGATAGTGTCCGCGTGTCTGGCTCATCTGAGGAGACACGGTCTCCACACGCTGGGACTCTTCCGGGTGTCGTCCTCGAAAAAAAGGGTTAGACAGGTGAGTTACAATAAGAGACCCCAACAGTTTTACGAACTATGTGCCCTGCCCATCCCCACTTCAGTTTCGCAACCAGTTGAGCTATGTCGGTCGGTTCCTTGTTGTGGAGGGTTAGCGTTGTAAGGGTTTCTCTTTCTTTTTCCTTTTGAGGTAGGTACATCATGATCATGATCAACCCATCGCCGGCTTACTACAAAGCACGGGGAGTCATAGTCTACCACGCTAGCCATGTGCGGATTGGTAGACTTCACACACCTTTGAGAACATTATGGAGAACTCTCAGGCATGCAGGTTTCCTCACGATGTTTTCCTTCACCGTTAAAGTAAAAGTAAAAAGTAAAGTAAAATATGCTTTATTGTACACCAAAACAAAAACAATAGACATATAACAAATACAGCATGTACAATAGGCGGCCTTATTGCTAAAATAGCGATCTCTTCCAGGCAACCTTAGGTAAGTGATATGGAATTAATTAAAACGCACATAACTCCGAACAGTTAGAGGTGCGAGCCCTAGATCGAACCCCCGACCTCCGATTAGAAGGCGGACGTCCTAACCACTAGGCTATCATAGCTATACCTATGCTTGTTTAATGGATTCATATGTCCTTATTGCCATAATCTGGCCAATTTTGTAAGCTAAAAATCATTACTTTGAGGTACGGAACCTTAAAAATGGAGCACATTTTAACAAAATGATAATATACTCGGTCAGGGAAACTAAAAGCAAAATGGAAATTTAAAATTACAAAGTTATAAATGATCATGCATAACCATTTGGATGACGATGGTAAACAGCTAACAACAGAAATAGATGCACACAGTAAACTGCACGAAATTCGAGATTTACAAATTCACGAAACAAAGTAACACCAATGTGAACTTGATTTTGCAAAACACTCATTACGAAATTGTTGCTATGACAGAAAATATAGCTGTAAATCTAGCCAAGGCGAGTTTACGAACTGAACGCTCAAACACGCGCAGGAAGAATAAAGGTAAAGACAGACTGACGTCATCATCATCGTCAACCGATAGACTGCTGGACATAGGTCTCTCGTAGGAATTTTTATACACCACTCTCACTCAGCGGATCACTCAGTGGGCGATGAAGAGAGCTATGCTTGGAGTTCCTCTACGCGATCAAATCAGAAATGAGGAGATCCGTAGGAGAACTAGAATAACCGACATAGCTCAACGGATTGCGACGCTGAAGTGTCACACACAGCACACAGCACACAGCAGGGCACATAGTTCGTAATACCGATAGACGTTGAGGTCCCAAGGTGCTGGAATGGCGACCTCGCAGCGATAGACGCAGTGTTGGAAGACCCCCACTAGGTGGACGGACGATATCAGACGAGTTGCAGGGAGCCGCTGGCAGCGCAAGACCGTGGCGTGTGGACGTCCCTACAAGAGATGATGATGACTATTGCCTGGAGCCTATCGGGCTATGACAGTGAGAAATATGTATTTAGATTCGACAGAAAACTTACATTCTGACACAGTGGGATCAGTCTGTATTTACCTTTAAACATTGACCGACAAAATGAGATGTTTTCAATCGTATTGGTTGCAATCGATTCGCATCGTTGACCCACATTGGCGGGAATTTATTACAAACTTCTCTGTAGTAGGTACTTGGAGAGTGCAATCAGTTTGATAGGCGTATGATTGGACGATTACTCTGAGCTCTGTTAGTATTTCTGGCCAATTACCACTTATGGTACGATTACACCTACCGAGTAGTGAAGCGAGACAGTAAAATGTCACTCGGCCGAGACAGTGCTGTGGCTGAGAAATTGTGGCGAAATTGCACTCGTTAAAGTGTTTATACCAACCGAGTACTCGGCCGAGGACACTGACTCGCCACTGTACTCGTTAGGTGTAATCGTACCATTAGATTAAAATTAATGGTTTGGTAGGTTTTAATCCATACTTAATATTATAAATGCGAAAGTCTGTCTGTCTGCCTGTCTGCTAGCTTTTCATAGCCCAACCGTTCTACCGATTTTAATGAAATTTGGTACAGAGTTAGCTTATATCCCGGGGAAGGGCATAGGCTACTTTTTATCCCGGAATATTAAAGAGTTCCCCCGAGATTTTTAAAAACCTAAATCCACGCCGGCTTCAGACAGTTCTGAATAATAATGATTTGAGTTTTGAGTTTTCTTGAGTTTTGATTGGGCTGAAATTTTGCACGCAAGTATAGCTATTCAACGTAGACATCCGCTAAGAAAGGATTTTTGAAAATTTAACCCCTAAGGAGGTAAAATAGGGGTTTGAAATTTGTGTAGTCCAGGCGGAGGAAGCCGCGGGGATAAGCTAGTTCATTTATGTTTGGTATTTCAAGTGTGCCGTCTATGTTTTCAGCTTCGTGAAGAGTGGGAAAGGGGAACGGAAACGGCGATAGACGCCGCAGTAAGCCCGCACGACGTGGCAGCCCTGTTAAAAGAATTCCTGAGGGATCTACCCGATCCCTTACTGTGCAGAGATCTCTACCCTGCTTTTCTACAAACACAAAGTAAGTATGTGTGGTACTCAAGAAACCCTCCAGCCTCTAGACCAGGGGACATTCAGGCAGGTTCCCGGTGCGAGATTGGTGCATCTTGTTGGGACCCCAACGTTTATCTATTCTATAATTTAAAAATGAATCACTAAATGTGTTGCTCATCGCAAATCTCGAGAACAGCTGAAACGATTTCGCTTATTCTTTTTTTATAATATTATAAAGTACGAGGATGGTTCTTACGGAGAGAAAAATTGAAAAAATTTGAATCGACTGTTAGGCGGTACGAAGTTCGGCGGGGCAGCTAGTTGGTTATAAATAAAACTGCACAGGTGCACACATTTATTTATCTTATTGTCAATTTAAAAAATAATACAGGTACCTGGGTGTTGAAAATAAAAACAATCAAATCTCAAATCTAAAACAGTACGTACGTACTGTTAGTAACTAGTGGTACGTACTACCTACTAGCAGTAAACTGTGAAGTTAAGCAGCATCAGCATATTCAACCTCCGATATAACTTCCGATTAAAATTTATCGGAACCGAAAGTGCCAAATCAATCGGAAGTTCGGGATTCGAATCTGCGTAACATCTACAATCTAAATACTTATATATAAAAGGCAAAGGTGACTGATCTATCAACGCACAGCTCAAACTACTGTACGGGTCGGGCTGAAATTTAGCATGCAGATAGCTATTATGACGTAGGCATCCGCTAAGAAAGGATTTTTGAAAATTCAACTCCTAAGAATTTCACCCTCTTAGGAGTTGAATTTTCAAAAAGGTGTTTGAAAATTGTGTACTCCTTGCGGACGAAGTCACGAGCATAAGCTAGTTTGGACATATGAATGTTCCAGAAATCCGCAACCGTCGCCTACAGTGGGAGGCGCTGCGGCTCATCGTGCAGCTGCTGCCGGCGGCGCACCGCGACACGCTCAGCGCGCTGCTGTCCTTCCTCGCGCAGCTGGCGGCCAACGCGGACGACGACAGGGAGCCCGGGAACAGGATGACGGCCGCCAACCTGGCCACCATCTTCGCACCCAACATCCTGCACCGGAACAACCCCAATGAACCCGCCAGGTAATCATTTTTGGCTTATAAAATTTGCCAGATTATTGCAATAAGGAAATATGAATCCACTAGCAGCTAGTTGATGCCCGCGACTTCGTACGCGTGGATTTAGTTTTTTTTTAATCCCGGGGGACTCTTTGATTTTTCGGGATAAAAAGTAGCCTATGTCACTCTCCAGGTCTTAAACTATACCCATGCAAAAAATGTAGTAATTAAACATATTATGCCTCACACCAATTTGAGTCATGCAAAGCGCAGCATCGGAAGACACCCTGATTGAAAGAGATCGTCTGGAGCATAATCACTCTAAGCTAGTCGATTTTGTGCGTTGGTATCCAATAAAGATACAGTATTTTACCACGTCTCTGCGTTGTATACCTCATTTTTGAGAGTTGGTACTCCTTACACTAAAGATCCTCGGTTCTCTACGACGTGCAGGACTTTTGAACCGAGAATGATATGATCCGACCACTACGTCCTCGAGGTCTTTATCCGTTCACTTTGTCAGTAATCATAATTTTTTCAAGTTCATGTCCCCCCTGCGGGCAACGTAGCAAATTTATTCAAGTGTCCATGTTGCAACGCCATATAAAAAGAGTTGTTAATACCTGTCCAGTCCCGAACAACTACTCTCGGAGAGAGCAGACGTGATCAACGTGGTTCGGCAGCTGGTGGAGCGGCACAGCGAGCTATGGGCTTTGCCTGCTGAATTGCTGCATGAGGCTTACATACACCTGGCGCACTCTGCGCCCACGCACCTCGACTCCCTGCTGTTGAGGAGAGCTGAGTGAGTGATTCCTTTTAATTCATTGACAAGTTAGTGCTCGGCTGTGATCTCAATGGTATGGAGAGCAGACCGATTGAATCAGTTTGGAGCTGGTAGAGTGGCATTTGGAGGTGAGGGGTTACCTGCTGAGTTGCTGCATGAGGTCTACATACACCTCGCGTACTCTGCGCCACGTACCTCGACTCGCTGTTACTGAGGAGAGCTGAGTGAGTGACTCCTTTTAATTCATTGAGTACTGCCATAGTTAGTACTCCGCTGTGATCTCAATGGTACGGAGAGGGCAGACTGATCAAAGTGGTTTGGAGCTGGTAGAGCGGCATTGGAGCTGAGAGGTTACCTGCTGAGTTGCTGCATGAGGTCTACATACAACTCGCGCACTCTGCGCCTACGCACCTAAATTTGGTGACTAAAGATTCAGTCGACGAATTGCACTAACCTGGAAACATATTGGGTAACCGTAAGCAATTTCACCCTCACCACCTGGGTGTCTGGTGCACTTAGACCGTCCGTGGTGCCAGATGCTTCTTTCCATGCACATGCAAACTGTGGGACCAACTCCCATCGGCGGTGTTCCCAATAGATTACAATATGGGGTTATTCAAGGGGCAGAACAACAAATTCCTGAAGGCAACGCATCGGCGGTTCCTCTGGTGCTGCAAATTTTCATGGGCGGCGTTAATCACTTAACAACAGGTGACCCGCCTGCTCGTTTGCTCGCTATTTAATTTTTTTAAATACTGAATTGTAGCAGTTTTTAGTAAAACCGTTCTCTTAAAAAGTTTCAACATGACTTAGAACCTTCTTATGTTAATAACTTCAGATGTGCAGTAGAAGCAAACGCGAACGCAGACGGTTCTAAACGGCTGTGGTCCCGCGAGAGCTTCCTCCACGCGGCATCCAACACAGCCACGCACGGCTCATCGCCCAATGCCAGGTAGTTTCCCCTTTCCACACACAAGATTCATACACAAACTCATAACATTCAACATTTGAATCTGTAAACCTGTATGGAATACCTCAAGGTAGCATGCTTGGTCCTTTAATATTTTTACTATGTATGCATAAATGATTTGAACTTATCTATCTCTATAATATACGACCAAACGATTTACCACCAAAATTATCTTTGTAGTTTGCAACCCATATCACCCTGCCATACTATCATACCACACCACTATAACACCATACATGCACATACAGAACTATCACCCAAAATCCAATCAATTTGATTATGGTGTTGGTCATATAAAAATTGTAGAATTTATAATATCTTTAGTAAGTTAAATTATACCTTTGAGAAAAGCTAATGAAATGGCTGACATAAAACCAAGGTGTCACCGCTGATGGACTCGCCTTGAAATCATCAAATATTTTCTAAGAAAAATTTTGCAAAGTCTATTTTATCCAGTTTCATGATTTACTTACCCACTGATTACAAACGCATTCTACAATCATATCCATGCAATCCAACCTTTGTGTTTAGTGAAAGGGGTTCATCCTTCTAAAATGACTTGTACTTATAATTTAGGGGAGAGAGATCGAGCCGGCCGCGTGCCGCCTCGGACACATCATCTGTTTCTTTGTCTTCCTCCATCACGCTTTTCGCCAGGCAAGCCATATGCACAATTCATGCATGCTAAGCACGTATAACATAATGCATGTCGACAATATGTAGCTACATTTTATTTCAATAATGTGGACGCATGCCATAACGTATTGAACAGAATAGCTATTATAAAGAAGATTTAGCTAAGGCTTTTGACTGTATATTCTCTACTAAAAGCAAAACTTTTACGAATTTACTGTCATATATTAAGTGAAAAAAAGCATAATTAAGTAAAATAATTTTAATAAGCGAAATTAATAAAATACATAATATGATTTGGTGTCGCATAAGGTTTACCTTTCGGTCCACTATCATTCCATTTACATAATTTTGAATTTTATGTTATTAGAATTTAGAACTACATAAAAATTATTTTCTAGGTTGCATGAATAGACAATTACGTCATCAGAGATATTTGTGTTTAGTTTCCGTAAATAATTTGTGTTAAAAATTAAAATTTAATTTTGTACATGATTGTTATCGTGACGTTGATGATAAAAGAGTCAAAATTAACTAGTATACCTAAATAGGAATTATTGCTTGTTGTTGATAACCCTGAAAAGAATACCATTATGAAAAATGAATCTTTGATAACAGGAACTGTAAATTACTAATGTAAAGAAGCCGGTAAGAAATAGTGTACATCGACCTTTAGAATGACATTTCGGCTTTGTAGAGCGTTGTCTCTGTCGGTCAAACCTGTATGACGTTTTGTAGGTCTCAACGACAGAGACGCTCTACGTAACCGCTATCTATCTCTTTCTACAGGTCGTTGTAGATTATTTTCTGCCGCGTACTGAACTGCGGGTAGTTGATTTAGAAATGTAAATCTCACATGATGAATTGTTAATTGCAGCAGAGTGCGCAGCAGTGAGGATCGTGGCAGTAGTGGTATCGTCAGTTCACCGCCACGAGACTCGGCACCTGACTCCAACGACTCTGCCAGTGACTACAATGAAGTGAGTTATTATTACAAATTCTCTATTGTCATAAAAGCATTAACACTATTAAAACTTGATATTGCGATAAATCCAAAACAAAAATAAAGATGTAAAGAAATACTACTGGATGAGTTTGTTGCATGGCTGTTATAGGCTTAGGATCTTCATTTGATAGTAAGTAGGTATTTTCCTTAATCTATTTAGGTATAGTCCGTAAAAAATTACTTTTCACGCACCATTTTAACTCTGTGTCGACTGTCATATCAAAAGTACGGTTCACCCGTGGGTTCACCTTTAAAATAAGGACTAAAACATGACTAAAACCGTACTTTCGACATGACACAAAAAGTTAAATGGCGCGTTAGGAGTTAAATTTAGTTTCTAGCCAAGCTGAGCCAAACAAATGCTAATTTTATTTTTTAGCCAAACTTGGCCATACACAATAATAAAAGTCATCAAATTCAAATTATGGAAAAATAAAAAATGAACTTTTTGTCTGACAGTATCTGTCAGGAAAAAGTGACATCTTGATATGCCTTGAACATTTGAATAATTAAACAGGGCATAAAAAGTCATAATTTTGATATTAATAAATATATTACAACTTTATATTAAAAACCAAAAATAATGGGAGATTGTGTATGTGTTTCTCCTGACGATTGTCAAGTTGCTACATCCGCGAGCAATCCCAACCAATCCGTAAAAGAACATGAAGATGAAGAAGATGAGACACTCTCAGAAAGACTATGGAGCTTAACGGAAATGTTTCCCGAAGACTTTCGAAATACAACTCATGCAGTAACAACGAAAGCCTGGTGCGGAGTCAGATGTCTGTACCAATTGTCTCGTAAACTATTGTGGATAATCGCCAGCTCATCTGTTATACTCTTTGCGCCAGTTATATTTGAAGTGGAGAGATCCCAAGTTGAGGAGATGCATAAGTCTCGACAGAAACAAGTGCTTTTGGGAACGAATGCTGCATTTTCGGGACATAGCCCTGGATTACCCCCCATGCCACGATAGACTAACCTTAAATTAATGAATCCATTTTAGTTCGTAGCTCATATTTTAGTAAGTACCTAACTATGACTAAAAATTTTCTCCTATCCCGCCAATTTACTGAAAGATTTCTTCTAATAGATTATTTACTAGGAAAGGAAGTGGGATATTTTCCTACTTAATATTAATAAAGGAAATAACTTGTTGACGATGATGACGATGGTGAACATTATAAATTGCTCTAAGCTTTTACACTTACAGTACTAAGTTCTATTTGAATATACTTAATTTGTATTTATTTAATGCAAAAAAAGCAAATGCTACGTCACAGAAGATGGTTGTTGGTGATGGACGTACGTAGGTACTCGATGTGTATTGCAACAAGACTGACGTTGGCGGCAACGTGTGCATGCATTGCGAACGTTGGCGCAGATTCCTTTGAAAAAACCACACAGAACGGCCAACTCCCAACGTTGGAGCGAGTGTTGGTGCCAATGCTAATTTCCCGATCCACACGTTGTCGTTGGGCGAATAGTGTTGGGGCCAACGTGTGGAGCCGGTGTAATAAATCTTTATTGATAAAAAAAAAACGGTGTAAAACGAAGGTTTATTTTTGTTAGTGATAATAATTTGTCGTCTGGCCCCTTGGCCAGGTTCTGGTTTCAAGTTATGTATCCATGCATGTAATGTACGCATGAAGGCATGCGTCCATCTCTTACAAATTTTAATCTAACTACTTAATATGGTTTTCAGACTGGCAACGTGTCAGAAGACGACTGCGTCATCACCGCGTCACTTCACATCCCGGGCGTGCGGCCGCGGCGCCGCTCCACGTCCGGCTCCTCGTCGTCCGCGAAGAGGGACTCGGCCGTGGGGTCCTCGGCCGCGTCCCCCTCCCCCGCGTCCAGCGCCTCCCCGCCCGCCTCGCCTCCGCCGCGCCCCGAGCGACCGGAGAGGCGGCACGCTGACATCGACAGGCTCGTAGCTTTCGGAAGGTAATACCATCATACATACAGGGTGTAACCAGAACGCTAGCAAAAACGAAGACAGGTGATAGTACTGATGATTCCTTATATGATACCACGAAAAAAAAACGCAAAAAAATGTAAATAATCCTATAATTTTGTAAAAGTTTACGATATATTGCAAATAAAACATCGGACTGACGCTAGAGGTCAACGAACGTTGCGTAAATAGACCACTCGGAGTCAATGCCGCGTCTTGGGCGTGGCATTGACCCGAGTTTTGCACGCTATACATTGCGGGGTTGAAAAATACTAAATCACTAAAACTACAAAATGAGGCAAATGGTTATTGGATTGTGTTTAGGTAGTATAACAATAACGCTAAGTTTTTGCTAGCGTTCTGGTTAAACCCTGAGTATTATAATTTAAAAAAGAATGACTATGAATGAATAATATTTGATCCTTTATCATTTGTACTTGTATTTCTATACGTAAACTCGTCTAACAGTACTATTAATCTATTCCAGAGAACGGAACACATCAGACGCCCGAGCAGTTGTCGTGAAACAACACGACGAAACCACCGTCACACGCACACGCGTGTCTTCCAGACAAGAACACACACACACAGTCAGACGAGAAGACATACACAATATCAGGAAAGAAGACAACCCTAGACGAGAAGACCACACCACTAGAAGAGAAGACCCAATTACAAGGAGAATTGAAAACGCTATCAGCAAAAGAGATGATCAGAGTGCAAGAATAGAACAACACATTAGATCTAATGATCAAAATGTTAGGAGAGAAGATCAAAATGTTAGGAGAGATGATACAAATGTAAGGAGAGAAGATCCAAATGTAAGGAGAGAAGATCAAGCAGTTAGGAGAGAGGAAAGGAGAGAAGGTACCATGCTTTACAAACGGGGTGAGCTCATATCGAGCGCCCAGACCCGTCCTGCATGACACACTGTATACATACACGCTTTTATACATAAACGTCTATTTATCATGTCGTCTTTTATTTATATATTTAGAGAAATAAAGATTTTTTATTTTATACACGATGGTAATGATTTCATTAGACCTGAATTGTCACCAGAAACATTGGGATGGCGATATTTGCAAAACAGAAGTATATAGGCCCGTACAAAATGACTCTTCACGGGCCATTTTAACTCTGTGGATCAACTGTTATGTCAAAAGTAAAAATCTTACTTTTGACATAAAATTTGACACAAAAAGTTAAAATGGCGCGGGAGGAGTTAAATTTTATGCGTTGTATATTAAAATACATTTATGTAGGTACTATTAATGTACTTCTTCTGTTATATAATATATAGTACGCGACAGGTCGAGATAGCAAACGGGGCATGAGGCCCGCGCATACGTCACCCGCGCTATCCCGTACCGGGTCAGCGCGGGTATGTCCTACCCCGATTGCCATCTCGACCTGTCCCGTACGTTTCATCTGAGATGTGGTGCATCACGCACGGGGCACTGAAAATAAACCTGGAGCAACTTATTGGACTATGGGATAATAAAATCTGTCATTATTTAAAAATATTTACTTATTTCATTCCATGATTTACATTTCGCGTATGTCAATACTGATGATTTATTATCTTCTGTGGATCTTGTCCCTCATGATAATGGCGCCGAGTTTCGATACTCCATCTTGGTATTCAGTTTTGCCCAGCGGTGGGGTCGCTGATGTGGTTTCTGTGAAAAGAAAGATGAACGGGTTGTTCAAGTCGAGTCACACACTCCTGTGAGTAACACTGTGACTTAACGGGGGAAAAAATTCTCTTCAGTCACACTGGGACTCAAGAGGAACTATATTTTCCCGTTGAGTCACGTCCACATATTACGTGAGCATAAAGCCACTTTATTGCCGAAATGACGAAGACGGAAACAGGGCCTAAAAACAGACTGACTGACTGACTGACTGATCTATCAACGCACAGCTCAAAGTACTGGACGGATCGAGCTGAAATTTGGCATGCAGATAGCTATTATGACATAGGCATCCGCTAAGAAAGGATTTCTGAAAATTCAACCCCTAAGAGGGTAAAAAAGGGGTTTGAAGTTTGTGTTGTCCACGCGAACGAAGTCGTGAGCATAAGCTAGTGCGGTATCTTTCCAGTGGCCCACGTCGCAAGATACAGCCCGCTGACAGACAGACGGACGGACAGCGGAGGCTTGGGTCCCGTTGCGTTAGTACCATTCTGGTACGAAACCCTAAAAAGGACCATTAGTACCTACTCGTAATGCCAGGTCAACCCTTACCGCATTTAGCCCTTGGGTCACTGCCGGCGGTTGCAGCGCCCTGCTTCGAGATGGTCTTGGCGGTCGTCATTCTGAGTTTAGGGCCCACTCTGCAAGGGTCTCCAGGCAGGCGCATCGGCTGCGCACACGGCCCTATGCCACTCTCATCCGCTGCTCTCTGGAGACCATCGAACTTCGCGCCCGGACCTATGATTTTATGTTACTAATAAATTTTTGGTGGTCACAAGATGTTCCCGCTCTATTATTATTCACACACCAATCTTCAATCATAAAACAATCATCCTATAAGGGTTCGTTTTTCCTTTTGAGGTACAGAACCCTAAAATGGTGATTTCAGATTGCGATAATCGGAATTGCCTGAATTTACGGTATTCTTACTCTAATTGTACATCGTAACCAATAGTAACACAGTGTCTAAGGGCGGTTTCAGACTAGCGTATTATACGCGCGTATAAGCTCGTTTTTGGAAGCGCATGTAGGCGCGTATAGGCGCGCCTTTTGGCACACGTTCAACTCGTACGAGCGTTGACGCGCTTCTAAGCTCGTATAAGCGCGAGTCGCGAGAGACCACCACCCACCGGGCCACCGCCGGTTCGAGCGAACACGCCGAAATATGCCCGTATACGCGCGTCCGGTTTTTTGAACCTGATAATGCACTACACTCCTAAACTATACAGATTCAGGAGCTGTTTCTGGTGGAAAACATAAAAGAAAGTAGACATCAAAGCCTGAAGCTCGCCCGACTTCAACATACATAGTACACGTGTAGAAACAAAAGTAATTTTTTACTTTGTAGTGGTTTTGGGAGTCGGTTTTTTTAATATTTTTTTTAGAAAACAAATTTAGAATTACCTGACTCACAGTAGTCCACCTGGTAAGTGGTTTTATTTCGATCCCGGTCTATCCTTTGCTTCAGTTCGGGTGATGCTTCGTTCTGCAGGATGCTGTACAGCATCGGGTATTTGGACTGGAGCTGCAACCAACCACTTTTATTAGCAAAACAAGGACTTTGAAAGGAAATGTTAGGTTTAGTAAACCTTAATGGTCTACGAATTTATAATTTTGTGGAAACTCTTGATCCGGAGAGACATCCAGTGCGAGTGCTAAAGCATTTGGCGATAGATAGGTAGCCTGTAGGTACTTTTTCTTCGCGCATTTGTTCTCATCCATGTTGTCACTCAGCGGGCGATGGAGAGAGCTATGCTTTGAGTTTATCTACGTGATCAAATCAGAAGAGAAGATCCGTAGAAGAACTATACAGTACGGGTTGCGAAGCTGAAGTGGCAATGGGCAGGGCACATAGTTCGTAAAACCCATGGACGTTTTGGTCCCATGGTGCTAGAATGGCGATCTTGCACCAGAAGGCGTCGTGTTGGAAGACCCCTCCACTAGGTGGACGGATGACATCAGACGAATCGCAGGGAGCCGCTGGATTCAGGCGGCGCAAGACCGTGGCGTGTGGAAGTCCCTACAAGAGACCTATGTCCAGCAGTGGACGTCTATCGGTTGATGATGATGATGATGATGATGATGATGATGATGATGATGATGATGATGATGATGATGATGTGTTCTCATCCACCTTGTGGCACAAGACTCAGTGGATGGCACACGTCTATAGTCGTTTTCCAACTATGTGGTCGTTTTCCAACTTAATCCGTTCGGACACCTACGACTGTCTCCGAGTGTGCACATACTCGCACAGGTCATATGTACACACAGGTCGTATCGTGAAAGAGAATTCATAAACAGGACTACTTACTTGCCAAGAGAGACAAATGAGAGGAAGATTTTCATATTGTAAAATAATAGTTACCTTATCTAGGAAAGCATTTGGTTGGTCGTAACGCGACGTTGGTGCTTCAGGGGCTGCTCCCACACGGACCGGGTAAAGTTTTGGATCCAACATTTGCCCCATGATCTGCAATCAAGTTATTTCTGGGAACACCGATCATCCATACTTTCATTATAAATGCGAAAGTGTGTCTGTCTGTCTGTCTG
The DNA here is from genome assembly GCF_902806685.2 of Maniola hyperantus. Classification (NCBI taxonomy): domain Eukaryota; kingdom Metazoa; phylum Arthropoda; class Insecta; order Lepidoptera; family Nymphalidae; genus Maniola; species Maniola hyperantus. The sequence continues at coordinate 1,078,148 of NC_048557.2, read as the reverse complement.
CTAGCCTTTCAAGGCCCAACTTTCAACCGATTTTGACGAAATTTGGTACAGAAATAGCTTGCATCCCGGGGAAGGACATAGGCTACTTTTTATCCTGGAAGCTTCGCAACCCGTTGAGCTATGTCGATTACTCTAGTTCTCCTACGGATCTCCTCATTTCTAATTGGATCACGTAGAGAAACTCCAAGCATAGCTCTCTCCATCGCCCGCTGAGAGACTCTGAGCTTTCTTATGAGGCCCATAGTTAGCGACCATGTCTCGGCTACTATTTCTACGGCTAACTTTGTATCTGAATTTTAAAAAAATTAGTAAAAGTCATCATCATACCTCATTTCTACTCCATCCTCCTTCTTTGCCAGGAGGCAGGCGTGGCATCTCCCCTCCGGAGTACTGGGGACATCTGCAGTCCGGAGGCCGACTGTGCTGCATGCATGCTTGGTAGAAGGCTAACTCTTGACCAGAGAGTTTTGGAACCCTACGTTATGTAAATTTAGTGATCTGCTCTAATGTTTTGAATTAATTTTCAATATAAATACATAAAAGGAAAAGTTGACTGACTGACTGATGCCCGGTTTCTGAAGTCGCCAGTTCTCATTAGCTATTGATTCAATAAAGTTAAGTATATGATAAAATAAACGTCGGTTAACTGTCCACGCGTTTCTGAATACAACAATAACTATGAAACCGATAACCAGTTCATTATTCTGTCCAATCCAATCCGCACATGGCCAGCGTGGTAGACTATGGCCAAAACCCTTCTCACTTTGAGACGTGCTCTGTAGTGAGCCGGCGTGGGTTGATCATGAATGGTAGGTACCAACTTATACCACAGCTTATACTTTTGTTTGAAATAAGAAGTTCGCTTACTCAGCTAGTCCTCCGCTCGAAACAAGGCCAGGAGTGGACCCAGGCAAGTTGGGCCAAAGGTAGTCCTTTCTGTATATTGTCAGGTAATGGTCCATGATGTACCTACTAAATTTGTTTTTACTACTAATTTGCTGTCCTTACATATTAATTAACTGTAATTTTGTCTAAGACTAATTAAAGCATTGCAAAATATGTGCAAAAATTATGATTGCGCTTATATTGCTTTGTTATGGCATTTTCAGTTTGATTAATCATAGACACCTCGGTTTTAGATTTTTAGCAATTTAAATGACAATTTGTCAATTTTCGGATGATAGTAAAAAAGGTCGACGATAAACTTTGTGTTGTGGCACCCGAATAAGAGATAGTGCGCACTACGGAAAATTTCCGTACGTTTTTTTCCCGCAAAATCTGTGAACTAGATGTAAGTGCGCGCACTATGGAATTAATTCCGCACCGGATTTTGATAGATTAATTTTGATCAGATTTAAAACGCACCGCAACTGTGGTGCGCGCTGGACCTAAGATTTTTTTTAAAAATATTTTTGACAAAATGATCCTGACAGTAGCCTTTTATTTTTTGTACACTTTCTAAATTGTAAACAAACTTGAAATTGAGTAATAAAAATAATTGATTTGCTGTGTGTCTGTATAAATAAATAATTTTCATAAAGATGTCTGTGTTCGACGGCGAGATAGATTTCCAATCCGTTTACATGGTGGACTATGTGAAGAAAAATAAACCGTGAGTTGTATGATTTACTTATCCATCATCATCATCATCGTCATGATCAACCCATCGCCGGCCCGCCCACTACTTACCCACAAACGCGATCATGTAGAACCCAATTACATGGGGCACTAATTATACCTACATTATTATCTTGAAGTTACCGAAACTGCCTGTTCTTTAATATAGCAAAGTGTTATGACGTGATGTTCTTCACTCGTTTACATAAATAGTAAAGTAATGGCCAACTACCAGCTATGCAATGAGACGATTCCTCGTTCTTTCGAAGTTAGTAAAAAATTTAATATGGCTGTTAGAGTGGTGCCTACGAGGTACTTGCCTAGGCCGCTCTCGACAATTAATCCGCCTCTGGGTTTAGGCCATAGTCTACTACGCAGGCCCAGTCAGTCCGTTCATCTGCCTGTCCGTCAGCGAGCTTTCCTACCTTATCTCATGAACCGTAATAGGTAGAGCTGAAATTTTCACTGCCGCTGCAACAACAAATAATAAAACTGCCAAAATGGAATGGACAGAACCCTTCGTGTGTGAGCCCGACTCGTACTTGACCGAGCTTTTTTCTCACAGCAAAAGTCCCCGCCGCAAAGCAGTGGACGACGATTGCCTCATCGTGGGCCTCAGCCGGGACTCGCTCAAGGCGCGGGAGCGGCCTCGCGCGAGTCCCGACGTCCTCTGCCCCGTCAACTATGAGTACTACAAGAAGGCTGTTGAAAGAGTTATATCAACACTTACCTATAACTTCATCATGATTTTTAGGGTTCCGTACCTCAAAAGGAAAAACGGAACCCTTATCACTATGTTGTCTGTCTGTCTGTCTGTCGGTCTGTCAAGAAACCTACAGGATACTTCGCGTTGACCTAGAATCATGAAATTTGGCAGGTAGGTAGATCTTATAGCAGACATTAGGGGAAAAATCTGGAAACCGTGAATTTGTGGTCACATCACAAGAAAAAAATTAAAATGTGTTTCGAACAAATATTGCTATTTTCGACATTCAAAGTAAGATTGCTTTACAAGTGGGGCATCATATGAAAGGGCTTTTTTACCTGTACATTCTTAAACAGATTTTTAATTATTTTTATACATAATAGTTTTTGATTTATCGTACAAAATGTCGATAAAATACAATTGTAGTACGGAACCCTCAGTGGGCGAGTCTGACTCACACTTAACCAGTTTTTTTTTAATTTTTTACTAGCTGATGCCCGCGACTTTATCCGCGTGGATTTTCGTTTTTCAAAATACCCCGGGAACTCTTTGATTTTCCGGGATAAAAAGTAGGCTATGTATTAATCCAGGATATAATCTATCTACATTCCAAATTTCAGCCAACTCCAGCCAGTAGATTTTGCGAGAAAGAATAACAAACATACATACACACATACGCACAAACTTTCGCCTTTATAATATTAAGTGTGATTCAGACACAAGTTAGCCCTTGACTGCAATCTCACCTGGTGGTAAGTGACGATGCAGCCTAAGATGGAAGCGGGTTAACCGAAGAGGTATGGCAGTTACTAATAAACCCATGCCCCTTTGGTTTCTACACGGCATCGTACCGGAACGCTAAATCGCTTGGCGGCATGGCTTTGCCGGTAGGGTGGTAACTAGCCACAGCCGAAGCCTCCCACCAAACCAGACCAGAAATTATAAAGTTCCAAATCCCTACCAGGAATCGAACCCGGGACCTCCCACTAATAAGACACAGCGCTTACCACTGCGCCAGGGAAGTCGTCAATCAACTAGGTATATTGAATTACTTAAAACGCACATATAGGTTACTCCGAAAGGTTAGAGGTGCGTGCCCGGGATCGAACCCCTTATCTCCGAAACTATGACCATTCTCCTTCCTCATTTCCGAAACTACTGAGCCTAAAATTTCTGACTTCACTCAGTCTGTTTGCGCTGACCCCTAGACTTAAAATTTCACAGACCGGCTTTGGAAAAAGAGGTTTTCACTAAATGGTTTGTGATTTGATAGTTTGCTGAAGATCACCCGAAGCTGACCAACAAATACATGTCAGAAGACATAGATCCGATACCCATAGACCATGAGATTCAGGATCTGAAGAGAACTGAATATTTGACTAAATACTGCTCAAGAGGTAACCTCGATTGATTTTTAGGGTAACTACCGACGAGACCCTATAGCTTACACTAGCCTCCACTGTCCGTCCGTCTGTCCATTCGTCTGTCTATCAGCGGGCTGTATCTCATGAACGTAATAGTTAGAGAGTTGTACCTACTAGTAACCCGCCCCAATTTCGCACGGGTAGCTTATTACAATTTTCGTAGGGATCTCTATTTAAAAAATAAATAAAACTTGGGCTATGTTACTCAAGAATAATGTAGCTTTCTATTGGTGAAAGAATTTTCAAAATCGGTTCAGTAGTTCCAGAGATTAACCCCTACAAACAAACCTACAAACTTTAGCTCTTTATAATATTAGTAAGATAACAAACAACAACAAAATTTTTGAAATGGATTTTTCCTTTACTTATGCTATAGCACCTATCTACCTGCCTAATTTCATGATTCTAGCTAAATGATTCTAAGGAGAAGTATCCTTTAGGTTTTCTTGACACGATAGACGGACAGACGGACAGACAACAAAGTGATCCTATAAGGGTTCCTTTTGAGGTACAGAATCCTAAATATTAGATATAAGTACCTATCTAATGTTAGGTACGTATTTCTTGTTTGAAAGTACGGAATCCTTAATGTGCGAGTCCAACTCGTAATTAACCGGTTTTATTGCCGCATTTTATATCTAGCATCATCATTTTATTCCATCCTTACTAAAATCGTGAGTGCTTGGGATCGAACCCCCGACCTTACGAATAGGAGGCGAACCTCTAAACCACTACGCTATCACGGCATCATTGATCAATCTACTTCCGCTATATCTTTGTAGACCTACCATTCATGTCAGTGAACTTAACTCGGAGAGCCCGCGCGCTGCAAACCCTGCGTCTGCCCGATGACGTGTACATCCCAGACACCAGCCAGAAGGGCTCCTACAGGCAGCCCAAGCCGGAGAAGTATGCGGAACCACCGGCTGCCATGTCCATGAAGCCTAAGTTTGATAATTCCTTACAGAGTGAGCAATTTTTCAAAGCTTTTTAGAGTTCCGTGGTCAACATTATAGTTTATACAAGGAACCAAAAGCTTAATTTGCTATAATCCACTGGCACAGATCTGTATAGTGCAACATTGGATAAGTATGCACCGCCTAAAGGGCTAATTTTAGGGTTCCGCACCCGAAGGGTGCCAACTGCCAATGAGACCTTCAGTAGGCTGCAGCAGCAGCTGTAGCCTTTATCTCGTGAACCGTAAATGTGAATTTCTATTGCTGCTATAACAAAATAAAAATTTCAAAATGGCCTCCATGAAAATAAATAAAAATTAAGTTTCTAGTACGTTGGTACGGAACCCTTCATGTGCGAGTCCGACTCGCACTTGACCGACTTTTGTTAGAGTCAAGTGCATTGGCACTTGAAGATAAGATGAAAAACTTTGCTCTACCTACCTATTGGATTTTCGTTTCCCAGAGGAGCTTGGTCGCATCCTGCGCGTGCGCACTGGGGACACCAGCTATGACGTCACCCACGGGCTGCTGGCGCGCGTGGTGCTGGAGAGAAGCCCCTTCGGAGCGCCGCGCGAGGAGCCCCGCTTCCCGCGGTGGAAGAACCCTTATCTTTACACTTACAGGATCTAGCACCTACTTACTCTCAACCTATCTATTTACCATGCTGAATATATTATTGTTGTTGCTTAAATGTGTTTTCTTTTGAGGTACGTGAACGTCAGGATGGCCGGTGAGATCCTGGAAAACTGATGAAATATCTTCCAAATAATTGTACCTAAATTGTACTATTTAGTACCTACCTTTATTAAGATAATTAGTACCTTGATCAATTAAATAATAATTAAAGAATCTCATACACCGGCCATTCTGACGTTAGGTTCGCCGTTGTGTTTTTGTACCTGGCTTATAGCTACGATTATCATTCTAAAAGTTACGTAGATAAATTGTACCTAAATAGTACCTACCGAAACATCCAATGCATAATGAAAATCTCACCAAAATTGCACACAAAATAATATTTGTTTCCGCGCCATACAAATATTTAAGGCTCCCCCACACAGGCGCGTTATTATAGGATATAACAGCGGAGTCTTCGGCGATTACGCACTGCATCCGAGTCATCAGAGTTCTATCCGTCATCCGTGCATACCAGCGATTATCTACGACATATGTCATAATATATGATAGGCAAACTAGAAACAAAAATAAGCTAGCTACTCCTGCGCTCCGCCTCTGGAAGGTGCGAAAGTCATTTGTGGGAATGAGTGTAATATTTTATAATAAAATTCCACAAGCAATTTTAGACTTGCCTTTACACAAGTTTAAAAAATGTGTTAAAAGTATGCTCCTAAAAAAAAGCATATTATACAGTCGCAGACTATGTAAACGATAAAAAAGCTTGGATTTGACTCGCTCCAGCAATGCACGGGGCTGCAATGGCTTGTATAGTACGGTATAATAACATTGTAAATTGAAAAATTAAAAAGAGCAACCGCCGAGTTTCTTGCTGGTTCTTCTCGGTAGGAACGGCATTGCGAACCAGTGGTAAATTAAACCTGACTATTCATAAGCACTTTTAAAAAGTTTACATGAATAAAAAAACATTCTATTCTATTCTATTCTATTCTATTCTATAAGCTCCCATACAAAACAAAAAGTATTTTCACAGATTCGGATTCGGATCGGACGAGTGCGTAACCGCCTATAGTAATAGAGTTCCGTTAGGTTGGCACCCTTTGGGTACGGAGCCCTAAAAACGCTCATGGGACACCGTGAAGGGCGTTAATCTTTCATGACAGGTTTTTTTATAACGTAGGCCTAGACGAAGATTTTCTGAAATTCCACTTGGACGAAGTCGGAAATAAAAACCGAAAATTATAATACAAATTTAATCATTTATTAAGGTACATCTATAATGGCGTATTATAATAATCAACACATTAGGATATAATTCGCAATTTAAACAAACATTCAATCGTATTCAACATGCATTCTTAAATAAATAGAAAGACTCGCATCTGATAGTTTCGTCTATTGTTATTTGCTTACAGTCTTCTTGGGCTGCTTTTCTTGTAATTTTTTTTTTCATCTTACTCGCTCGGAAAGGAGTCCTTTGCCCTTTTAAATCTGCGTGGAAAGTATTAATTTTGCTCGCTAACATGCTATACTTATATTTTGTACAACTAGTCAAGGTTAGGCAGTTGTCCCACGTATTCATTTCTATCAGCAATCCCAAAAATTTACAGCTGCGAGGTAAATTTTTGTTAGTTATCAACTTATCATTAATTCTAACTACAAAATCAAATAAAAAATATTATGGTAGGTAGTTAAATAAATAATCCCTCTCAATAGTTTTCTCTGAGGAAATCGATTAAGAGTTGAGTAATAACATTGATATGACTATAAATAAGGCTTAAGGTGTCTTCACACGGACGTTTTAAGGTAGCCAAAGCACCTGAGCTGTGCTGCGCTGCACTGCAGGGCGCGTCACTTCAGGCCGCGCGTCGGTACCTATCGCACTACAACTGCAGAAGTGGCAGCTTGCGTCACTTCTATACCCGTTCGTATACGAGCAACAACGTCGCAAGATGAGCGACAGTGAAGAGGGGAAGGGGGGAAGCCGATATCCTAGGGGTTGGGACTTTTGAGGATATACTTCTAAGAGGAAAGAAAAGTATGTCGTTTATGGATTGTGACGTCATTAATCACCCTCCATACAGCGTCACGTTCATGTTAAATCTTATCTTTTCTTATATATATATAAAAGGAAAAGGTGACTGACTGACTGACTGACTGATCTATCAACGCACAGCTCAAACTACTGGACGGATCGGGCTGAAATTCGGCATGCAGATAGCTATTATGACGTAGACATCCGCTAAGAAAGGATTTTTGAAAATTCGACTCCTAAGGGGGTGAAATAGGGGTTTGAAATTTTGTAGTCCACGCGGACGAAGTCGCGAGCATAAGCTAGTATAAATAAAAATCGTAATTTTTTTCAAAATATGAATTCTAGCTACCGCTGAAGCTGTGGTAGCCTAGTGGTTAGGACGTTCGCCTTCCAATCGGAGGTCGGGGGTTCGATCCCGAGCACGCACCTCTAACTTTTCAGAGTTATGTGCGTTTTTAAGTAATTAAACGCTTTAACGGTGAAGGAAAACATCGCGAGGAAACCTGCATGCCTGAGAGTTCTCCATAATGTTCTCAAAGGTGTGTGAAGTCTGCCAATCCGCACTGGGCCAGCGTGGTAGACTATGGCCAAAACCCTTCTCACTCTGAGAGGAGACCCGTGCTCTGTAGTGAGCCGGCGATGGGCTGATCACGAAGCTACCGCTATACATATCATCACATAATTTTATTACTACAGTCCAAGATCCTATTGAAGTACAAAAACTCTATCAAAACCACGTTGATTAGAAACTGAAAATTCGTCAGCAAACGTCCGTGTGCACCCTTATTATCACATAGCATAATAATAAATAATCATTTCAATACATCTATAGAAATATCATAAAAATGATTCAGTCATTAATGATGGTTCTATTAAAATTCAAATATTAGGGGAGCCAAAGATGCTAAATAGGGATTTACTCGAGCGTCGTGGGGACGTATTGGATTGTGAAGATTAGGTGCTAAAAAGAAAAAAGGTTATAAATGATATAACCCCTTTCCTTGGTGGGGAGAGCGCGTACAGGTTTTCAAAAATGTAAAGAAAAATATAGTCACAAAGAAATACTCGAGCGCTTTAGATAAACTACCACTAAAAACCAGCGCTGCAGCTCGCTGTAGCATGATGCTGAGTGGGAGACCTATATTTGGTCACACATGACACTTTAATTAGAATATTTTACCTTTAAGTATAATTTATGATGTAGTAGTTAATTAAATGAGTTTTCAGTTTTATTGTAGTATTCATAGTGATGTAGTGATCAAATAAAAAAAGTTTTCTTTCTTTCTTTCTTTCTTTCTTTCTTTCATTACCACTTCCCACCAGGTCTAATTGCAGCGAAGCGCGAGTCTATAAATTAAATAAAAAAGAAAAGAAAAGAGAAAATAGAACCAAAAACATTTATCGAGCGCGTCAGATATTGAAAAGGGATTTTAAGTGAACTCTCAACTAGCTCCTATTCAAAAAACTGACGATTTGGACGCAACCAAAAGTCATGCCTGATTTTTGAAACTTTTTAACTCTCCCATTTCCTTGTCACGCTCAAATTGTCAGATCAATGAAATGCACACTTTTCTGCATCTAATTAACTTGCCTTGTCTTAATCTGACGCGCTCGAGTAAATCACAAAATCCCCTCTTGGGCTCCCCTACCAAAAGTTTAGTTTCGGATGAACTGAAGCGAATTCCGCGCGGGAACCGAGACGCAAATTGGGTATTTCCCTACTTTTGAATTTGACAAATATTATAACTTTATTATAAACTAGGATAAAAATAATGATGTACATACACTGAAAAAAATATTAAAATCCAACAAAGATTTACAAAGTTACAGGCATTTTAATTTTGGAGTCGGAGGGTCTTCTATCCCTTTCTCGCAAAACGAAAATTTGTATGAAACCGCACGAAGCTACTATGGCATTAGTAAGGTGTGACGTCAAAATGCTATATCGCTATCTCTGTCGAATCAGAAATATTTAAATGCGTATAACTTTTTTATTATTTGATCGTTAGTTTTTTCAGTTCACGTCATTATTTTTATCCTAGTTTATAATAAAGTAATTTAAAAAATTGGAGTCAAATACCCAATTGGCGGCTATCGATTAGCCACCCCCCAGAGTCCGGTTGTCGCGGGGGTGTCCAGATGATCGCGAGTCCACCTTCAAGACGCACGTTACAAAGTCATCTAAATACATGCGCAAACTTCAATATCAAAAGAATTTATATCTACATACAAGTTTTATATTTCACATAACAGATGGCGTCAGTCGTCAATCAAAAACACACGAATATTAAATGAGTTAGGCGAAAGCACAGTTTAAATAAGGGGTATAAATAAACATTTTAACATACTTTCCATTAATACAAATTGTCCATTTTACACTGGTTTTTCCGCCTATTTATATGTACACAATCTCATTCCAAGATTTTAAGGGGGTAAGGGAGTTTTTAGTCGCTTTTTTCATGAGTTTTTGGCTGTTTTATACAAGAAAATGGTAGAATAGCGGACAAAATTAATAAATAAAATCTATCTTATCTGTAGATTACAGATAAGAGTTTCAGTTTCAGAGTCAAACTAAACTATACATACGCATGTAGACTACTAGGTGATGCCCGCGCCTTCGTCCGTATGAGTTTCGATTTTCAAAATTCCCTTGGGAACTCTTGGATTTTCTACGCTATAAAGTAGTCTATGTCCTTCCCCGGGAGGCAAGCTATCTCTGTTGGTACAGAGATAGCTTGCATCCCGGGGACTTTGACAAAATTTGGCCGTGAAAAACTAGCAGACAGACAGACAGACTTTCGCATTTATATTATTAGTATGGATATGGATGGATTCATTCCTAATACATACTTGAAGCAAATGCCTACTTATCGCCATCTCACTTCGATGGCCGAGCGAGAACGAGTCCGCAATAATTTGTTAGTCGAAGTGGGATAGTGGGGCCGATTCTCTTTTACATAATCTCTAAGCAAAACTAAATTAACAGATCTAAATCTAGTGCTATCCTTTTCCGCAAGCAACATTATGGCAGGGATAGCAATAGATTTTGACGTGTCATTTTAGTTTAGTTTAGAGATTGTGTACAAGAGAATCGGGCCCAATGTTTGCCTCAAGTAGATTAATTTCATTAAGAGCGCTCTATCCATACTGTTTACCTATAATAATATGTAATATATATTCATGAACGTAACTCGGCAAATACTCCGGTCATTGAAATTATTTTAAGGGTTTATTATAACAATTGGCGATTGTTGAAAAAAAAAACAATTAAAAGAATTGAACAATCAATTGTCAAATTATTCGTCTTTGCAAAAAAAAATCTAATAAAAATCGACAATCGATTGTTCAATACATTCATTCATAAGTCGAATGCGGAACGCACTGTCTGGAATGCATAAATCGAAAATCTAAATCAATTACGCATTCGATTTTCTATTCATTCCCGCGCGCTAAGTAAAACAATTGATTGTTTACCAATTATTCAATCGAATAATAACAACAATCGAATAATTCGATTGTTATTCCAATAAATTGCCCATCGCTAGACTCGATTTATTTGACTCACAAAAACTCCCCTTTCCCCCTTATTACCCTACTTTAGTCATTCATTATCTCCCGCAGTGCCTCAGTACCGTTCGTCCTCGGACATCGAGGCGGTGCTCCGCTGCTACGGAACCCGGAAAGGCACCACCAGGTCCTCGTGGTGCTCAACTCGAAGCTCCGATATGGCAGACGCGGCTTTCTTCACCGCGTTTGTTATCTGGAACGGAGACAGCATACCTAACTAGTGGTTCACCCCGAACTAAGACCTCGCCGTATCCTATAATTCCATAATCCCATAACAGCGCCATCTATTAACATTATTGTGAACTTATGTTAAATTTTTTTTTTTTTTTTTTTTTTTTTTTTCTGATTATTCTGAAATTCTGATTATTTTGAAATTCTGATTATGAGTATTATGTTCTATTTGGATGTACATATTATTTTGTATTTGTGTAATTATTGTAAATAATTTGTGGTTAGATCACACTAAAAAAATTAAAATGTGCTAATGAACAAATAATAATTAGTACTTTCAATTTTCAAAATAAGATATGAAAAGGACCTGTATATTCTAAAACAGATTTTTATCTATTATTATGCATAATAGTTTTTGATTTATCGTGACAAATGTCGAAAATATCGGTATAATATAAACCGGGTTTTCATTTGGCAGGTTTTTGCACTTTTTGGTCCAGTAGTTGGCAGGATCATGAATTTTAATCTGGTCATGTACTGATGTAATAAGTTTTTCTAAACATATGTGTGTGTTGATATTTAAGTGCTGATGGAGTTCCGATATCTGCAAGAACCATGGCGCGTTTCAAAATATAATTTTGAGCTCTTTGTACAATTTGAATATTGGAGTTGTATGCTGTTCCCCAGAGCTCTATGCCATATGACCATATCAGCTTTATTATATTGCCTTGCAAGATTTAAAACGAAAAACGTGGGGCGCACATGTTTGGATTTTAATGTATCTAGCTTCTAGGGAGTGTACTCACCAGCTCCTTGTCACTGTGGGTGAGAGGTGGTGCCACCAGCACTTGTCGGCGGATGGCGGGCGGCAGGTCGGCCAGCAGGCGCGCCGGCGTGGGCGGGGGCAGCGCCGCGGTGGCAGCCCTGGCGGTGTACGCTCTCACTCGCTCGCTGTACGCGCCTGCTTCTAGTGAGTAAGGGCCTAGGGCTCCTACGTCTATGACATTTCTGTGGAGAAAATTAACTTATGCTGACTTTTAGGTTTCTTTACTTCATAATGGAAAACCTAAACAAAATCACGCACAACGCGACAGGGTCTCTTGCTGCTGTTCGGGAACGTCCAGCAGGTGTGTGTTCACTATGGTCTAGAGCTACACTACAATACAACTCACGTGGCAGTCTCGTGCAGTATTCTGTTGAGCGCGCTCTGCTCGTCAGGCTTGCGCGGCGGCGTGGACGCGCACGCCGTGGGCGACGGGGTCTGTTGCTGCTGTTTGTCAACTTCCAGCAGGTGTGTGTTCACTATGGTCTAGAGCTACACTACAATACAACTCACGTGGCAGTCTCGTGCAGTATTCTGTTGAGCGCGCTCTGCTCGTCAGGCTTGCGCGGCGGCGTGGACGCGCACGCCGTGGGCGACGGGGTCTCTTGCTGCTGTTCAGGAACTTCCAGCAGGTGTGTGTTCACTATGGTCTAGAGATACACTACAATACAACTCACGTGGCAGTCTCGTGCAGTATTCTGTTGAGCGCGCTCTGCTCGTCAGGCTTGCGCGGAGGCGTGGACGCGCACGCCGTGGGCGACGGGGTCTGTTGCTGCTGTTTGTCAACTTCCAGCAGGTGTGTGTTCACTATGGTCTAGAGATACACTACAATACAACTCACGTGGCAGTCTCGTGCAGTATTCTGTTGAGCGCGCTCTGCTCGTCAGGCTTGCGCGGCGGCGTGGTCGCGCACGCCGTGGGCGACGGGGTCTGTTGCTGCTGTTTGTCAACTTCCAGCAGGTGTGTGTTCACTATGGTCTAGAGATACACTACAATACAACTCACGTGGCAGTCTCGTGCAGTATTCTGTTGAGCGCGCTCTGCTCGTCAGGCTTGCGCGGAGGCGTGGACGCGCACGCCGTGGGCGACGGGGTCTGTTGCTGCTGTTTGTCAACTTCCAGCAGGTGTGTGTTCACTATGGTCTAGAGATACACTACAATACAACTCACGTGGCAGTCTCGTGCAGTATTCTGTTGAGCGCGCTCTGCTCGTCAGGCTTGCGCGGCGGCGTGGACGCGCACGCCGTGGGCGACGGGGTCTGTTGCTGCTGTTTGTCAACTTCCAGCAGGTGTGTGTTCACTATGGTCTAGAGATACACTACAATACAACTCACGTGGCAGTCTCGTGCAGTATTCTGTTGAGCGCGCTCTGCTCGTCAGGCTTGCGCGGCGGCGTGGTCGCGCACGCCGTGGGCGACGGGGTCTGTTGCTGCTGTTTGTCAACTTCCAGCAGGTGTGTGTTCACTATGGTCTAGAGATACACTACAATACAACTCACGTGGCAGTCTCGTGCAGTATTCTGTTGAGCGCGCTCTGCTCGTCAGGCTTGCGCGGAGGCGTGGACGCGCACGCCGTGGGCGACGGGGTCTGTTGCTGCTGTTTGTCAACTTCCAGCAGGTGTGTGTTCACTATGGTCTAGAGATACACTACAATACAACTCACGTGGCAGTCTCGTGCAGTATTCTGTTGAGCGCGCTCTGCTCGTCAGGCTTGCGCGGAGGCGTGGACGCGCACGCCGTGGGCGACGGGGTCTGTTGCTGCTGTTTGTCAACTTCCAGCAGGTGTGTGTTCACTATGGTCTAGAGATACACTACAATACAACTCACGTGGCAGTCTCGTGCAGTATTCTGTTGAGCGCGCTCTGCTCGTCAGGCTTGCGCGGCGGCGTGGTCGCGCACGCCGTGGGCGACGGGGTCTGTTGCTGCTGTTTGTCAACTTCCAGCAGGTGTGTGTTCACTATGGTCTAGAGATACACTACAATACAACTCACGTGGCAGTCTCGTGCAGTATTCTGTTGAGCGCGCTCTGCTCGTCAGGCTTGCGCGGCGGCGTGGTCGCGCACGCCGTGGGCGACGGGGTCTCTTGCTGCTGTTCAGGAACTTCCAGCAGGTGTGTGCGCTCGTTCACTATGTTCTCCTGGAAATGTGAAAGAGAGAATTTAATACATGTGTTGAATAGGAAAAGGCTGATCTATCAACGCACGCTAAAAGACATGCAGATAGCTATTATGACGCAGGCATCTGTTATGAAAGGACTATTGAAAATTCAAACCCTGAGGGGGTGAAATAGGGGTTTGAAATTTGTGTAGTCCACGCGGACGAAGTCTATACAAATTAAATAGTAAATTTAATAGCTAGTAAATTTTAAATCCACAAAATGACAGTATTTTGTCATTTTTCTCAGGGCAGCAGACTCCGACAAAGTGAACTAGAGTGAGGGAACTCTTGGTTTGATGCTGAATCGACAATATGTCAAATATTAGACTATGAGTGACATGAAATCAAAGAAAAAGATGTGCTTCATAGGCTACCTAGTGTCAAAATGTAGCAACATTTGACGTCTGTCAGTGTCAGCCTTGACGTTTTGTTACAAGTTCCCTAACTGTCGTGAACTGCGACTCCAGTATCTTTGTTTTGCTTTCTTATTATGAAAGGAATAAAGGATTCTAAATACTATCTCATTTGGCAGTGGGTCAGTAAAATGGCTGACATTGTTTTCGAAGTTTTCCCGTTACTTGTACTATAAGACCTACCTACCTGCCAACTTTCATGATTCTAGGTCAACGGGAAGTACCCTATCGATTTTCTTGAAGAGATGCAGACATACAGTTGGACAGATAGACAATAGCTTAAATTAAAAATAAATGATCCTATATGAAGTTTTAAGAATAAAAATGAAACAGGTAAGTATTTATTCATATTAAATGTACCAAACAATTCAACAAACACTAATTTAAAAAGTTTTCAAAAAGTTGGGGTTTGCACAGTACCTTTTTCAGGCCGCACAATAAAGAGCATAAAATCTGCTATTTGATATTTTAAGAATTTTACATACTCAGTGACACTTGCATCATCAAGATGAATCTAATGAATAATGAATATTTATCAAAATCGCTTAAGCCGTTGAATAGTTACCAGAGGACATAGGAATGGACATACATACAGGTCAAACACATAACTCTCCTTTTGGACTTCGTCACAGTCGGGTAAAATTGGGCTAACTGTAATATAAAAGAAATAAGAATAGTTCTAGCAAAGTCTTTATGTTAGTGCAAAGTGCACACCACCAATGCAATGCATAGAGGAGCAAGTAAAAACAATAAATAACAAAGTGTGCTACAAAGAAAAATATTATTCATGCAATAACAATATGTTAATTGCATTTATATGTAAACGATTCTTCGTTCTACTTATATGGATAACATAAAAAATAACACAGTAAATATGTAGGTATGTGGGTTACAAATCGTCGCGATAAGCTGAGATACCACATTTCCAGGTTCATAAAAGAGATAAAAATGTCAGTCAACTGGGAATTAACGATAACCATACCATTGTTATGTTGTTGTGAACTTATGATTACGTTTGCCATTTCCCATATAAGTACATCGCACTATATTCACAATAGTATATGTTGACGTTATCTAAAATAACTAGCTATGGCCTATGCACATGGGCATAGTATAATTTCATTAATTTCCTATAAATCGCGTCAAACGTGGTGTTGTTCAGGTGAATCTATTAGTTTTATTACCTGGGGATTGGTGTCTTTCTGGCAAATGCTGTAGCAGCAACCCATGACGGCGCTCCTCAGCGAACCGAAGCATGAACGCCACACACATTGCTCGCCGTTCGACTGCATAAATATTTTGTTCTATTAGTCACGTTATAAATAGAAATTTTCAATTCACCGTCAGGCGTCAACATTCAACAATTTTCACTTTGCTTATTTTGCATGAAACAATTTTTTTGACACTGACAGTTGACTTTCGACATTTTGATTATTTTGATTGATTCCACATTTTTGACAGACGTCAACAGAACCTACATAAGCTACATAGATAAGCAACATCTCAGATTAAGAATCAAGGTAGATTTGGCATTAAAATAATAATACCTTGTTAGAGCAAGCTAGGTGTATAGAAAAGCTCTGAAGAGTGATAGAGACGTAAACACAGTTTTTTGTCTTTGTCATAGTTTAGCTTTTTTGTTGGGCACGTTGTGGTTTGTGCCCAACAAACCTCTGTGATAGTAATTTATTGCGAATATTACGAGTTTTTATTTAGTTTTCTGTTTTAAATTTAGTATTGAAGGTGTGTAGAAGACATTTATGTTGCATTGCTGTGTAAAAGTTGTAGCGAACGCAAATTATGAAACATAACCTTTCATACGTAAGTATTATTTCTTTTGTTGTTTTGTCCCTTTCGGGTATACGCGTTTGACAATTAGTGTCCTTACTCTTAGTCTGAGGTATAGTCTGAGCATAGATTATCTACTATATTACTAGAGTATCTATGAGTCTGAGTATCTATGTTGAGTATAGACTAGTATCTAGTAATCTGTGGGTGCTGTCAACTCATAATCAAAAACACGTCAACAAATACCTACCTACCGTATGATTTTGATCTCTATGGATTTTGATTTTGGAGTATTTTTGGAGGTTGTTCACTTTTATGGTGTTTATTTTTATTATCAAATCAAAAAATTCTTAATTAAAAGATGATTCGATACCGAGGAAAGAAAAAGGTGATAGACAAGGTGAAGGAACTGGACGTTTTCTCAAAAGTTCCCGAAGAATACGTGGACAGTACGCCGGTCGGTGGCACCTTTTCTGTGATAACGTTTTTTATAATAATGTGGCTGGTTTACAGCGAAGTTTCATACTTCTTAGATAGCAATTTAGTGTTTAAATTCGTGCCAGACACGGATATGGACGAAAAGTTACGAATTAACATAGATATCACTATCGCAATGCCTTGTTCAAATATCGGTGCTGATATTTTGGATTCGACGTCTCAGAGTGTTTTTGGGTTCGGAGAGTTGCAGGAAGAGGACACTTGGTGGGAGTTAACTCAGGAACAGCAAGACGCTTTCGATGCGGTGAAGTATATTAACTCTTATCTAAGACAAGAATATCATTCTATTTGGCAATTGCTTTGGAAGAAGGGTCACGGATCTGTTAGAGCGACGATACCGCCGAGAAAAACTAAGCCAAACCGTCGGCCAGATGCTTGTAGACTTCATGGAGTCTTAATACTGAATAAAGTAGCTGGTAACTTCCATATTACTCTTGGAAAAAGCTTGCCTTTACCCCGTGGCCACATACACTTAAACATGCTCTTTGACGATGTCCCACAAAACTTCAGCCACAGAATACACAGACTCAGTTTTGGGAGCCCCGCAAATGGCATCATATACCCACTGGAAGGTGATGAAAAAATTGCAACAGAAGAAAATATTTTGTACCAATACTTTATAGAAGTTGTTCCTACTGACATTGATACTGCATTCGAGTCAATAAAAACGTTTCAGTACGCCGTAAAAGAGCTTGAAAGACCAATAAGTCACCATAAAGGCTCTCACGGAGTCCCAGGACTATTTTTCAAGTATGACATGGCAGCGTTAAAAATAAAAGTTTACCAGGAAAGAGAAAACTTACTTCAGTTCATGCTCCGTCTCTTTTCCATTATCGGTGGTATTTACGTAATAATTGGTTTTATTAATACTATAGTGTTGGCTGTACGGACTAAACTCTTGTATTCTCCTGAGCCAGATAGGTATAAAAAGTCAGATAATGCTAGGTCTACACCTGTCGCAGGCAATCCTTTGTTAACACCAGCAGATCTGAACGTACCTTTAGATTTATTGAGACAATGACACTAAGGACATTTTGGTCATGTGTGATCTTTGATTTCAAGTGTTATTTATCAGCAGGTCTACTTATATTATACTGTCAGATTCCTAATACAGGGTGTAACCAGAACGCTAGCAAAAACTTAGCGTCAGATGTTTTATTTGCAATATATATTGTGCACTTTTATAAAATGTAGAATTTTTAAAAATATTATCGAGGTTTTTTTTGGTGTTATCGTCTGTCTTCGTTTTTGCTAGCGTTCTGGTTACACCTTGTATGTTTTTGGTTTACTTCTGTAATTAACTGAGATGACATTATATCACTGACAACCTCCCTGACACAACGGTGAGCACTCTGGTTTTATAAGTAGGAGGTTGCCGGTTTGATTCCCGGCAGGGGCAATTTTGGGAATTTATGATTTCTGAAATGTGCCTGGTCTGGTCTGGTGACAGGCTTCTGCCATGGCTAGTTACCACCCTACTGGTAAAACCGTGCCACAAGTGACAGTGTTCCAGTATGTTGCAACTTGCAGCTAGTGATGTGCCGGATCATTACATATGTAGATTCGTGGATACAGATCTGGAATTTCATGCTTCACAGAACATATTATTTCGACTTGCATTGTGTGGGTAGATAAAAAATAGCTTCTGAAATGTAATAGTATTTTATTTCTACCTAATCATCTACTAATAGAATTTATTCTATGTATGTATTAAAAATTATTATTCATTTATTATTATTCTTGCATTCCAATATAAACTAGCTTACGCTGGCGACTTCGTCCGCGTGAACTACACAAATTTGAAACCCCTATTTCACATTTTCAAAAATCCTTTTTTAACGGATGCCTACGTCATAATAGCTATCTGCATGCCAAATTTCAGCCCGATCCGTCCAGTAGTTTGAGCTGTGCGTTGATAGATCAGTCAGTCAGTCAGTCAGTCACCTTTTCCTTTTATATATTTAGATTATTAAACAATTATTTATATATTTTTACAATATTGAAGCCCCGTTGGGGCACAGCAATTTTAGTAGGGAGACGGCGCTTATTAATCGTCAAGTAGATAGTCATTAATCTTGTAATAGGCTTCTTCGATTAAGAATTTTTTAATGTATTGATGAACGCTATATTATTCTCAAATTTTTTGATGTTGTCTGGAATTTTATTATAAATTTTCGAACACATGGAGTTGGGACCCATACTGTGCATTTTTAGTTTAGTTTAACTAATAAGGTAAAAGATCCATCTGTAAATGATCTGCCAAAAAGTAACGGATACAGATCTTGTAGATATCTGCAGATACGGATATGGATATCTGGTACATCACTAGTTGCAGCGTAGAAACCGACAAGGCCCGCTTCCACCTTAGACTGCATCATCATTTACCACCAGGTGAAATCACAGTGAAAGGCCAATTTGTAATGGAATAAAAAAAAGGTTCTAAGCTCTGTGTAAACAAGACTACAGTATGCTGAAGAAAGTAATGTACATCGGGCTTTAGAAAGAGGCAGCGGTTTTGTAAAGCATTGTTTCTGTCGTTAGACTGACAAAACATCACATAGGTATTGAGTGACAGAGACAATGCTCTACAAAGCGAAAATGTCATTCTAAAGGCATTATTTTCTGCTGCGTAGGTACTGTACTTATTTGTTGCATATTAGGGCTAAATAGTTTAAGCACAATGATTTGTTAAATATTTTCTGTATATAAGTAACTGTAAGTGATAGATGTTGACATTTTACACTTTTATAATGATTAGTTTGTTTAAAATTATGAAATTAATTTATTTTGAATTTCTCATCTTAATTTTACTGTGGTAAGAGCACAACATTCCATGGTTGATGGTACAATACAAGTCCATAAAAAGTTTTTGCGTTATGCGCGCACATACAGACAAAAATCGATAATGATGTTTCCTCCGATCCAGTTACAGTTTTATAATAAGTATAGATTAATTTTGTTAGGTAGGTAGGTACAGTGAAATTATAAAATAGTGATGTGCCCTTTATTTTAATTGGCTCTTTATTAGAACGACTCAGATATCATTGCTTTATAATCTAGATGTGATATCTCGTAACTGCAGTGATTGGGCAATGTTATGTTTTTGATACAGTAATTCAGTATTTGACCACTAGTCAAATCAGTAACTTTTTATCAAACGTCAAAACGCGCACTTAGTATGCGAGCTACTATGAAATATTGAAATGTGACGCCACAATCATTTGACGTGCTTTTTTTAGTTTAATCGATAATTTTAAATGTTTATTACACTTAAAACTTACAAAGGGCGTGGATTTTACATAATATTTTGGAAGACCCCCTATTTAATAATCACTGAGAAATAATTTCTTTTTGACACAGGCAAATACCCAATTCACAAAAAAAACTGATTGTTAGTGACCTCTCGTAACTAGACTAACACGCTATGTAATAATTTTTGTCCATTTATTATGCAAAGGAGGAGAATTATTATTAGAGCTAGCGCGCACCACGGTGTGGTGAGTTGCGGTGCGTTTTAAAATCCGCAAATTAGAAATTTTATCTACCAAAATCCGGTGCGGAATTAATTCCGCAGTGCGCGCATTTCTATAGTTCACAGATTTTGCGGGGGAAAAACTTACGTTTACCGTGGTGCGAGCCAGCTCTTAGACAGGAAAGGCATTCCATACTGGGAGACGCATTTGAGGATTCAGAAGTACTTGTAAAAGTTTATTTGAATATACAATGTCAATATTTTTTCTATTGTAGTTATGAGGTGCCACATCTGCGGTATGAATCATTTATTTTATTGTTACTTATATCCTAAATATTTTCCATTTATAATTTCAAAATGCTGGGCTAAATACTTTTGCTGTTTGAATTAGGTACATAAATAAATCATGATCTGGTAACCTGTATTTTTTAAATAAGAAAATTTGACATTATTTATTTTATTTTCTATTTAATTAATGTTATCTGATATTGTAATGTTTTATATTTGAAATATTAATTTTTGTATTAAATTACTGTAATAAATCAATGAATTATTGCAACGTTTTGTAAGATTGTATTTTTTGTTAAATATCTGCCTTTCATCCATTTGACATGAATAATAAGTAATAACAGCTCATAGGTACCTAACAGTATAGAATGAAAATAAAATTTGTTACCCTTTTTACAGTAAGTATAACTTTAATAATTTTAGAAAAAACTCATAATAGTGAAAAACAAAGACAGGTGATAAAGGAAAAATTTGTGATTATTGGAAGAACTGGTAAGCCAATATTTTTAGGAAAGCGCTTATAAAACTACTATGCTTAGAAAAGCATAGGTTTCTACTTTCTACCTAGGTCAAAAGCCAGAAAGCAGTCTAAAAAACATTTTTATCGATTTACGTACCCGAAGGTTGCCAACGGGGACCCTATTACTAAGACTCCGCTGTCCGTCCGTCCGTCTGTCTGTCAACGGGCTGTATCTCGTGAATTATAATAGGTAGAGACCTGAAATTTTCACAGGAAGTGCCATTATAATAAAAACTGTTATTTCTTGTACGATAGTACGGGACCCTTCCTGTGCGAGTCAGACTCGCACTTGACCGGGATTTTTTGTCTAAGTCTAATAACATGACAGATATACTGCCATACCTGATACCAGTAATAATTAAACAGGAACTGGTTTGCAGGTGAACACTAATTAGTTTTTATCAGGAAAGGAAAAAGTTTTCAATTTGTCGCCGAGGATGCGGAATTGAAGAAGGGTGAGTCTCGATTGGTGATTGGTAGATTTTTATTTTCTCTTTCACGCTTGTATGCAAGGGAGATATGCGGTCTCGTTCGCGCGGCACTGTCGTTTTGTTCTTCGAAGCGCCGACGGATGACGGCTGAAACGCGTTCTACCAAGCAAGTGAAGTGCCAACCATTCGCGCGGCGGCTTCGCCCCCCCGATAACGTGTTATCGCGTCCCGTAATAAACCGACATCCGAAAAAGTTTCCCCCAACTTAAAACTTGTGGCCCATCACTAAAATATTAACTCCAATCAAATAAACAACTTTAGTGCGGTGATTTCGAGTGAAAAAATCGTCAAAGTGCAATAGTGAAGTGTTTATAATTTTTTTGCAATCTCAATTTACCGTTTCAATTGAACGTTACTGTTTTGTTGAACAAAAAGCGCGTAATAGCGTGTCGTGGACGCAAGAGAGGGCCGTATATGGTTAAGTTGATTCTTCGGGCTGGCGTCCACCGGTGAAAGTAGACCTTTGTTGAGTTCATAAGGACACGGGCCGATCGCAACTCCAACTAGCACGAAACGACGCGTTTCACGTATAGTTGCGAGAGGAAGGTGAGTGGCTTTTTGCTTTACTCTTCACAACTTCACAGGTACAGTTAGCTTAGCTGATGTAGTAAAAAACTACACAAAAAAACTACTGATACAACTGAGTGAAATGAACTGTACGGTTACCTACTTTACAATCTTTCACTCTGCGCACGCACATCACTCAAAAAAAATATGATTATTATTTTATTATCTGTGTCCAATCCAAATTCCGAATACAAAGTTGAATGACGTTTTAAAAGATCGTTCAAAAATTTCATTTTGACGTCACATCTCCGAATTAAAAAAATATGAATTTAGGAATTCCTAACAACACGGCGAAGTTGACGTTTTTTTATAGGTAATCGATTCAAAATTTGCCCTCAACTCCAGCTGAATGTGCTGAACGATGCCATTCATGTTATGCATCGTTGGCTGTAGGTCAGTGCCCTATTGCCTACCTGTTGACTCGAGCCCTGCTTAGCCGGTTCTCTACACTGCCTGCGGGCTAAATGAAAAAATATGACAGGTTTCTGAGCATACATTGACCAACAATCGGTTTCAAAACTAATGAGACCATCCATATTCCTTAACTAGCTGATGCCCGCGTGGATTTGGTTTTTTAAAAATCCCGTGGGGTCTTTTGATTTTCCGGGATGAAAAGTAGGTAGCCTATCCGTAGTAGCCCGTCCCCAGGAT
Organism: Maniola hyperantus; assembly: GCF_902806685.2. NCBI lineage: Eukaryota > Metazoa > Arthropoda > Insecta > Lepidoptera > Nymphalidae > Maniola > Maniola hyperantus. Next base: position 1,055,370 of record NC_048557.2, on the reverse strand, counting down.
GCAAGGTATCTCTGTAAAAAAGATTTAAACGGATGATTCTTTACAGAGATGGCTTGCATCTTGAGGATACGGGACAAAAAAAACCACGCGGAGGAAGGCGCGGGCATCAACTATGTAGATGGAAGAAATAATTGAATTGAAAAGAGCAACCGTTGAGTTTCTTGCTGGTTCTGAAAAGCTAGCAGACACACACTTTCGCATTTAAAATATTAGTAAGGATTTGAATAAAAATATTTCTATTCAATTCTAATTTTTAAACAGATTTCTAAATTATTATTTTTTCGTTTTCCAGCCTAGCCTATCTAAGTATCACATACCTGCCTATCTAGTATCTACCCACTAATGTAGAAAGCATTCGTGCAATCTGCATTATTACATTTCTCGTGATAATGAACTTGCAATAATTAATTTTATTATTATATCGGTCATTATGAAGCGGATTTCTATTCAAATGGCCTTTATTTCAAAACTGGTTCCATTTTCGTTCAAAAGTTGTACTTAATTAATATCTTATAGGTGTAGTAGGTACCTAAATACAGTCTACATCATCATCATCATCACCCGATAGATGTCCACTGCTGGACATAGGTCTCCTGTAGGGACTTCCACAAGCCACGGTCTTGCGCCGTCTGAAATCTGAATCCAGCGGCTCCCTGTGTCTGATGTCGTCCGTCCAATAGTGTGGGGTCTTCCAACACTGCCATGGTGGCATATGGATCCGAGACATGGTCGCTAACTATGGGCCTCATAAGAAAGCTCAGAGTCACTCAGCGTGCGATGGGGATAGCTCTCCCCAGCTTGGAGTTTCTCTACGTGATCAAATCAGAAATGAGGAGATCCGTAGGAGAACTAGAGTAATCGACATACAGTCTACACTAATAGTAAATTATTGATCATTATTGATTTAATACCATTCTAGTCCGTACAAAATGACTCCTCACGCGCCATTTTAACTCTATGGGTCAAACTCAACTCTCATGTCAAAAGTACGGTTCACCTATAAAATAAGGACAAAAAAAATGAACAGTTAAATCAGAAGGAATAGCAGAAACGCGTGGGTACCTAACTATTATATTAGCTAAACCATTTTCCTAATTAGTAAAGCACGAATTTCTCTTCAACATGACATTTCATATGCGTAAAAACATCAACTACTAGATAAGTAGGTACTAGGTAGGTAATTATCATCACGCCAGCGAAATACGTGATCTCGTTAAAATTACTAACTAGGTACCTACCTATATGTATATACGATTAGGTACTCAGTTATGAGTAATCTGAAGTTTATACTACTTATGCATATCTACATACTAAGTTTATTTAAATTTTTTTTAATTTTGTGATTTGCGATCAGTCCGAGGACTTTTAGCAAATTAGGTGTAGGATACTGTTTTGTAGGAGCTGCTCCTCTTTAGGAGCTAGCACTCAACTCTTTATTGCCTATCAAGAAGCGAGGTCGAGAATACATTTTCTCTTTAGGCGTAGGTAGTCTTCAATTAAGAGCCTGATGGCTAGTGGATTCGGATGCATCAGAAGCCGTTCTTTGTAGCGTTTCGCTAGCCCCCGAACTTCCTCCTTTATTGATATTACGTTCAGGTTCTGATGGAGTTCTTCATTTGTTATAAACCACGGCGTGTTAGCGATCGAACGTAAAATTATATTTTGCATTCTTTGTGTCACAGTGCTACACACGGGGGTGTGACTCAACGGGAATAACCCTTAAATATGTTGAGGCTGGAGTAATAACTAAAAAGATAATGGATAGTTAGTAACTTACTTCCTTTTTATTATGATTTTCCTAGCTGATGCCCGCGACTTCGTCCGCGTGGAATTAGGTTTTTTAAAAATCCCGTGGGAACTCTTTGATTTTCCGGGGTAAAAAGTATCCAGGTCACTCTACAGGTCTTTATCTATACCCATGCAAAAAATCACGTCAATCCGTTGCCACCGTTGATTGAAGGACAAACCAACAAACAAACACACTTTCGCATTTATAATAAGGGTACTGACTACTGCTACCCCTTGGCCCTTTGGTTCCTACATGGCATCGTACCGGAACGCTAAATCGCTTGGCGGTACGGCTTTGCCGGTAGGGTTGTAACTAGACACGGCCGAAGCCAGACAGAAATTAAGAAATTATAAAATTCCAAATCCCTGCCGGGAATCGAACCCGAGACCTCCTACTGATAAGACCACAGCGCTTACCACTGCGCCAGAGAGGTCGTCTCTGAGAGTCGTTCTCCATAATTATTATGTTTTTAAAGGTGTGTAAAGTCTATCAATCCGCTTGGACAGTGTTTTGTTAATATGGATTTTGACACGGAGGAGTAAAAGTGGATAAATAGTCTCCACTAGGGTTTATCATGATGATGAGGACATACCTTTGAGAACATAATGGAGAACTCTCAGGCGTGCAGCTTTCCTCACGATGTTTTCCTTTACCGTTAAAGCAAGTGACATTCAATTACGCACATAACACCGAAAAGTTAAATGCGTGCCGGGGATCGAACCCTCGACCTCCGATTAGAAGGGGGACGTCCTAACCACTAAGCTATCACATCAGTATGAAATCAATGATGATCAATCTACCTACTGACTTAGGCCTACGTTTTACCTATATCTCTATGCATGGCATTATTTTCTAAAGCCTCATGAATTGAAAGTTCATAATCATCATCATCATCGTGTGCCTTCTTCGAAACGAAATTGGAGATCATCATGCGAAATGCTTCTCTATTAAAAGCCGCCTCTTTTAATTTTGGGTAACTAAGCCCTGTCCACCCCCTTATATCATCCAACCAGTTCATAGAATTTGTTATCAACGTGTAGTTAATCCAAAAACGTGAAAATGGATCAGTTTATTTGGAGAACAGGATGCGGGCGGGGCGCGGGGAGGGGTGGAGTGGTTTTCAGTAATACGATATACCACACTTGTTGAAACTGGGGCCGGATTTGTGGTTTTTATGGCCTGCAAGTATCGATGCGTAGAGAGTCAACGTCTGGGCACACGAGTAGATATCTGGGTAGGTATTGTAATAAAAATCGGTCAAGTGCGAGTCGTATTGGCAAACGAAGGGTTCCGTACCATCGTACAAGAAATAACACTTAATTTTCATGGCGGCCATTTTGAAAATTATTTGTTGCTATAGCGGCAATAGAAATACACATTCTGTGACAACTCTCTTCCGACCTATTACGGCAGTGATCCGACGGCTCATCCGATCCGAGTCCGTGAAAATACGTTCCGAAGTTGTCATAGAATTATTTGTATGGTAGCATAATGATGACATGATTGATGTATTTATATTTTTATATATCCGTATTTTCACGGATTCGGATCGCTCTTACGGTTCACGAGATACAGCCTGCTGACAGACAGACGGACGAATAAGCTAGTTAACTATAAAATTCCCCCTGCCGGAAATCGAACCCGGGGCCTCCTGTGTCTGTTTGTCACGAATACTTTTTGCTCTTGATGGAAATAGTTTAATGAAATACAGTATAGATTTCAATAACACATGTTTTTCCGATTAACAGTGTAAGGTAAGTGTTTATAGGACAATTGTAACACGTAGATTTGGGTATAGTCCGCGACAGGTCGAGATGGCAATCGGGGTATGAGGCGGGGGGAAGCCCCGCACATCTGCACGTCACCCGCGCTCGCCCGCACTGTGTAGCGCGCGGGCTGTGCGAGTGTGCGTGGCGTTCGCTCCCCGGTTGCCATGTCGACCTGTCGCGGAGTATCCATAGCTACAACACGAACAATGGTAAATAATGGTAACTCACATGCTGTGCGAACTGCGAGTGAACTCATTACTGTGGAATCCGGAGACATAACCTTCGCAACAAGTTTTCTTTGTAGCTTAACTATAGTTAGCCTCTAGAGATATATAATAGCGTTTTGAAATGTAATTTTAGATAATGTTTTTTACTCTCTCATTTGCTTGGAATTTGCTTCATTATTTAACCAAAAAAAATCAACAAAGTGCGAGGGTTCCGTACTACAGTCGTATTTTTTCGACATTTTGCGCGATAAATCAAAATTACATATAAAAATAAATAAAAAATCTGTTTTAGAAAGTTCAAGTAAAGCCCTTTCATATTATACATAGGTACTTCGAAAATAGAAAATTCTAATTAAGTATTTGTTCATGAACACGTTTTAATTTTTTTTGTGATGCAACCACGAGTTCACGGTTTTCGGATTTTTCCAGTCAGTCACCTTCCAAATTTCATGATTCTAGGCCAACGGCAAGTAGGTACCTACCCCATAGGCTTTCTTGACAGGCACGACAGTTGGACAGAGAGACATACAACGGAGTAAGTCAGAGAAATCACTAGGTACGGCATGATGACGGTGTATCCTATAGGTTTTCTTGACAGACATCGAAGTGATCTTATAAGGGTTCGTTTTTTCCTTTTGAGGTACGGAACGCTCAAGCATAAACAACATCCACTCAACCATAGTTTCATAATAAAACAGAAGCACCTCTTGTTTTCCAACTAAACGTCCTGTCTCTGCACATGCGGGCATCCACGCATATGCCCACTTGCATTTCGAAAGCCTTTTGTCTAAGTCGGGACGAGCTGCAAGTTGCAACCTCTCCATTGTTGCGCGAACACTCTGTTACCCCACTAACGCTTACATAACGTTTCCAGATGTCGAGAACCCATTATACTACCGAACAGAACAATACGTGCAACGGAGAATCTTTATTTGTTGAAAATATTCGCGTAGCTTCGCAATTTCGCTGTTGAAAAGTTGAAACCAGTGTTGAATACAGTAGGCCGATTTCGTAAAACCTTATTCGACAATCTCAGTTGTTGTGATTGGCTGAATTTGTGCAATTCTTGTTGCAACAATGCATTGTAGCCATTAGTGAGCGTGCGTCAACCAATCAGAGGTGATTGCGATCGTGACATTGTAGCTGTCATTGAATAGAATGACAGCTACAATGGTGTTTAGGGCTCCGTAAAGGAAAAAAAACCGGCCAAGTGCGAGTCAGGCTCGCGCGACGAGGGTTCCGTAATACAGTCGTATTTTTTAGTCATTTTGCACTAATGCAAAAACTATGATGCTTAAAAATAAATAGTCTGTTTTAGAATGTACAGGTGAAGACCTTACATATTATGGTACCCCACTTGATATAGTCACTCACTTCGAAAGTTGAAAATACTAATTATTAGTTCATGACCACAATTTAATTTTTTTTGTGTGATCTAACCCTAAATGCGCGGTTTTCAGATTTTTCCCCAAATGTCAGCTATAAGATGTACCTACTTGCCAAATTTCATGATTCTAGGTCTACGGGAAGTACCCTGTAGGTTTCTTGACAGACAGATGGACAGACAGACCTTTTGAGGTACGGAACCCTAAAAAAGGAAAAAAGGAAACCCTTCATCATCACTTCGTGGATCACTTCGTTGTCTGTCTGTCTGCCAAGAAAACCCGCAGTGCAGGGTGCTTTTGTGTCGTCGTGTCATACATACTAGCTTCATCGTTGTGATTTCTCTGATTAAATGTGACCGTTCTTTTAATTTTCTTCAAGCTTGTAAAATCCACGCCTACCAGTAATTAGGTAAGAGTTTAATATCTTTGTTGGCAAGGCTTTACGGCAGTTCTACATATCCATAACCCCTAATTGGCTGACACCGCGTTGTACCGGAACGTTAAACTTAACGGTAAGTAAAACTTTATTAAATCAATTCAGTAAAACCACAAACCAACTGAACCACAGAATATAGTATAGGTATAGAAGTGGCAAAAAGCGTGACTTTGTCCCCGCGCTGATGACTAGTGAAACATCAGTGCGCGTTATTGTTAAAAACAGGTGTATGAACATGTCATAAAAACAGTTTTATTCGTTGTTTTGGATGTTAGTGATGATTAGCTGTGTGCTTTCGAATAATTTATTCGTTATCGTAATCGACAGCAAATTCTGCCCTTTGATTGGTTGATTCGCTGTTTACATTTTTTCACAGCCAGTCAAGGTGAAGAATTTGTTACCGATTTCCTGTAGGTATAATCATAAATAAAATGAATACGTTCTTACACAGTTGGGGGGCAGATGCCATTTCTATTATTTAGCCTTCTTTGGTATCTGACTACAGCGGCAGTACATCTACATTAGGGTTTACGGAACCGGTCCTTTTTTGAGAACCGGGAATTTCGGTACTTTTACCCAAAGGAACCGGGATTTCCCGGTTCTTTCGGGAATTTCGGTTTCTTCATAGTTTTTTTAAATAAAACAAGTTATACGCTTTAGAACTCATAAAAGTAAACCGCAATACGCTTTAAAAGTATTTTTTATTGGAACTTATATTGTGTGAGTTTAAAAATAAAATAAAACTAGAATCAATCAAGTCTTTTCATATTTTGCTTCTATTTTCTATTCAGCATTTCACTCATCTTCTTTCGTCAAAGCAATGTTTTGTACTTCAAGTACTTCAGAGTCACGGTCACGGTCTCTCGTCGGTTCACCTTGTGAGGTTGGTACTGGTAAGGGTTGTGCTGGATATGCTGTGGTTGTTGAGGTTTTAGTGCGGCTTAGCAATGATACTATTCCGTTGCACATTTCATCACTGCTTGGATGAGGAAATACTGTTAAATCTTCATCATTTTGTTGAAGGAAATAATTTTATGGATTTTGCAAGTAATGCAGCGTCGCAGCAGTAAAATTGAGACGCCTTTCTGTGTATCGTTTTTTTAACATTTTAATTATTTTTTCGGCCACATAGCTATTTTCAATATTTGCTAATTTTCTTAGTGCAAGTTTAATTGCAACATCTGCTTTCAATAATGTAGAATCATGACGACATAAAGCCTCTAATACGGTTTTAATTATGTCAAGAACTTCATGTAACTTCCCAATCTGCTCCCACTCTCCTTCTGAGAATTTTATTTTAGAGTTTAAATCAATTAATGCTTTCCCAATGCAAGTTCGCAGCTTTAAGAATCGTTCAAGCGTATTAGCGAGGCTACTCCAACGTGTTACTGAGTCACAGATTAGTGAATATTCTTTATGAAAATCTTCGATGACGTACTTTTGCAGGACGTCATCATTTTTAGTTGGAGACTTGCGAAAAAGTTTAACAACTTTTTTGACTTTTAAGAGCAAACCTCTCTGTTCAAATTGACGTTCTGAAATTAAACACGTTTCATTTTGAGACAAGAACTCGACGCCATCGTCTTCGTTGTCTGAATCCGAATCCTCATCTAAAGATTCTCTGATCACTTGAAGTCTCTGCCTACTTAGTGCTGCCAAAGGAATATCGTCATCATCGTCTTCTACTTCCATTGAAACATGAGTTTCTTCTTCAGATCGTTCTTCTGCCTCACAAGTGACATCATTTTTGTAAAAAACATCTGAAATTGCAAGTTGAAGTGCATGGGCAATACATTTTTGGTGGTAAGACGATAGATATTTGCCAAATTTCACCATCATACTGCATCCGTCCGTTGTCTCTGCGATGATGTCATCTTCCAACGACACCCCGAACTCATTTAATTTGCTGCTTATTTCTTCAACGCATTTCTTCGCTGGTAAGGAACCGTTAACTCTGATGAGCCCCAAATTTTTAAAGTTTTTGCCTCCAGAAAAATGACGCGAGCGTAAATTTAAGCTCAGATATCTACGGTTTTGAACCGATGTCCACTCATCAAACGACATAGAAAACTTACGGCCCTCCTTGCGTAGCTTTTCAAATTCGAGCGAGCGAGAGAAGGTAGGCTTGTTAAGTTACCGCGCGCTATTTATTTTAGCGCTGAATTCACGTTAGTTTTGAACTTTAGAACAGTAGAAAGTATAAAAAAGTAAAGTTAGATTATTTATGTAATAGTAGCGTGAAACATGTACCTAATTAAGATAAAATTCCCGAAAGTACCGGGAAATCAAATTGATTTCCCGGTTCTTTTTTACTGACAAAAGTACCGGGAATTCTCGGTACTTTCGAGACCGGGATTTCCCGGTTCTGAACCCTAATCTACATGCATGAAATGGTTTCGCCGAAAGAGGTACTGGAGCATGACCGAGCCCAGATAAGTGGATTCTTGTATCGCGTTGAGCAAATTAGGGCGAGAGGATATGTTTGGTTTTGGTTCAGATGCCTCGTGGTATTCGTTGCATACTACTCCACACAGCGCGGCTTCGTTTGTTACACAAGACTATGTTGTGAGGATTTTCTAGTCAAGCGCGTTCCATGGCTGCATCATCAGCATCACTAACAGCAGGTCTGATTGCAGACAAGCGCTAGTCTATAAATTAGAAAAAAGTGGGCATGTATTATGCTTTTGACTCGTAGTGGGCATTGTTAAGTTCATTGTTTATGGAGACCAATTGACCTAAAACGATCTCTATGGACTAAGACTTAACTATAGCTACATTGCGACTCCCCGTTTTACAGTTCTATGTATGGGTTGCCTGGAAGAGATCACTTTAGTGATAAGGTCGCCCTTTGTTTTTTAAGTGTATCCTGTATTCTTACTCTCTGTAAATCTATTAACAATAAAGTTATTTTAAATTAAAATTAAATTAAGACTTAAGTACTATGACAGAACAGGTTGATCAAACATTTTGTTTGCTGCAACTCGTTTATTACTAATTTTGGCAGATCTTCATAGAAGCATAGAATATGACTTTCCTGTGAAATAACGTATCTATAGGGACTAATCGGACTAATTTAGTTCAATGGTTGACCACCTTGCAAGTCGTTCAAGTAAATGCAGTCACCCGTTGGAAGTACCTAGCCGATAAACAAACAATGGTAGGCCTGCCTACGCTAAGTGCATCGTTTAACGCAACAACTATGCGTACAACAATGTTAAGAGGGCAATTTGGGATAACGTGAGTGGTAAATTGACCTAGTCGGTTTACGAGTTTGACAATCATTTCAATAAAGTTTTCAACAATTATTTACAGAAGACTCGTAGAGTCACTCGCTTCATACAAAAATATACCTAGTCCGCGACAGGTTGAGATGGCAATCGGGGTACAGGTGTGCAGGTGTGCGGGGTGTTCCCTTCCCGATTGTCATCTCGACCTGTCGCGTATTGTAGTTTAATTCCATGAAAGTCTTTTTAATACAATAAAACTTAAAGCTAGCCTTATCTAATTACTATATAAATCATGACCGCGTGGAATGGTGCCAAGAATACTGGCTGCATTTCCGCGCTGGACAGCCAGGCTGATCCGTTGCGCAAAAAATGAGCCAGCCCTTCTGTCACCAGTTGAGGCTATTAATCGCGGTGAAATGTCTCGTAAAAAAATTTTAGCACTAAGACTCCATGGCCCCAGGGTCTCCACGGCAAACGGCACAAAAATGTAACTCTCTATAAGAGAGGCATACTTGCGCCGCTTGCCGTTTTCAGCTGTTTCTGCTGCGGCTCCCGGTCTTGATGCTGTCTTCCTGATATTACATTATGAAACTCTTGTTTTTCATAATGTAATTTTGTAGACAAGTTTTAGAAACTAATATTTGTCTGATGTTTGCCAAATTTCCATAAAATTAAAGATTCTTGAGCCTTAGAACATGACTTTGTAGCATAACTATAACCGTAGTAGAAAACTTGAGACTAATAAATAGGTACTGTTGAGAAATTCTAACTAGAAACCATAAAAGCATTCGTGTGTTACTGTTAACACAATCCCACAACAAATGTACTACCACAGCTCAGCTGTCTACTTCGAGCAACGTTTATTGGAAAGCAAAGATATATTTAAGAAAGAAAGAAAGAAAGAAAGAAAGAAAAACGTTTATTTTTTAAGGCTGTACCACACATTACCATTATTAGGTTAGGTTATCCCGGCGCCTCTTATACTTGAGTAGTAAAGTCAAAAGACCTCAAGTAGAAGAAGCGCCGGAATAAACCATGTCATGTGTGGCACAACCCGAAAAAAAAGGTCCCTACTCAGCATAAATGCCATATGTCTTGCACAAGTACAAAAACATACAGCGCTGGTTTTCTCTATTTTTAGCCGGAATCCTTTCAATATCCAGTTGTTCAGTCATCAATTCACGTCTAGCAGAGTGCGGTAATACCTAGGGATCTTATGATTCCAGGCGGGATTTCGTTACGGTTTCTCGTTACCCCGCCATCCGATCCAAATCTACGAAAAACCCGGTCAAGTGCGAGTCGGACTCGCACGCGAAGGGTTTCGTACCATTATAGCGTAGAAATAGGTAACACTTTTTTAACCGACTTCAAAAAAAGGAGGAGGTTCTCAATTCGTCGGAATCTTTTTTTTTTTTTTTTTTTTTTTTTTTTTTTATTTTTTTTTTTTTTATGTATGTTCCCCGATTACTCAAAAACGCCTGGACCGATTTTGAAAATTCTTTTTTTGTTTGAAAGGGTATACTTCAAAGTTGGTCCCATTTCAATTTGGTGAACATCTGATGAACATCTTCGAAGATAGATACTGGAACTCCTCAACCGATAAGAGTAAATTGCTCGCGATCAGTGTAATAACTTAGTAAACAGTAGATTTTTTACCCGTCATAGCATAATTCCATGGGGCCACTAAAAATTGTGAAATAAAAAATTTTTACAAAAAAAATAAAAACCGACTTCGTTACATAAACACTAAAAATTTAAAAATAATTTAATTTATTACCGAATATATTATGTATACAAGAGTTAATATAGTTCCATAATAATATTTTTTGGGGTCGGTGCCAATGAGGTGCCATTGTGGAGTCCCATAAAAATATGAAGTCCAGACGATTCGCGCAGCTAAAGCTAATTGGCACCGGCACCAAAAAGTATTATTATGGAACTATATTAACTCTTGTATACATAATATATTCGGTAATAAATTAAATTATTTTTAAATTTTTAGTGTTTATGTAACGAAGTCGGTTTTTATTTTTTTTGTAAAATTTTTTTTGTGATTTAACCACAAATTAACGACTTATCGGATTTTTCTTTTCACTTGTGCTATAAGATACATTGGTACCTGCCTTTCATCTGGTCAACAGAAATTACCCTATAGGTTAGATCCCCATGAAGGGTCTTGACAGACACACAGACAGACAACGAAGTGATCCTATAAGAGTACCTTTTTATTTAGAGATACGGAACTCTAATAATGATGTTTTCGATATCCTATTTTCCGCAACTTGAAGAAGGGTATGATACAATTTCGTACCCCTTCGAGCGTCCATTTTGATGGCTTAGCTCCAATAATATTATCTGTTAGACCTATTATCATGTTGATAACTTCATTATTTTGTTACGAGATTTCGTTCAGCCTTTCTTGTATTGCCCCGCGTAGCATTTTATATATTTGCTGATATAGCGTTATATCGGCATTATCTAGTACGAACTATTTTTTATAGAAGCAGGCGTTTTAGAATTTATTTATTAACTAGCTGATCCGCCCCGGCTTCGCTCGGGTGGAGTTTAGAAAATTGAGGGGTAGGTTGAATTAAATTTTTTTCTCCGTAAGAACCATCCTCGTACTTCAAGAAATATTACAAAAAAGAATTAGCGAAATCGGTTCAGCTTTTCTCGAGATTTGCGATGAACAACACATTTAGTGATTCATTTTTATATTATAGATTAATTTTATCAGCACAGCACCCGTGCGAAGCCGGGGCGGGTTGCTAGTACTTACATATTTCTGTTGGGTGTCTCGCCATCATCATCGTCAACCCATCGCCAGCCATGATTAAGACAGGTCTCCTCTCAGCATGAGAAAAGTTTAGGCCATAGCATGCAATGTCTTGGAAAGTTCGTTGGCTTTCGTGCAAAAGTAACGGTTATTGTGAGTTTCGAAGCCTATAGTCGACGCATTTTAAACTGAGTCGTCGAGTTATCTGTCTGTTTCGCTCGCACTTTACAGGTCGTAGGTAAGTGCGAGCGAAACAAACAGATAACTCGACGACTCAGTTTAAAATGCGTCGACTATAGCGCTGTATGATTAACCTTGAGCCGTGGGAAAACGAGTAGGTAACACTTTAAGTATACTTTACACAATTTGTTTAGGTCGTAGTCGTAGTAGGTACCAATTGTGTAAAAAGTGGTCTTAATGTTATAAGTAGTTACAGAGTTTTTAAAGTAGAGTCAAGGTTTCCTTGAATTGTAATTAGGCTTGTATGCTCTTTGTTGCCTAAATAAATAATTATTTGCTTTAGTACTTAAGGCTTACAACTGTCGCAACCGATATCCTACTTAGAATATTATTTCTGATTTTATTCACAATTATTTTTTTGTGTAGCAAAGCTTATCGAATAGCGCGAAGGTTTAAATTATGTTTAAAATCAAGCAGCATTTTTTGTGGTGTTTCTAAACCACCATGGCCATTATCAAGGTGAAATCTCGCAGTGGAAACTCCGAAGTTCTAAGTACAATGAAACTAGATGTCAAGTTAAATACAATCGTCATGGGGCTTGGAAATGAAGGCGGTGTTTACTGAATGATGAACTATCACGCTATCTCTTGGTTCTACCATCGATTCTCGCTTCTAAACTTGTGGTTTTTTATGGTGAAATAATTTGTTTTTAAATCTTAAAGCATATTATTTCTATAATAGAGAATGCCCACGACTTCTTCCGCGTGGATTTAAGTGTTAAGGCGAGTCACCGAGGCGGGCAGCGCGAATTCGAAGTAAACCGCTGGGCGACGTTCAAATTCTATGTTTCAAACGTTAAATTTGAATTTAATAAATTATAGAAGTCCTGTTGAAAACCAAAATTTAGCAGGTTCTCTGTAGTACTTAAAGACAAATATTTCCATATAAAAATTATTTGCCAAGTCAGAAATTTTAGTATTAAATAATTCGTTTTAGACTTTTATTTCGGCTTATTTCAAGATTTTATTTGATCGAGTGAAGTACTTCCTATTGTGTATCAAAGTAGCACATTCTTTAGACAATGTCTTTAGGTATATTCTATTTTTTTAGCAAGGCCATTATTTAATAGTAAATACCTAAAACATTTGATCTAGCAAATCAGTTTTTTCCACTTAGCCTCGGTGACTCGCCTTAAATAATCTCGTGGGAACTCTTTCATTTTCCGGGATCAAAAGTTGCCTATGTAAATTTCCGGGATGCAAGCTACCTCTGTACCAAATGTCATACAAAACGGTTTAACGGATGGGCCTTTAAAAAACCCGCAGGAACTCTCATTTCCTGGGATAAAAAGTAGCCTATATCCGTCCCCGGGATATAAGCTCACTATGTAACCAAATTTCATCAAAATTAGTTAAAAGCTAGCAAACAGACAGACAAACCGACACACTTTCGCATTTATAATATTAGTTAATAGTTTAATGGATTATCGCTATTAGTAAGCAATAGGTAGGTAATAGTTATTAGATAAGGGCGGTTACGCACTCATCCGATCCTAGTACGTGAAAATACGTTTGTTCTTATTTGTATGGTAGCTTATGACATTATATTATGACGTAAATGTTTTTATATCTTGCAGTGGCGGATTTGCCCTAAGGCCCAGTAGGCCCGGGCCTAGGGCGGCTAGATATTAGAGGCGGCCAATCATGACAAAAATCACTTTTTTTTAGTAACAAAAAAAATTGCGCCTGCTGCGCTCGAGCTCCTATTTGTCATTGGATTGTATTTTACTGACAAATCAGAAGGTAAATTTTTAATCCCCCCCCCCCTCTCAACTCATGGCTACGACCATGATTAATGGGTGTTGAGAAAGGGGCGGCTGGTACTTACGAAATCCTGGGGCCTAGGGCGGCCAAGACTGAAAATCCGCCACTGATATCTTGGATGTGTGGTGTGAAAAGGATGGATAAGATAAGAAATGAATATATAAGGGGTAGTTTGAAAGTAGCGCCAGTGGTAGAAAAGATGAGGGGTAATAGGCTGGCATGGTATGGACATATAATGCGGAGGGAAGAAAGCCATGTCACTAGAAGAATGTTAAGTATGCATGTGGAAGGAAAAAAGAGGAGAGGACGACCAAAGAAAAGGTGGATGGATTGCGTGAAAGAGGATATGCGTGAAAAAGAAGTGGATAATACGTTGACGAATGACAGGAATGAGTGGAAGAAGAAGACATGTTGTGCCGACCCCACGTAGCGTGGGATAAGGTAAGGAAGAAGAAGAAGTAAATGTTTTTATATCCGTATTTTCACGGATTCGGATCGGATGAGTGCGTGATCGCTCTAACATATCGTGCGAGTAACTAAGTTACTAGTAACCGTACTAGCTACCCAACTTTGGAACTCACTTCCTGAAAATGTCAGAGAGAACTGCCACTCAGTACACTCATTCAAATACAGAGTGAAGCAGTATTACCTATCATTAATATAGAGTATTTTATATATTATATGTATTTATATTTTTCATATATTATGTATATAATTATTTATGATAAGTATTATTATTGTATATAAGTTGATTTGGGTATTTATTATAAGATATTTATGTAGTTTATTAGATTCTAGTACCGTAGACCTATTCCACTTCTTGATACGCCTTACTCACAACCTTGAATGGGAAGCTGGAAGAAATCTCTGTTTAGAGATAAGCATTTCCGATGTAACTTAATTTATTATTACTTTGTAACTACAATTTTTGGTACATGAATAATAAAAATAAATAAAAAATAAGTAGATAATATATCAGAATGGTTGGTTACAGAGTAAAATGTAAAGTGTGAAAGCACGGAGCGAGTGAGTTGCGCGAGTAGTGGTCGCGGTCGATGGCTGTCACGGTCCAGTGCGGCGTCTCCACTCTCCAGGCAAGTGGCAAGTGGCAAGTGGCACCATTATTGGTGATAGTTGATTTCGATTACTTGCTAATGCTCGCATTCATATTAGATGAAGCGTACTTACATTTTGAGAAGAAAAGAAGAAATAAAACAACACATGCCATACTAAAAAAACCGGCCAAGTGCGAGTCAGGCTCGCGCAATGAGGGTTCCGTACTAAAGTCGTATTTTTTCGACATTTTGCACGATACTTCAAAAACTATGATGCATAAAAATAAATAAAAATCTGTTTTAGAATGAACATGTGAAGACCTTTCATATGATACCCCACTTGATATAGTCACTCACTTCGAAAGTTGAAAATACTAATTATTAGTTCATGACCACAATTTAATTTTTTTTTGTGTGATCTAACCCTAAATTCACGGTTTTCAGATTTTTCCCCAAATGTCAGCTATAAGATCTACCTACGCCAAATTTCATGATTCTAAGTCAACGGGAAGTACCCTGTAGGTTTCTTGAGAGACAGACGGACAGACAGACAGACAACAAAGTGATCCTATAAGGGTTCCGTTTTCCTTTTGAGGTACGGAACCCTAAAAATATAATGTTCGTCGACCTTTAGAATAAGAGAGCTTTGTAGAGCGTTGTCTCTGTCATTCTACCTATGTGTCTGTCGGTCTCAAAATATTTTATCGGGTACCTATCTATATCGGTTACTCTGCTTCTCCTATGGATCTGCTCATTTCTGATATGATTACGTAGAGAAACTCCAAGCCTCTCTTCATCGCCCGCTGAGTAAGATTAGCAACTGGTAATTTTCATACCAGAATAAGTAAGTAGGTACAGTACGCGGCCGAAAGTAATGTACATCGACCTTTAGAAGGAGATAGCAAATTTGTAGAGCGTTGTCCCTGTCGTTGAGACCAACAAAACGTCATTTAGGTTGAGTGACAGAGACAACGCTCTACAAAGCCGGAATGTCATTCTAAAGGCCGATGTACATTACTTTCTGCCGCGTACTGTAAGTATATTCAAAGAAACTGAATAAGGAAGGGAACTTGATACATTCAAGGCCTGAATTCTAGGAAACCGTTTAAGAGGAGCGATTATAATCGACGCACGCCGAATGCGTCATCCCGAGACCCAGGGTAGGGTTACCATACGCACCGGAAAAACAAGTTTTGGCGAGCAACTCCGCAAAAATCTCAGACCTTCTCAGACTAACTATCAAGTAGACCCGACACAAATGCACGACACGAAAGGGACAAAACAACAAAAGAAATAATACTTACGTATAAAAGGTTTTTTCATAATTTGCGTTCGCTACAGCTTTTACACAGCAATGCACCATAAATGGCTTCTACACACCTTCAATACTAAATTTAAAACTGAAAACTAAATAAACACTCGTAATATTCGCAATAAATAACTATCACAGAGGTTTGTTGGGCACGAACTAAGACGTGCCCAACAAAAAAGCTAAACTATGACAAAGACAAAAAAAACTGTGTTTGTATCTATCACTCTTCAGAGCTTTTCTATACACCTGGCTTGCTCTAACAAGGTATTATTATTTTAATGCCAAATCTACCTTGATTCTTAATCTGAGATGTTGCTTATCTATGTAGCACATGTAGCTTATGTAGGTTCTGTTGACGTCTGTCAAAAATGTGGAATCAATCAAAATAATCAAAATGTCGAAAGTCAACAAGTTTAGCTTTTTTTGTTGGGCACGTCTTAGTTCGTGCCCAACAAAAAAAGCTAAACTATGACAAAGACAAAAAAACTGTGTTTGTATCTATCACTCTTCAGAGCTTTTCTATACACCTAGCTTGCTCTAACAAGGTATTATTATTTTAATGCCAAATCTACCTTGATTCTTAATCTGAGGCAAAAATACTCATACTTATACAATCAAGCAATCACTGAGCCTGTTTGCGTCCACTGCTGGACAATGGACATAGGCCTTCCCAAGAGCGCGCCATTACACATGGATCTAAAGACCTTCCTCATCCACCTTCTAAGGGTGAGATTTATAGAGCGCACTCTGACTGTAGTTAAAACGAGACAGAGCTTTATCTCTCACATAAACCTGTCTCGTTTTAACTCAATCTTAAGTCATCTGGGCACCGGCTACCTGCCGTTATATTATACCTAAACCTGCAGAGCGTAAATTTGCAAACCTGCTCGCAGCGCACGCCACGGAAGCTCACAGATAAGACGACTTTTTTCACGTTGTTGCAATTTTCGTAAGGATCTTTAATTTTTTTGAAATAAAATATGTAGCTTATTATAATGTAGCTTTCTACTAATGAAAGAATTTTTAAAATTAGTTCAGTAGTTCCAGAGATTACCCCCCTACAAACAAACTTACAAACATTACCTCTTTATAATATTATAGTTAAAACTATGATGCGATAATTGTATCTAGTGGATGCAACCACAAAATTACCGTAAATCGTAAAGTAAATCCTTCGTTATTTACATTACGATAAGTGACACTTATCATAACATAAATAGGCCATAAAACGTGGTAACTCTAATGAAGTCTAGTGGAAACAGGGAACGAGTTCTGAGCAACAAACACTATGACTCATTGTGTGCGTTGCAATAAAGGAAACTTTGTTATCCTAGCGACTATCTATAGTCCGCGACAGCTCGAGATGGCTATTGGGGTATGAGGCGAGAGGACGCCCCACACTGATTGATTTTGAGGTACCGATCCTAAAAACTAAAAAGTATGTTTTGGGAAACTTTTGAATACGACGGGTAACTGAATAATTAAGTACCTAATACCTATTTTAGCGTTTAAACTACCGTGAGTGATCTGTACCGGCTTTATTCACGTGTGTAGTCGACGTTAGCCCGACTAGTTTCGAACCCATACGGGGTCCTTTTTCAAGGGAGTCCGTCCGCGCACGCGCCGCGGTTTTGCCTGCGGGACGCACGTGCCGCTGCCCGTAGAGCCCGTTGTGAGGCCCGTTGTTGGGGGGGGGGACAGCTGCCGATCGTCTCCCGACAGTTCCTGCTGTTCTTCATCACTGGAACTGTCACCGAAATCCAGGCACGCGGAGCTAATGGTGTCCCGTCCCACGACTGATGCCCTTGTCTTAGCATCAAAAAGCGGTTTCCACGCTGAGGGTAGCATCCATCCATTGTCACCTACCTATACCTAATACCTATGTATTGATAAGAAACCATTTATGGTACGTTTTGTGGAATGGTTATTGCATTTGTCAAGTAGAAGTCAAGGTCGTTGCATCACCGGGCCAGCTCTTATCTCCACGAGATAACCCCTTTTGAATTCCAATGAACGTGCTGCATACTTAATTCGAAGCGGGGTGATAGCCTAGTGGAGGTTAGTCGCCTATTTGGGAAGTCCGAGGTTTGAACCCGAACATGCACCTCTATGTTGCTTTTAGGTGAAGGAAAATATCAAACTCAAATCATTTATTCAGATTGGGTATTATTGTATAAATGTCGGGATAAGCCCGCTGCCTTCATAAAGATGATGATGATTAACCGGATAAGTTAGGATTACAAGTTACAACATATTAGATTAACCGAGCCTTCGTGGGCGCACTAACAATATTCTTGCACTATGAGAGACACCACAGCTACCCTCATTTATGAGTCATGACAACGACGTCTCCTTTGACTAGTCAACCCTAACTAGGACCCTACCTACACCGGCTCCTCCATCCCCATACCGGTCTCAGACCAACCAGCTAACCTAGCACATCACAACTAGTACTATAACCTCAACCAATTGAAACCACATTAGGTTACAACAACAATAATAATAAAACCTACAGTATGACACCCCGTGTCTACTGAGAACCGCCTCTGGCCAGAGCCAGACGAATAATGAATCACTACGCACAGTTGGGGATGATGATGTGATTAAACATCACATCATCATCCCCACTGTCACTCATACCTATATGACGTTTTGTCGGTCTCAACGACAGAAACAATGCTCTACAAATCCGCTATCTCCTTCTAAAGGTCGATGTACATTATTTTCTGCCGCGTACTATACTTAGTATGGGTTCAAAATAATTTAGCTAATTAGGCTGTCATAGATGTTATGTTATAGTAAGAGAACTAGAGTAAACGACATAGCTCAACGGGTTGCTGAAGTGGCAATGGCCTGCCCATAGTTCGTAAAACCGATAGACGTTGGGGTCCCAAGGTGCTGGAATGGCGACCTCGCACCGGAAGACGCTGTCTTGGAAGACCCCCCATTAGGTGGACGGACGATATCAGTACCCGTAGTATAAGATTTTACGTCTCACCAAACGTTGCTAGAATTCGAGAGTCGAAACACAATAACATCAAAGTAAAATGGACCTAAAGAGCCTTGAATTGAAGTCAAATATTCAATGCCACTGATTTTAATTTCGCAATGTTTCCGCTTGGAGCGCTGGCTGAAGAAGTGTAGACAAACTTGAGCTTTAAAATAAGGCAATTAAGATCCAGTTTACTGTAACGCGGAAGTATTTCGACTCTCGAATTTGGTTTGGTTTGGTGAGACGTAAAATCTTGTAATACGGGTACAGACGAGTAGCAGGGAGCCGCTGGATTCAGGAGGCACAAGACCGTGGCGTGTGGAAGTCCCTACAAGAGACCTATGTCCAGCAGTGGACGTCTATCGGTTGATGATGATGATGAGATGTTATAGTTATTAGGTACAAAGCTGTTAGTATTACTAGAAACTTAAGTTTCACCATTTCTTATGAAATGTAGTCATTTTATGTAATAGATACATAGAGCAATTTGATACAGCCCCGTATTAGATTAGCTCAGGAAGCTGTGCGGTACATCCGTATACGTTGCATAAAACACAGGCTAATAACCGAATTTGCATACCATATATGCAAATAAATAAAACATTTGATTTATAATGTTAAATGTTTGTGATGTTCGATTGCGGCATCACTTACCACCAGGTGAGATTGCAATCAAGGGCTAACTTGTATCGGAATAATAATAATAAAAGTGCGCAGGTTTATTATCAAGTCGTCCCATTAGCAACTCGTCCAATTCGGAACTCGTCCAATTCGCAACTCGTCCAATTCGCAGCTCGTCTAATTCGCATATCATCTAGTCATAAAGTGCACAATCGAGATGACGTGAAACTAGGCTAAAAATGGCTAAGAAAAATTTAAAAATCTGAAAAATTTAGGATCATATTTTTAGCCAACGCGCAACGGGACCCTATTCTTAAGCACTCCTCGACGACCTCCCTGGCGCAGTGGTAAGCACTGTGGTCTTATTAGTGGGAGGTCCCGCGTTCTATTCCCGGCAAGGGTTTGGAATTTTATAATTTCTAAATTTCTGGTCTGGTCTGGTGGGAGGCTTCGCCCGTAGCTAGTTACCACCCTACCGACAAAGCCGTGGCAAGCCAAGCGATTTAGCGTTCCGATATGATGCCGTGTGTAAACCAAATGGGTTAATAAAAACTGCCATACCTCATTCAGGGTTAGCCCGCTTCCATCTTACACTGCATCATCACTTACCACCAGGTGAGATTGCAGTCTAGGGCTAACTTGTATCGGAATAATACAAAAAAGCCCTCACTGGCTGTCTATCCATATCCATCCGTCCGTCTGCGTTTATCTTTTTGGATAAAAGCAATACACATTCTGTGAAAATTTCAACTCTAGGTACCTGTTACGGTTCACGAGATACAGCCCGCTGACAGACAGACGGATGGACGGACAGACAGCGGAGGCCACCCTTCGGGTACCTGCGGAACCCTAAAAATGATAACTAATTGAATTAAAGCCTTTACTAATAAAAGTTAAATTGTTTTAACAAAGTGAGCAGGCGGCAAATGTGATTCAATTGTCATCGAAATCAATTTAGAATTTGACCCGATTTCGCAGCAACTAAACAAATGGGACTATTCACTCTATTACTAACGGGTTAAAGTTCAATTTTAACTGTACATTTGTAATGGTAGGAATCAGACTTGAACAAACTGAATTATGTTCTCGACATAGTAATTCGTCTGTCGTTTACAAAATGCAATGTGGACCGTTATAGTCTAAGAGAAATCTAAATAAAATCAGTACCCTCATTTGGTTTGTTGGTTTATTGGTTTGTCCTTCAGTCATGTCGCAACGGTGCAACGGATTGACGTGTTTTTTGCATGAGTATAGATAAAGACCTGGAGAGTGACATAGGCTACTTTTTATCCCGGAAAATCAAAGAGTTCCCACGGGATCTTTAAAACCTTAATTCCACGGGCATCAGCTAGTTTCTACATAAAAGGAAAAGCTGACTGACTGACTGATCTATCAACGCACAGCTCAAACTACTGGACGGATCGGGCTGAAATGTACGATAGACAGGATAGCTATAATGACGTAGACAATAAGAAAGGTTTCTGAAAATTTAACCCCTAATAAGGGATCAAAATAGGGGGTTGTTTGTGTAGTCTACACAGACGAAGTCGCGAGCATAAGCTCGTTAAAAATAGGGCTACCTGCGTCAAATGTACTAACATAATATTTTAAGACCTGCCAGTGACGTCGAAGCCTTGAGATTTCCTAACTTTCGTAAATTGTGATGTAACTATCCGCAGAGGCGGATCAAATGTCGAGAGCGCCCTAGGCAAGCACCTCATAGGTCGCCTAGGCGCCCCTCTAGCATATAAAAATTTTACTAACTAATATCAAAAGAACGAGGAATCGTCTCATTGCATAGCTGGTAGTTGGTGATTATATCATACTATTTTTTTTTTATTTTTTTTTATGTGAAGAGTGAAGAAAATCATGTCATGACACTTTGCTATATTAAAGAAGAGTAAGTTTCGGTCACTCCAAGATAATATTACTTTAGTAGACATAATTCAGGTAATGGAACTCTACATGATCGCGCGCGCCCCTTCGTAACCTCGCGCCCCTAGGCACGTGCCTAGTTTGCCTTAGCCCAAATTTCAGCCCAATCTGTCTAGTAGTTTGAGATGTGCGTTGATAGATCAATCAGTCACCTTTTCCTTTTATATTTATTTAGAAAATGGGAAATGCTATTCGACATTTTAAATGTCTATAAAATATGGTTACTTCCCCCGACTCTGCGACTATAATGTTTAGGATTTATATATATATAGGAGAGGAAATTAGGATTTACGATATGTACGGCTATTGCGTTGTATACAAACGCTTTCTGTAGCAGTTTGATTAAGGAAATTGTTCTGTTGGCCTCAACACATGCTTGATTCAGATTTGTATGTTCTAAAAGCAAATAAAGGTACAGTTCTTGCGATTCACGAAGGCTGGTGAACTTTACTTGTGGTAACGTCCGCGTCGTTTACATTGTCATTGCGTAAGTGTGCACGCATGTCGGACCAATCAGTCGCGAGCAAGCGCTGTCAAACGCACAAAAGTGTACCTTACGTATACCGATACGACTTAAACACAAGCATGAGTCAGTGGCCTTCGTGAAATGCAAGAACTATACAGAGTCAGTTAAAAAGAAATGGCTGAAGCTGAACTGAAAAGGTGACAAAGAGACTCGTGCTCAATTGTAGGCAGGCGATATTTAAAAAAAATTAAAAAAAACCGACTTCTAAAACCACGACAAAGTAAAAAATAACTTTTGTTTCTACACGTCGTGTTTGTATGTTGAAGTCGGGCGAGCTTCACGCTTAGATTTCTAGTTTCTTTTCTTATGCTCGCCCGACTTATACATACACGTGTGGAAACAAATGTTATTTTTTACTTTGTAGTAGTTTTGGAAGTCGGTTTTTTATTTTAAGCTTTTTAGTGTAAGTAGTCATTTGATTGGTACCTAAAATATTAATTCACCAGCAAAACTTTCCAAATTCACACGGCTTAAGACCTTACAGCATCAGGATTGAGACTTCGCGCGCTAGTCTAGGTATATAGTGGCGGTCTGTGGAGAGAACTCGAGGATTGTGGAGTTCAATCCAATGTTTTGTGCCTGGCCTTGGCTGTAGAATATGCTGTATGTTAAGCTGTGAGAATGTCGTACATAATATAGACACGGGCATAGGTGTAATCCGCGGGTAGGTATTATGTAGGTATAATCCACAATGAACCTAGTCCTACGACGACCTTGTTACCGTTGTGCGACATATTTAGTACTAGACTAGCTTATGCTCGCGACTTCGTCCGCGTGGACTACACAAATTTCAAACCCCTATTTCACCCCCTTAGGAGTTGAATTTTCAAAAATCCTTTCTTAGCGGATGCCTACGTCATAATAGCTATCTGCATGCCAAATTTCAGCCCGATCCGTCCAGTAGTTTAAGCTGTGCGTTGATAGATCAGTCAGTCAGTCAGTCATTCAGTCAGGCAGTCAGTCACCTTTTCCTTTTATATATTTAGATGATGCCCGCGACTTCATCCGCGTGGATTTAGGTTTTTAAAAGTCCCCTATACACTCTTTGATTTTCCGAGATAAAAAGCCTATGTCCTTCCCCGGGATGCAAGCTATCTCAGTACCAAATTTCGTCAAAATCGGTTGAATGGATGGGCCGTGAAAGGCTAGCAGACAGTCAGAAAGACAGACAGACAGACACACTTTCGCATTTATAATATTAGTATGGATCAAGCCTTATAATAACACTTCACTTAGCGTTGAGTATTCATAATATCTAGTATATCTACCTATTTAAATAAGAACACTCGTGTTTGATAAACCTATTGTGTTGTTCAACTATACAACAAATCGGTATAAGTACTATATTATGAAAACCCTTTTCTAATACTGAGAGGAGACCCGTGCTCTGTAGTGAGCCGGCTATAGGTTGATCATGATGATGACTATCCTACAAGCTTTTATGCCCGTGACTTCATCCGTGTGGACTACACAAATTTTAAACCCCTATTTTATACCCTTAGGGGTTGAATTTTCAACAATCCTTTCTTAACGAATGTCTACGTCAAAATAGCTATCTGCATACCAACCAAATTTCAGCCCGATCCGTCCAGTAGTTTTAGCTGTGCGTTGATAATTCAGTCAGTCAGTCAGCTTTTCCCTATTAAGTTTAGAATATTCACTAACATTTGTTTAGCGGTGAAGGAAAATCATAGTGAAGAAATCTGCATGTCTGAGAGTAAATAGATTAAATCATAGCGGTGAGGTATATAGCTTTAGAAAGAGATAGCGGTTTTATAGAACGTTGTCTTTGTCACTCATACCTATGTGACGTTTTATCAGTCTCAACGAGAGACAATGCTCTACAAAACCGCTATCTCTTTCTAAAGACCGGTGTACATTTTTTTCTGCCGCGTACTGTAGACAAAGTCAGACAGTGCGACAAGGCTCTCTTGGCACTTGAATGACATTAACAAGGGGGCGCTGTTGGAGAACAAAGGCTTAGAATATTCAAACAAGAACAAAGGGGACACTTGACGGCAACGTTAGTTCCAATTTTCGCCACGCGCCAAGATAGCCTTGTCACACTTAAGATTGTGGATTTTAAGTGCAACCTCATCGAAATTCATAGATCGTAGTTACAAAGCACAAACGCATCATTAACCTGACGCAACGACTCTCGCTGTTACGCGGATGCTGCGGTACTAACGAGATGATGTGTCGATAAACCACCGGTCACGTAGGTACCTACTGGACTCACTCCATTACACTGCAATGGCACACTTTCGCTTTGATAGTACACTAGCAGATGCCCGCGACTTCGTACGCGTGGAATTAGGTTTTTCAAAAATCCCGTGGGAACTCTTTGTTCCGGGATAAAAGTAGACTCTGTTACTCTCTAGGGGCCGGTTGTTTCAAACCATTGGTCTTCGTAAGATACGTTCGTTAAAATTTAACGGACGTAGACGAACTTTAACATCTGTTAATTTAAGTGCGTTGCTTCATTGTACAAAAAACTGTTCGTCATTGTTATTTTGGTTGCGAAACTAACCCTAAAAATTAACTTACTTCTCCGTATCCTTTTGTTATTTCATTTTAAGTATATTAAATTATATACATAGTTATTAATATTGCTACTTCGCATTTTAAACACTTTTTCTTTCTTACAAAATCTTCAAAAAAACTATCATTAGAAGCTTTGAATTAAATTGATTCCATTATAATTTGTAAATAAAATATTCCGTTTGTAAGAAGTATGAAGTTACGAACTGATATAACGATCACCAATGGCGCCAGCACTGGTTAACGTAAACGTAACTTTTTAACGAACGTTATCGCTAATAGATGCTGAATCAACGCTTTTTCTTTACTTACGTTCGTTAGCGCCATATTTAAAGGTTACGTGTCCGTCAAAGTTTGTTGAAACAACCGGCCCTTGGTCTTTATCTATATCCATGCAAAAAATCACGTCGACCTGTTGCTACGTTGCGACGTGATTGAAGGACAAACCAAGAAACAAACACACTTTCGTATTTATAATAATGGGTATCTACTGATTACTGTCCACGTCGGAAATGAAGAAATTACCGACCGATTAATATTGGAATGAGGACCTTGCCAAGTAGTTTTAAAAGGAGGAGTTGCCAGCTGAGTCCTTTTATTTAAACTACCAAAGATATAGAAGCCAAAGGGGTATAAGTTTGCGGATGCTGCGGTACTAACGAGATGATGTGTCGATAAACCACCGGTCACATGCCTACTGGACTCACTCCATTATATTATTACGATGGCACACTTTCGCTTTAAAGTACACTAACTAGCTTATGCCCGTAGCTTCGTTCACGTGGACTACACTTTCAAACCCCTATTTTACCCCATTAGGGTTTGAATTTTCAGAAATCCTTTCTTAGCGGATGTCTACGTCATAATAGCCTGCATACCCAGCTCGAAATGTCCAGTAGTTTGAACTGTGCGTTGATTAGACAGTCAATCAGTCATTCAGGTTTTCCTTTTAAATACCATACCCCTTCCAGGTTAGCCCGCTTCCATGTTAGACTGTATCATCACTTACCACTAGGTGAGATTGCAGTCAAGGGGTAAATTGTATTTGAATTTAAAAAAAATTGATGAAGTAGGATTACAATATGTTACATGAATTCTTCAAGCACACAAGAGTGAATAGGCACCTTCTAGGCAAACGCGTCCCATCTTAGGCCACATCATCACTTCCCATCAGGTGTGATCGTGGTCAAGCGTGCGCCTTTAACGAATAAAAAAAAAACTAGAATAATAAATGTGGTTTTCTCTTGTCATAGAATCTATAAAATTTAAATGTCGTCCGGATTGCAAAACTAGAATGGATGGTAGAGACTGGAGAGTTGATATTGTTTTCATCTGTGGCGGTCACTAGACTATACTAAACCTAGGTATCTAGCTTGTAACCGTCGAGTGCAGTCGACCGAGTTCATTTCAACAACAGATTGCTCGAGTTAAAAAAATATGGAGCAATGTTTATCCAGATAGACCATTTTATAACGGTGTAACCAGAACGCTGGCAAAAACGAAGACAGGATAGTACTGATGATAACTGATATATACATTGATAGGGGGGCGCTGTTGGATAACAAAGGCTTAGAATATTCAAACAAGAATAAAGGGGACGACGACAGGGTCTTCTCCGGTTGGCCGAAGGCCAAGCGGGGGTACGGGCCTCGAGGCGTAGCCTCCTTACCCGGGCAAGGCGCGGGGTATTCAATTACCCCGGTGTTGGTCTTCTAGCCGGAATTTCACCCGGGCCTCGTGGCTGGTTGTGTTCCCCGCGCTGAGGGCGATAGAGTCGCCGTCGCGCGCGGGGGTGGTGTCTGGTCCGGTGGTGATCTGCGCGTTGCGGACGATAGGCTGGCCATCGCGCGCGGAGATAGTGTCAAATCCGGTGGGTCTCGCGTCGTCATCATCATCGCTAGGATCGCCTGCGTGCCACGCTAGTGGTGGCGCTCGTAGGAGTTCCCGAGGCAGAGGACGCCCGGGGGACACTTGGCGGCAACGTCAGTTCCGATTTTCGCCACGCGCCAAAAGAGCCTTGTCGTACTGTACTTGTTTAATTGCATTTTAAAACATTTCGTGATTGTAGGTGGTCAACGGGAACCCTGCAGGTTTTGATTCCCTTGACGAACGAACGAAGTGATCCTATAATGACGGGTCTAGATAGACAACGAAGTGATCCTATAATGGTGCCTTTTTCACTCTGGAGATAGATGAACCCTAAAAATAAAGTCGACTTAGGCGCCGTCCTATTGTCATCCTCCATGATGCGATGCGATTTCATCGTGCGATGAAATATTAAGGTCCTGATAAACTTGAGCATTCACTTGAACAGAACATCGAGCATTCGCCGTTTTTTTTTTTGTCGAACTGAACAACGAGCCGAGCTCTATAGAATGCTCGCTGAAATGTTCCCGTATTTTTGTGTGAATGAGCATTCGCAAGAATGCTCATTACAAGTGAATGTTCAAGTTTATCAGCACCTCAATATGAACGCATCGCATGATCGCGCGATCTTCAATAGGACATTCAGTAGAACACAGTTTGTTTGAACGCACGGGACGCGCGATCATTTTCGTCGGACGCACGCACATCGCACGAACGATGAGAATCGCGGCGCCTTATTCTCCTTTTGCATAATATTTTGTATTGTTCATTAAATTCTCTAAGCTACGGTCTTCTACGTATTCTATCTAACGCGTTTTGGCCTGCCTTTTCTACTTTTCTGTTGGGTGTCCAACTGTTTACCAATAACGTGATTTTTTCTTATTAATTAAATCGCCTAATGAGTTATCTGTTCATTAGTTAGTCTATGTCCACGTATGTGTTAACCACATCGATCTCCGTTCAGTTTTGAGGTCACCGCATTCACCGGATTGTCCGTACCTACCAAGTTAGCTCATCATTCGTTGGTCGTTTGTGTTATGATATTTATGTTATGTTTTGATATTTGTGGCCAACGTTTCTCGAGTTTTATTAGTAGCTGCATCTACGACGTAGTAAAGTTAGTTTAATTTAAACGCTTTTAGTTGAACTATTTTTTTTAAGTTCATCACGCTGACTAATACTCCCCTTTCCCCTCCAATTAAGCGCAAAGCTTGTGCTAGCACTAGGTACAACAATAGTTCAACGGGTGACGTTTGAGCCGGCGAATTTTCGGATTTCAGTCCAGTCATTTAACCGTTGAGCTACCGAGGCATCCAATAAGAAAGGATTTTTCGAAATTCCACCTCTAACCCCCGTAAATAGGGGATGGAAGTTTGTATGTAGGTCTATCATTTTTAAAGTTACATCGGTGAAAAATGGTATACCTACAGGCTTTGGGCTAAGAATAAAAAATATGTATTTCATGATTTTTGACAATTCTACCGCCAAGGAGGTTAATAGGGGATGAAAGTTTGTATGAAAGTCCGACATTTTCAAGTTATTTCCATGAAAATTGACATTTGGGTTTTCGGTTACAAAAGAAATAAATACTTAGGTATCTATTTTAGGATTTTTGAAAAGTCTACCCCCACGCCGATTTTCTAAATTCCACCCGAGCGAAGCCGGGGCGGGTCAGCTAGTAATCATATATCTGTAGACCTAATCATTATCAACATAATGGCGATTGAAATGGCGCCTGCGTCTCGTTAATGATCAAACTGCGTAAGCGCCGATTACGCAGTTTCCCGTTGCATGTGCATTTAAATCGCTTACGGAGCTCGTTGCGTACCTACACATTTGCATACACTTGCATGCATAGCATTAGGTACCTAAGCATTTAAGTAACTTCAATTAGATAGTTTGCCCTGTTAAAAAGCTAATTTTCACTTAGTGTGTATTCCTATTGCCGCTGTAATAACAATAAAAATTTCAAAATGGCCGCCTTGCAAAAAAAAATGCATAGTGTTATGTCTTGTACGATGGCATGGAACCCTTCGTGGTATGGACTATGGAGTACTTCGGAAGATGTAAAAAATCTTACGTAAAAGTATAAAGTCAATCCATACTAATATAAATGCGAAAGTCCGTCTGTCTGTCTGTCTGTCTGTCTGCTAGCCTTTCACGGCCCATCCGTTTAACCGCTTTAGACGTTTGGTACAGAGATAGCTTGCATACCGGGGAAAGACATAGACTACTTTTTATCCCGGAAAATCAGGGATTTCTAAACATCTAAATTCCATGCAGACGAAGTCGCGGGCATCATCTAGTTTTTTATATTTTCTTCAGAATAGTATTAGATTTTATACACCTTTATTAGGTACCTGTTTATCTCCCAAAGCCACCATTATCCAAACAAACATCGAAAAAACCGTTCCTCCCAGTGTTGGGGACAATACGCAGAGAAACTTTTAGCTTTTATAAAATATTGAAGGTCTGGCACGCACTGGCTCTTAGTCCATTAGTAATCTATGTATTCAACATGTTGTCGATGGACAAGATAGAGTATGTGTGACAATTGACAAGCAAGTAACGCCTCGCATACGTAACTAACTAGCAAGTGGTATACTGGCAGCCGTCTCATCACGTAAGCCGTTAGTTGTCTAACAAACACTTAATAGTTGTTAATGATTATACCTATTTATCCGTTTTGATTGATGGCTTTTAAGGTTCCGCACCCAAATCTATCTAATTTAACTGGCGTGTTTCCACTTGAGGCCGTCATTAGCAATAACAATATAGGATTAAAGATCTGTACGCACCTGAGCTGCGCTGCGCGTCGCTTCAGTCCGACTTCAGGCCGCTCACGGTACCTACCGCACTACAACTGCAGTACGCGGCAGCTCGCGTCACTTGCGCGTCACTTCTATGCCCGATCGCGTACGAACAACAACGTCGCAAGATGAACATTGAAGAGGGAAAGGGTGGAAGCCGACATCCTAGGGGTTGGGAATTTTGAGGATATACTTTTAAGAGCCCGTCATGTGCCAAAAATTAAAACTACGTTATTTATTTTGAGGTCTATCACGCCTATACATTAAATACTTAACTCGATGCGCGTGTATCTTATCCGAGCGCCGCATTCTGAAGCGACGCGACGCGCCGCTGGGTATGTCGCACTAGCGTCACTGCACCGCGCGTCGCTTCGCTGCGCTTCACAATATTCTCCCAGCCGCGACGCGCGGCAACGCGCGGTGAAGCGCTGTGCAGCGCCGCTCTAGTGCGATATGCGCCATACAAAATGATAGAAATAATATTTTGACGCTCTGTGCCGCGACGTGCAGTGACGCGCAGCGCAGCATAGGTGCGTACAGACCTTAAGTCGTGGCGGGTGAATTCAAAAGTATCAACACTGGTTGCTTTTCAAGCCCTAGTGGTGTCACAGATGAAAATGTTACGTTTTGCAAATGAAAATGTCACGTTATGCGCTTTGTTTTATCTGTGACACCAACAAGAAATTCTCTTTTAAAATTACTTTCTTTCTTTCTTTCTAATCTAACCTACTATACTTACTTGGTTAAGCAGATGGACCGTCCATACATGTAGTATGAATTTATGACATTGGTACCTACTCATTCTTATGTGTACAGTAGACATCAAAAGCATCTATCTGCAAATTGAAACCGAATCGTATGAGTATTGAGTAGGTATACTATCAGTAATAGCAACAATTTAAAATTCATATTCAAACAAATATGGACTCTATGTTATACTAGTTTAAAGTCAATATTTCGTTGGCAAGTTACGATATAGTTGTTAACCTTAAAATGGTAGCAAGGTTATCTAAATTGGTTGTAGGTTTATATAACAGCACGTGTATCCTTTATCGGAAGGCGGAATGGTTGTGTGTAAACAAAGATGATTTAGCTTACGAGGTCTAACTATCTATCATACTTATCATAATATCAACATCATCATCAACCGATAGACGTCCACTGCTGGACATAGGACTCTTGTAGGGACTTCCACACACCACGGTTTTGCGCCGCCTGAATCCTCCCTGCGATTCATCTGATGTCGTCCGTCAACCTAGTGGGGGGTCTTCCAATGCCTGCGCCTTCGGTGCGAGGTCGCCATTCCAGAACCTTGGGACCAAAACGTCTATTGGTTTTCCGAACTATCGCCATTTCAGCTTCGCGACCCGTTGAGCTATATCGGTTATTCTAGTTCTCCTACGGATCTCATTTCTACCTACAATTTTTGAATCCGATTCTAATGAAGATTTTTTTGTTTCAGGTAAATGGAGTTTTCCAAATAATATTAATTCAACAAATAAGTAAGTACGTAAGTAGGCATAAGTTTGCAAATGCCTCGATAGCTCGACGGTTAAAGGAGTAGACTCAAAACTGAAAGGTCGCCGGTTCAAATCCCACCTGTTGCACTGTTGTCGTACCTACTCCTAGCACAAGCTTTACGCTTAATTGGAGGTGAAATGGGAATATTAGTCAGTAATTAACTTGGCTAATATTCTTTTAAAAAAAAAACAAAAAGAGAGAATTGTCTACTAGATAATGCCTGCGACTTCGTCCGCGTACATTCAGCTCTTTAGCCATATACATATTTATTACTTATTGCTTCTTATAGAGTACTAGATGATGCCCGCGACTTCGTCCGCGTGAATTAAGGTTTTTTGAAAATCCCTTAGGAGCTCTTTGTTTTTCCGGGGAAGGACATAGGCTACTTTTTATCCCGGAAAATCAAAGAGTTCCCACGGGATTTTTAAAAAAACCTAAATCCACCCGGACGAAGTCGCGAGCATCATCTAGTGTTACTATATGTTACATCTAGTGTTACTATATGTTACATCTAGTGTTACTATATGTTACATCTAGTGTTACTATATGTTACATCTAGTGTTACTATATGAAGCGTCGCATCCAGTGGAATATTTGTTTCGCTGAGCATGAGTCACACAATGTAAGCTGTTTAATGAACGAGTGCCAGACGTCTTACGAACAGTTCCATGACGGCTTAAATAGCTTATGGTCAACAATATCACGGCTGTTAGTCGTTATGAGGTCATTGCACGTTATTATAGCTTATTAGATTAACTGTCGATGGAATTTAAATTGACTAATCTACTTCTGGCGGCTAGTCTCGAAGAGAGGCTTTTATCATCATCATGATCAACGCGTGCCGGCCCCTGAGTACGGATCTTCTCTCAGAATAGGAAGGGTTAGGCTTAGGGCATAGTCTAAATATATGAAAGGATAAGGTGACTGACTGATCTATCAACGCACAGCTCAAACTACTGGACGGATCGGGCTGAAATTTGGCATGCAGATATAGCTATTGTGACGTAGGCATCCGCTAAGAAAGGAGTTTTGAATATTCAACTCCTAAGGGGTGAAATAGTGGTTTGAAATTTGTGTAGTCGCGAGCATAAGCTAGGTTTTTTCAGCAAGTGATATTTTAATTGCTTAAAACGCAATAGCTCCGGAAAGTTAGCAGTATCGAACCCAGGACTTTCCAAGAAGGCCGAACGTCGGAACCACTAGGCTATCACAGTTTTATACTTTGTTGTAGTTTCTCGAAAAAATGTGACACACAGACAGACGCGACAAACGGGCTGGACGAAACAAGGGTTCCTCGCATGTTCCTCGTTATACTACAAAAACCTGAAAATGTTGTTTTAAAAATACAGTATGGCTCATGGTGGAAAATTGTTGTAAACGTAATTTTTTTAATTTTTTAATTTCGATACAAGTTAGCCCTAACTAGACTGCAATTTTACCTGGTGGTAAGTGATGATGCAGTCTAAGATGGAAGCGGGCTAACCTGGAAGGAGTATGTTAGTTTTTATTAAACCCATACACCTTTGATTTCTACGCGGCATCGTACCGGATCGCTAAATCGCTTGGCGGCACGGGTTACCGGTAGGGTGGTAACTAGCCACGGCACGAAGACCAGACCAGGACTTTTTTTGAAATTATAAAATTCCAAACCCCTGCCGGGAATCGAACCCGGGACCTCCTACTAATAAGACCACAACGCTTACCACTACGCCAGGGAGGTCGTCAAATTTTCAGGGCGTCATCGGCGTCGCGTCGTACCATTTGAGAGTGAATTCATAGAATTTCAACCGCAACTCGTAAGGTTAAGGCTAGCTTAGCTATTGAAAGACTTCAACGTTTTCACGACATTTCTAAGCATTCAACTGCCATTTCAATTCTCAGTTAAAAGCGAAGTGCAGCCTTAATTTCAGACGTCTTAAAAATTCTATTTAGACTTTTGAATCCCTTGGGAAACCTTACATTTTCTTGGAGAAGTATTACTCTGAAAAACATGGTTTCGAAATTAAAGGAATAAGGCTGTTAGAGTGAAGTAGAAATAAATTCAATTTTTAGAAAACTGGTCAAGTGCGAGTCAGACTCGCGCACCGAAGGTTCCGTAATACAGTCGTAGTTTTTCGACATTTTGCACGATAAATCAAAAGCTATGATGCATAAAATTAAATAAAAATTTGTTTTAGAATTTACAGGTGAAGCTCTTTCATATGATACCCCACTTGGTGTAGTAATCTTACTTTGAAAGTTGAAAATACTAATTATTTGTTTATGAACACTTTTTTTTTGTGATGTAACCACAAATTCACAGTTTTCGAATTTATTCCTTTACTTGTGCTATAAGAGCTACCTACCTGCCAAATTTTATGGTTCTAGGTCAACGGGAAGTACCCTATAGGTTTTCTTGACAGACACGACAGACAGATAGACAACAACGTGATCCTATAAGGGTTTCTTTATTCCTTTTGAGGGACGAAACCCTAATAACGACTCCTCACGCGCCATTTCAACTCTATGGGTAAACTGTCATATCACAAGAACGGTTCATTCTTTAAAATAAGGACTAAAATCGTACTTTTGACATGAAATTTGACACAAAAAGTTAAAATGGCGCGTGAGGAGTTAAGTTTTACGCGTTAAACTCTATTTGGTCTTCTATAAACAAGTAACTGTAACCAGTATCGTGTTATAGCCCCAATGCATACGAAATTCGACGGAATCTTGTTGTAATTTACTCCAAGTTTGAACCAAATACCCGCCGAGGTGTGAAATGTGGGCTATTTTCGGAAAGACATTTGCGTACAACCTTGGCATTTTATTATTTTTGATTATTAAAGCTAGAAATTTTTTAATATAATATTTTCATTATAACGCGTAAAATTTAGCTCCTCACGCGCCATTTTAACTTTTTGTGTCAAATTTCATGTAAAAAGTACGATTTTAATCCTTATTTTAAAGGTGAACGTACTATGACATTTTGACAGTTGACTCATAGAGTTAAAATGGCGCGTGAAGTCATTTTGTACGGACTATAGGGACTATAGGCATCGATGACTATAGGTCAGTTTTGTAGTATTTAAGAAAAGGGGTTTCTGATAACTGATTTAGATTTCTGCCGTCCAAAATCTTTAGCCATGATAGCCAAACGTCCGCCTTCTATTCCGGACAAGTCAAGTCCAAACTCCAAAATATAATCTTTTTAAAGATTTACCAACCAAACGTACCCAAAAGTTTTTTTTTTTTTTTAAAGAATATTAGCCATATTAAATGACTGATCTTCCCCTTTCCTCTCCAATTAAGCGTCAGGCCTGTGCTAGGAGTAGGTACGACAATAGTGCAACGGGCGGGATTTGAACCGTCGACCTTTCGGTTTTCAGTCCACTCCTATACCGGTTGAGCTATTGAGGCTTCTTTAACAAAGTTTTGATTGACTTGACTTACGATTAATTGTTACTAATAGGTAGGTATACTTATATTGTTGCAAAAGTAGATAATTATTATTGTTTACTGAACTGATAAATTTATAAATGTCGAATTATACGCTTCGCTGGCTGTGCAACGGCTGGAAAGTTTATATCTATTATACCTATCCTGATACCTATTTATAGGATCTATCTATCTATGTACCTAGATCTAAGATAGATGATCTAATGTATCAAACTACGGTTTAACCTGATAGTGTATAAAAATGATATTATATTATGTAAAAGGGACATTAACTGGATCCCTAATTGATAATCTCTTTTTGAGTATTCCTCACTTTGACTATAAATAGATAACTAATAATGTAAAGGCATTAATCAACTACCATCATTTTAAAAGCGATTAATATTGGATGACTCTAAGGATCAGATCATAGGTATGAGTAACAGAGACAACGCTCTACAAAGTAACATTATCATTCTAAAGGTCGATGTACAATATTTTCTGTCGTTTACTTTAAGCGGATGTAAGTCTAAACGCTTTACGACATCCCTCGGTCAATAAAGCCTCTCCCTAAGAGATGTAGCCGTTATCCTGGTTTATAAGTGATATAAAAGATATATAAAAGGTTCCGAAAGCTTCGGATATTTATTTAACCAAAGACTTTAGGTGTATCTTGGGTAAACGAGAATTGTGGGCGTACTAAAATGGTTAATGAATTATTTATCAAGACTTAGGTCCCCTATAGGATTTCCCGCTCTACTGACCTACAGTACGCGGCAGAAAGTAATGTACGTCGGCCTTTAGAATGATATTTCGGTTTTGTAGAGCGTTGTCCCTGTCACTCCTATACATATATATGACGTTTTGTCGCTCTCAACGACAGACACAATACTCTACAAATCTGCTATCTCCTTCTAAAGGTCGATGTAAGAGACTAACAAAATGTAATACCCAAAAAAGAACTCTGACACAAATCGGAGGATTTCCGATGATTTTAATTTAAAAAAAAAAAGTATTTGATGTACATTATTTTCTGCCGCCGCCGAGTTTCTTGCTGGTTCTTCTCAGTAGGAACAGCATTCCGAACCAGTGGTAAATTAAAACTACCTGACTATTCATAAGCACTTTTAAAAAGTTTACATGAATAAAAAAACATTCTATTCTATTCTATTCTGCTGCGAACTGTACCTCCACGCGTTCCTGAGAAAAAGGGTCTTGAGTTTTGACAAACAGACATACAACGCAGTGATCCTTCAAGGGTTCCTTTTTCCCTTTGGAGTTACGGAACCCTAAAAAATGACGATTGTGAAACGAATTTGCAAATAAAAGGCCCGGAAAGAGGGCAAGCGCTTCGGCCTCGATACTGTAACAAAGAGTGATGTACATCTGTAATTGCATTGCGAAACTGTTTGCTGATTGCTTGGAAAATGAAAACGTGCCGTTTAGTTACCAGTTAGGAAGCGTCCTTTGATAAAAGTATTTTAGTATAGTTCCATCTAGCCAAAAACCGACCAAGTGCGAGTCAGACTCGCGCACCGAGGGTTCCGGGTATTGTTTCGACATCAAAAACTATTGTGCGTAAAAATAAATAAAAATCTGTTTTAGAATGTACAGGTAAAGCCCTTACCTATGATACCCCAATCTTGGTATTTATAGTTATCTTCATTTGAAAATTGAAAATACTAATTATTTATTCATGAACACATTTAAATTTTTTTCAATGATGTAACCACAAATTTACGGTTTTCGGATTTATTCCTATACTTGTACTTATAAGATCTACCTAGCTGTTAAATTTCATGATTCTAGGTCAACGGGAAGTACCCTGTAAATTTTTATGACAGACACGACAGACGGACAGACAGACAGACAACGAAGTGATCCTACAAGGGTTCCTTTTTTTCCTTTTGAGGTACCTACGGAACCCTAATAACAAAATAACCACACTGACACAACATTATAGACTACTAGCTTATGCTCGCGACTTCGTCCGCGTGGACTACAAAATTTCAAAACCCTATTTCACCCCCTTAGGAGTTGAATTTTCAAAAATCCTTTCTTAGCGGATGCCTACGTCATAATAGCTATCTGCATGCCAAATTTCAGCCCGATACGTCCAGTAGTTTGAGCTGTGCGTTGATAGTTCAGTCAATCAGTCAGTCAGTCAGTCAGTCAGTCAGTCACCTTTTCCTTATATATATATAGATTAGTACACCTGTGCGAAGCTGGGACGGGTCGCTAGTCTTACTATAGAATTGCACAGTATAAGACCCGCAAATTGCTATTGCGCTGGAACCATGTCCCATTAACATCGTCATTTCACGTCAGCCGAAATAAAAATATACCATCAGCTCGAAAATTCCGACTATTCGTAAGTACCTACTTGTAAAAGTTTATTCGAATAAAAAAGATTTTTATTTTATTTATTTATTTATTTAGAAACTTCAGTTACGTTATTAGTACCTACTTACTTTTATACATATATTCTGTGCTTCAGTACTGACGGCTTCAGTCTATTCAATTCAATTCAATTCAATTCAATTAAAATTTCTTTATTGCGAATTTTTTTTTTTTTAAAAGAATATTAGCCAGGCTAAATGACTAATATTCCCCTTTCCTCTCCAACTAAGCGTCAAGCTTGTGCTAGGAGTAGGTACGACAACAGTGCAACGGGCGGGGTATGAACCGTCGACCTTTCGGTTTTCAGTCCACTCCTCTACCCGTTGAGCTATTGAGGCTTAATATGGGTAAACAGTGGAGATATTACAAAAACAAAAAGGTACAGCCAAGTCTAGTGCTGACGTCACTAAAATGGCGGCCACGCGCATTAGCAATTTGCGGGACTTATACCTTAACAGTTTCATTAATCTGATACTGACTGTACCCATTAGCTGTGGCTAATTAAGCAGCTGTTAGTTTGGTATCAAATGATTTATGAAACTTCATCTTTTAATGGGCCCGTAACATACATTACCAATTTAGGCGAACTAGGAAACCTTAATGTGGCTTAATAAGGTCATTAGGTTACTGGACCATTAGTTAACTTAACCAATGATTACCACACCTAAGTGTTAGTATACAATATAATAAATAATATAAATGAATAAATTCTTTATTAAGGCCCATATTTTGTTAGTATAGACAATGCTTAAAAACTATGTTAGTATACTTAATCATTTTATTTTTACAACTATAATACTATAATTAAATACAGTCACAATAAGGGCGCAAACAACAAGATTTTGGGATCACTTTCAAATCGTCGGGATTCGTCCGGCCAACACTCTGCGTATTTACCGGACGAGAACTTGAATAAATCGCTGGAGAATTGGCGAATCCAGCTTTCTCGCCATCATATTCAGGATACTGTTGGAGCTCGCACGCAGCCTTGCCAGGATGGATGACGTCCTTTTCCTTATTATTTTTATTTAATTTATTAGTTTATTTAAGTGTAAAAACGTTAAAGAACAGCAATCTTCTGTAATAACTGATTTGTGCTTGTGCACTCATGTTCTTATTTACTTTTTAATTAACCGAGGGAGAGGGCTGGCTATCCTTAACACAGATCTAAAAATCTAGCTAGGATAGCCAGTTCTTGATCTTGTACCATTTTTAATATTGTACATGCTTATGTCAACAAGCACGCAAATTTGTTCAAGATCAAATCCATGTATGTGTGTAATCTAGATGATTGAAAAATAAACGTTTTATTTATTTATTTATTTATCATGGCATAGAAATCATCGTATCACGTACTGTAGATAGGTAAACTAGGTTAAGTTTACCTACCTACAGGAGGTATGCGGCGTAAATAATGTACATCGACTTTTGTAGAGCGTTGTCTCTGTCTTTGACACCGACAAAACGTCACATAGGCATGAGTGACAAAGACAACGCTCTACAAAGCCGAAATCTCATACTAAAGGTCGATGTACTTACATCCTTTTCTGCAGCGTACAATCATTTATCTTCACAAGCAAAGTTTTAAATATATGCCAAATTGCACTTCCAAGCTCCGACTAAAGATTTCGTACTAGCAATATACAGTAAATTGCACAGATTAAAATTGCAATTTTATGATATAACATCAAAAATAAGAGTTTATTCGCATACAGAACTAGTGATGTGACGATATGATGTATCAATTTGATGAATTACCTATTCGAGTCGAATAAGTATAATAAATATAAATAATAAAGTGAAAATCTACTTAATTTTTGGCGACTGATCGCAAATAAAGTCGAATTCAAAATTATAATCTCTTTCAAAATTAAACACAATTGTTAAAGTCGGCGTTCCATTATGTAAGAACTGATTAATTGCAATTTCAATTGTTTCATTTTCACGCCGACCATGACCTCTAACCGTTGAATTATCTACCGACAAAGCTAACAATGCCACTAATTGGGTTGTACACTTTGATTAATTAATAAACTACATAGTAGAGTACCATATTAAGCTACTTTTGATTCCGGACAAACAAACAGCCCCCAATTGTGTAATAATAACGTATTCATCGTTATCGTAATCGTCAACAAATTCTGCCCTTTGATTGGCTGTGAAAAAATGTAAACAGCGAATCGACCAATCAAAGGGCAGAATTTGTTGGCGATTACGATAACGATGAATACGTTTTTCTTACACAATCGGGGGGGCAGTTCCCGAATCGCATGGGATAGCATTCTGTTTTTCACGTATTTTACTTGGGTATACATTTTATCGACAATTTTTTATTGTCGATATTATGTTTTGTTATGTTAAGGTTACACTTCTTACACGCTTTTCCATACAAATGTAATACGCCTATTGTTCTATTATTTTGTGGTTCTAGATCTATAACTAAGCCAGGTATCAATTGTTCTGTCTAATATCTATGCGCTAAAATAATAAATACAGTAAAATTATGTTTATTTTGAAAGTTATGCCACTTGAAGCTATTTTAAGCCAAATTTTGGGGCAACTACGTGCGAATATAAACCATGTAAGAAACTTTAAAATTGCAAAACTATTGGCTTTTATAATTATAGAGTATATATTAGTTTATTTATACTTATGTATATTGGTATTATACACATTATTTTAATATATTTGTTAGTGGTTTATGTATTAGTATGTATCAGTTATTTGAATGTATGTAAGTATATTGGAATTAATTACCACACCACCTGCATCTAATTTACCTCATATTTTCCTTGTAGAAATCGCTAATTAGCGATGAGGCCGCCTTTTGTATCTTCCTTCTGTCTGTGTTTTTTGCACTTTTATTGTAAACTTGTGGTTGAACAGATAGTGTTTAAAAAAATTCGAATATTAAGTCGTATTTACTAATATTCCGACAAGTCCCATCACTAAACCAACGAGTTCATTGTTCTTGTGACGAT
Organism: Maniola hyperantus; assembly: GCF_902806685.2. NCBI lineage: Eukaryota > Metazoa > Arthropoda > Insecta > Lepidoptera > Nymphalidae > Maniola > Maniola hyperantus. The sequence goes on along the minus strand of NC_048557.2, from coordinate 1,015,781 downwards.
GTTTGGTTTTTGCCGCGAGCAGTTTTCATTTCAGTCACGTTTCGTTCCTGCTGGTAATCGACCCTCTTATATGGAGTTTAAACTATTTTTAGCTTTATTGGTAAACTTTATTTATCGTCCATTCAGTTTAATGATTCAGGCACCTATAAGTTTAGTCTACATTCGCGTTTTATTTATTGTGCTGTATTTTATCTGCACTAATAATATTGCACTCTGTATTGTAAACACCTTGTCATCCCTTATTCAAACAAATAATCTCTTTCATTTATTCATTCATTTCATAACTGTAGATCTTGTGGGAATAGGCACTACAATATGACCTAGTTAGTAGGTTCAAACCTACAATCTTTCGGATTTCATTCCGCCAGGTGACCAGTATACACAACGTTAGTTTTAGTTGACGCAAAAACCGAAACACGTGTCGTATATTTTTACATAAAGAATATATATACAAAATTTAAAAAATATATAATAGAAATTTATGTCCTCGAAAATGTGGCCACCCTAAGCGAGCAGCTGTGGGCGAAAGGGATGGCTGGCGTCGATCGTGTGCACTCCAGCTCGAGCGGCTCGAATCAGCTGGTGCATGCGGTTATTCAACTAGGTGGATTTTAAAGTATTTTTTGGTCGAAATATAACCTGTAGTAAAAATGATTGCAATCGATTCTGTTACTGATTCTGAACAAACTACTTTCAGGTTTTGCTTATACTAAAACTAACGTTGTATAGCTCAATGGTTATAGACTTTAATGAATGAAAAATGAAATTTAATGAAGTCCTTACAAAATATTGTAAGCATTAACCTTTTTACATCAAAATCATAATTCTTTTAGGTACCTAGGTATAATATTAAAGACGTCAATTTGCGAACTCCCCTCTAATCTAATACCGTTTGCGGGATAATAATGTTATTAAAGGTAGATATTTAATCCTATTAAAATTTATTTGCCTCATTTATAAGCTGTTTTGCTTGTTTGCAGATAATTTATGTGGCTTTTGTTTATCTTGATTGCGAAAAATAAGAATCAAAATTGTTTAAGGTTTGGTAGACGTCTCGGTCATTAGTATTTTTAGGGTTCCGTACCCGAAGGTGCCAACGGGATCTGATTACTAAGCCTCCGCTGTCCATCCGTTCCTCTGTCTGTCCGTCAGTGGGCAGAATCTCATGAAATGTAACAGGTGAAATTTTTCACAGAATCACTTCACCACCACTTAACACAATTACACAACGCGGCAGAAAATAATATACATCGATCTTTAGAAAAAGATAGCGGTTTTGTAGAGCGTTGTCTCTGTCGTTGAGACCGACAAAACGTCACATAGGTATGAGTGACGGAGACAACGCTCTATAAATCCGAAATCTCATTCTAAAGGTCGATGTACATTATTTTCTGCCGCGTACTGTACACACTCACATCACCATTATTAATTATCACCAGGTGAAATCGCAGGACCACTAACTTGCGCCGAATTTGGGAATATTTGGAAAATACGATTTATCTAATTATATAAAAGGAAAATTTGACTGACTGACTATACTGACTGGATCTATCAACGCACAGCTGTTTCTACTGGACGGATCGGGCTGAAATTTGGCATGCAGATAGCTATTATGACGTAGGTATTTAACATAAAAATTCAACCCCTAAGGGGTTGAAATAGGAGTTTATCGCGAGCATAAGCTGGTTTATCTATAATTTGATTGAATGCGTAAAACGTTTGATACGTAAATTGTCATCATCACGCATCAAGACACATCGCATGTCGCGGAGATTGAACGCCAAGGAAAGCGCTTACGAGATAATGATAAAACATAAAACAAAAACCGGCCAAGTGCGAGTCAGTACACGCTTAAGGTAGGATTCCGTAGCCATGCCCAATATCTACAACATTTCTAAAAGTCATGACAATTGGACTACAGGGGACAAAAACGTTATCGCTTTTTGTATGAAAATTTACAACTAGACGATCCTCTAAGTGGACGCCGCCGTTTCAAGTTCGCTACAAACTTAACGTAAAACAGTAGTATTATATTATATTCTGTGGTAAAACTTGATCTTGTATGGCCAGAGTTAAGGTTCTTTATTTTTCTACGGAACCCTAAAAAAGATAGACTGAGATAAAAATAAACGTAAACATTTCACGAAAGTGTATAAACGATGAGAATGATTCACGTCCAAATATTTGGATTAATGCCGTTAACTAGAACGATAGAGTTTTAGTATTTCAATGTAAAGGTAGTTAAAGTTAACTAAGTAGTACAGTTTCATAATCAAAGTTTAGATTACGACTTTACGTTTAACCTACTTACTAAATTTTTGAATCGTAACATAACATCATAATAACAAGTGGACACAGGAACATACATACATACACACTGGTCAAACACATAACCCTCCTTTGGCAGGTCCTTTAGGATTCGCCGCAGTCGGGTAAAAAGAAAAGACCTCTCTGGCGCAGTGGTAAGCGCTGTGGTCTTATAAGTGGGAGGTCCCGGGTTCGATTCCTGGCAGGGATTTGGAATTTTATAATTTCTATATTTCTGGTCTGGTCTGGTGGGAGGCTACGGCCGTGGCTAGTTACCACCCTACCGGCAGAGCCGTGCCGCTAAGCGATTTAGCGTTCCGGTACGATGCCGTGTAGGAACCAAAGGGTTTGATCAAGTTTTTTTTTAAAAAGTATATTAGCCATGTTAAATGACTAATATTCCCCTTTCCTCTCCTACTAAGCGTCAGGCTTGTGCTAGGAGTAGGGACGACAATAGTGCAACGGGCGGGGATTGAACCGTCGACCTTTCGGTTTTCAGTCCACTCCGTTACCGGTTGAGCTTCTTCTTCTTCTTCTTCGCTCTGGGCTGGTTTCCGCACTTAAACGTTTCCGTCTGTTGTGCGTGCATTGCCCCTCCCCGCCGAAGTCTTCACTCCAGCCATCCAAGCTCGCTCCAGAAGCCAAGTAGACCGCCCAGGTTGCCGAGGGCTTCATGGAGTGAGGTCGGGGAACCTAAATGGCGCTCGCGTTGAGCTATCGAGGCTCTAAACTGCCATACTTATAAAAACTGCCATACTCCTTCCAAGTTAGTCCGCTTCCATCAGAATGCAACGCGACGTCACTAACTTGTAATATCGATTTAAAAAAATCAAACTCAGTTACAACTCCACATAACTGCATGCAGTAGGCTTCTAGCAGGCAGTCTGTCTGGTAATATCAACTGCAAGCGTGAAGTCCATCTGCTGGAGTCCTATAACATTATGATTTAAATGCATGGCCCTACCGCAACTTGTAGTCAGTTGACGCATCGTTTATCGCATGCCCACATAACTGCGTGGGAGGTCCCGTGTCAATTTTCCGAGGCAGAGATCGTTCGCACCATTAAGGATAAGATCGGAGACCCGAGCCGCCTGTGGAATTGATTCCACATATTTTATTTATAAATAAAAAATCTAGACTAGCTTATTCTCGCGACTTCGTCCGCGTAGACTACACAAATTTCAAACCCCTATTTCACCCTCTTAGGAGTTGAATTTTCAAAACTCGTTTTTAGCGGATGCCTACGGCATAGAATAGAATAGAATAGAATGTTTTTTTATTCATGTAAACTTTTTAAAAGTGCTTATGAATAGTCAGGTAGTTTTAATTTACCACTGGTTCGGAATGCCGTTCCTACCGAGAAGAACCAGCAAGAAACTCGGCGGTTGCTCTTTTTAATTTTTCAATTTACAATGTTATTATACCGTACTATACAAGCCATTGCAGCCCCGTGCATTGCTGGAGCGAGTCAAATCCAAGCTTTTTTATCGTTTACATAGTCTGCGACTGTATAATATGCTTTTTTTTAGGAGCATACTTTTAACACATTTTTTAAACTTGTGTAAAGGCAAGTCTAAAATTGCTTGTGGAATTTTATTATAAAATATTACACTCATAATAGCTATCTGCATGCGAAATTCATTTTTCATTTCAGCATTTCGATCCGTCCAGTAGTTTGAGCTGTGCGTTGATAGATCAGTCAGTCAGTCGGTCACCTTTTCTTATTATATATAGAGATTGCGATATGGAAGGTTTAAGTACTTTCTTTGATATTCATTGTGCTACGTCCGATATGAACCTTCGCTTCTAAAAACGATTTGTGGGAAAAGATCTGAAATTAATTTCGTATTACTATAATATGCATGCAAAACCCTCAGGTTTGCATCTCCCCTCCAAGGGACGGCTGACAAGAGCATGGCGTGTAATGTAGGGCCCTTAACCTGGATTTTAGCCCCACAACTATTAACTCGCGTAAACGAAAATTGATCTTATGGGTCGTATATTAAAGTCTATTTTAAGTAATGCGTGGTAAAGTGGTTCAGTTGGAACATTAAAACGAAATTTTACGTAAATGTATTTAGAGTTGTTGTCGAGTACAGAGCTTTTAGAGATTAAAATCGCCAGTCATATAAAGATAATACTTATAGTACGCGACAGGTTGAGAAGGCATCGACGACCTCCCTGGCGCAGTAGTGAGCGCTGTGGTCTTAATAGTAGGAGGTCCCGGGTTCGATTCCAGGCAGGGGTTTGGAATTTTATAATTTCTAAATTTCTGGTCTGGTCTGGTGGGAGGCTTCGGCCGTGGCTAGTTACCCTACCGGCAAAGCTGTGCCGCCAAGCGGTTTAGCGTTCCGGTACGATGCCGTGTAGAAACCAAAGGGGTATGGATTTAATAAAAACTGCCATACCCCATCCAGGTTAGCCCGCTATCATCTTAGCCTGCATCATCACTTACCACCAGGTAAGATTGCAGTCAAGGGCTAACTTGGATCTAAATAAAAAATAAAAAAAAATCGGGGAGGGAACGCCCCGCACGGCCACGCATCCCCCGCGCTATCTTTTCATATTGGGGTCTCTACCTACATAGCATAGGGAAAATGCTTTGCTGGCAAGTGATAATGCAGCCTTACCTGTACTAAGATGGAGCGCGCTTGCCAAGAAGATGCCTATTCAGTATTCACTCTTGACTTGAACTTGGACTTGAAGGTACCCATATTAAAATTGGAGGGGAAAACTGATGCGGGAAGGGCATTCCATATCCTAGCTGACATCCTAAACATCAGTTTTTGAAAATTCCTACATTTTTGGCGATAACCCAAAAACTTTGATCTGTGAGTAATAATTATAATGTGAGTAAATATAATCTATGTACATCAAAATATAAAGAGAAACAAAAGCAGAAAGCCCTAGCGCTTGGCGAGCATTTTAATTTGTAACTCAAATCTCAACAGGGAAAGCCTTTTAATGCCGCTCCCGCCCGAGCGCCCGCCCGCCCGCCCGGCGCGGTAGATTAACAACTTTAAACACTATAGCGGGTATTAAAGTAGGAACACATAATCACCGCTGGTCAAGGTAAGTCTGACATCATAAAGAGGTTAGGCCGTGCCGTGATAGCCTAGTGGTTAAGACGTCCGCCTCCGATTCAGGAGTTCGGGATTTTGATCCCAGATACGAGCAATTAAATATCACTTGCCTTAACGATGAAGGAAAACATCGTGAGGAAACCTGCATGCCTAAGAGTTATGCATAATGTTCTCAAAGGTTCGTGAACTGTGAAGTCTGCCTATACGAACTTATGGTCAGCGTGGTAGACTATGACCTTTTTAAGAGGAGATACGTTCTCAGTAGTGAAGCAGGATGGATTGATCATGGTGATAATGAATCTTACAAGCCGCATCTAAAGAAGTTTTACTTCAATAATCATAAGAAAAGAAATCGGATAAATTAATCATGGATCTAGCGCATCGATCGCGATCTATATTACAATGCGCACGAGTTCGTGATTGTTATTGTTACGTGATTGGTGGAACCTACCAGGCTACCACGTACAACACAGAGTCAAGGTTAGAAGTAGGATCGGCAGGAAATAGGCTAGCGAGTCATTAATCATGAATCATGATGCGCAATCTATTGTTTACTATTCCAAGACTAGATTGAATAGTATTATGTATAGTAATTATGAATTTTAAACTGACTGTTATTGTATGGAAAGGTAAATATAATATGAGCTCAGGACCATTTATGGGAACGCCTTGGACTCATTTCTAATGTAGATTCCTCCTCCTTCGAGTTCCTTGGAGGAAAATTATTAGCAAGCTGAAGTGGCAGTGGGCAGGTCATGCCTGTCGTAGAGGCGATGGCCGTTGGAGCCGGAAAGTCCTTGAGTGGAGACCGCGTTTAAGCAAGCGTAAGTAGCGTGGGACGCTGTTATAAAGTAAAACGACCGGGCTATGCAAACACCTGTTTATTACTGGCTTATTACAGTTGCACTCGCGCGACGGTGGCGGCGGTGCGTCTTCGGTCGTCGTAGGTACATAGACAGTTGTGCATATACATCATTCCTCCGCCTTAATTTGCAAACCTAATAAATTAATAATTAAATTACAATTTGAATTAAAACTTATAATCTATCTTACGTCTGGGACGTAACTGCTTGCGAGGCGTGGGTGTGAGCGACGGTGCCATCACCGCTGCGGGCGGGGACACCGTGCCCGCCTCCCGGCTCTCCTCGGGCGGTGCCGGCGCCGCCTGGCTCTGTGGCATCTCAGGATGCGGGGAACTATCAGCGCGTGGGGGCATGCTCGCAGACCCTCGCTCACACTCGTCCTCTTCTACATTATCCTCTAAATTACTATCCTCCCCCATCGCCACCGCCTCGTCTACTCCGTGGCTCGCCGCACACTGCTGAGCCTGTGTGTGCTCAACAGAACCGTTAGATGATAGTCTAGGGGCAGGTGGAGAAGAAGGGGGACAATATGTTGACATCACTTCACCTAATTCCTGGGAAGTATCTCCGGTATATCTAATAAGCTGGTCTATATGTCGGATAATATAACTAGAATTATCATTTACTTTTTGTAATTTATACATTCTATTTCCTATTAGATCTATTATTGTACATAATTCCCAACTTTCCTTTCTTGCCCCGTAACTTCTAGCCCAAACTATATCTCCCCTTTCAAAAAATCTTTTCCTTTCACAATTAGAATTCAAATTATATTTTATTTTGTCACTCGGTAACATTAAATCTAATCTCGTTCGTAGGTTACGGCCGAACATCAACTTAGCGGGCGTTTCTCCGGTTGTACAGTGTACAGTATTTCTGTAGTTGAACAAGTATGCTAATAATTTTTCGTGTACAATATGCTGAGAAGATGACTCGCTCAATATACATTTTAACATCTTTTTACAAGTGCGTACAGAGTTTTCCGCTTGCCCGTTACTCGCAGGATGGTAAATAGGTGACGTCATGTACTTGATACCATTGTTGGAACAAAACGTATTAAATTCTTTACAGTTTACCTTAGCGTCGTTGTCGGAGACCACACAGTTCACAATTCCAAATGTGGAAAAAATATATTTCAATTTAGAAATTAGAGCTTGCGATGACGTTCCATTCTGCATGTACAAACATTCCAACCATTTGCTGTATGCATCAACAACAACTAGGTATACGCGCTGGCCTATAGTCATATAGTCGATGTGAATGCGCTGCCAGGGCCCCGAAGCGGCCGGCCACGGCGCCGGTGGCTCCCGGGGCGGCGCGGAACGCAAGCTAGCACACAATCTGCACCCGCCTATCCAACGCTGCAGATCTGTATCCAAATTAGGCCACCAGAATCGTTCCCGCGCATTATTCTTACTTTTAATGATTCCGAGGTGGGTACTGTGCAGTTCTGTTAATACGCGCGGCCTCAACGCCATTGGAATTACGACCCTATGTCCACGCAGTAGAATTCCTTGTTCGAATTGAAGGTCCGCCTTGCATTGAAAAAAAGGTAAAATAGATTTACAGTGTATTTTTCTCGGCCAGCCTTCCGACATGTATTTGCGTACCGTTTGAATGGTTTTATCCTCTTTAGTTGCTTTAATTATATCTTCTACCTTGACTGCGGGCACGGCGGCGTCTATAAATTTCATTGACACATACGAATCAAATTCCCTATCACTTTCGCATAAAGTCTCTTTTAACGGTGCACGAGAGAAAAAATCTGCAACAACATTATTCTCACTGGACGTATATTGCACTACATAATTATATGCCGAAAGAATGATCGCATATCTTTGCAAACGTAGCGCCGTAGTTACCGAAATGCCATTTTTGTTATTAAAAATCGACACTAACGGACGATGATCTGTCTTTAATATGAAAGGTTGGCTGAGGCCGTACAGATATTGATGAAACTTTTTTACTCCAAATATTATGGCCGTAGCTTCTTTATGAATTTGGCTATAATTTCGCTCACTCGCTCCTAGCGACCTAGACGCAAAGGCTATGGGTCGTTCCCGACCTTCGTGATCGCGTTGAGCGAGTACCGCGCCCAGTCCCGCCGGGCCGGCGTCCACGCTCAACACGAGCTGCGCGCCCGGCTCGAAGTGCGCTAGGACGCGCTCCGATGCCAGCTCGCGTTGTACGTGACGCACGGCCGCGCGCTGACGCTCCGTCCACTTCCACTCTGCGCCAGCGCGCAATAACTCATGCAGTGGTTCCATCACGGCGGACGCGTTCGGAATGAAACTCCTATAATAATTTACTATACCGAGGAATCTTTTTACCCCCGCGACGTTGGTCGGCTCCGGCGCATTTAATATAGCCTTCACCTTATCTACGCTAGTCTGAAGCCCGCTACTATTAATAGTGAACCCGAGATAAGTAACACTAGATTTAAAAAATTCGCATTTCTCTTTTCGTAAGCGCAATCCCGCATCATCCAGCCTACTCAAAACTTTTTGTAGTCGTTCTAAATGGACTTTTTTATTTGGTCCTGTTATACAGATGTCATCGAGCCAACAACTGACCCCTTCGATGCCCGATAGGAGTGCTTCCATTGATTTTTGAAAAATGGCTGGGGCATTTGCCAAACCATAAACCAACCTTGTATATTGAAAAAGTCCTTTTGAAGTATTAATTGTTGTTAGGCTACGCGATGAGTCACTGAGCACAAATTGATTGTAAGCATTTTTTAAATCCAATTTAGAATAGTGCTTCCCCCCACCTAATTTTGCGAATACCTCCTCGATTCGAGGCAAAGGATATTTGTCAATTATTAAGTCTTTATTTAAAGTAACAGAAAAATCCCCAGCTATTCTCACCGTACCGTTTTCTTTCAAAACAGGTACGATTGGCGTTGCGTATTCGGAGTTACTAACTGGCACTAGAATGCCTAAGCCTACTAACCTCTCTAATTCCTTTTCGACCTTTTCCTTTAAAGCGAATGGAACTGTACGCGCTTTAAAAAATTTTGGAGTTGTATTTTCTTTTAACACTAAATTAACCTTGAAATTCTTAAAAGTACCTAATTCATCGCGCCATAAATCAGAGAATTGTTCCAACAATGATTGTACTTCCGTATCGTCACATAAGTTGTTTACTTTCACTGTTAAAGCCAGATTAAAAGCAGACATGAAATCTCGGCCTAATAATGGCGGACCACCATCTTTTACAACAAAAAATTTAATCCTTTTGGTCTCGCCATTATACTGTACATTTGTTTCAAAATATCCTAATGGTGAGATTTTATGTCCGTTATATAAACACATTCTCAGGGCACATGGGTTTAATGCGAAACTTGTAAACTTTTCGTAGTATAATTTGTCTGATATGACCGATGCCCCCGATCCAGAATCTAGCTCCATAGCAATCTTAACTCTGTCTAACATTACATTAAGTTTAATAGGCTTAACATACCTTATATTAAAACTTTGACACTCCTCACAACACATAGCTTCCGATTCACTTTTGCTATCGATATTATGAACCCGTGAAACCGCACTTTTACACATCCTTTTTAAATGACCTTTGACACCACATCCTCTGCACTTATATTCCTTAAATCTGCATTCTCCAGCATGCTTCAGCCCACAAACAAAACAGCCTGGAGCAGTATTCCGCTCGCTCGATGAAGACGCCCGGCCCGACCGGCCCTCACTGCCTCCTCTTCGCGAGCCTCCACCACCGGCATTCTTGCTCTTATAAGTCGCCTTATAAATGGGTTCCTCCTTGATGACGACCGCACCCGTGGTAGTCGGTATACTCTTCGCCTCCCTTGCACTCTCTGCTTTTTGCGCCACGTCTAATGCATCTGCCAGTTTCAAGTTTGCCGCGTCCTGCTCGAATAACTTGTCACGTACTGGACCTGGACCCAAACCCAGGACGAAACGATCGGTGAGATTCTGCTCCAAAGCAGTGCCGAAACTGCAGTATGTCGCCAGACCACGTAACCGTGCCGCCCATTCTGGCAAGGTCTCTTCTGGCTGTATTACCGCTCCGTAGAACTTTGCCCTCTCGGCATACGAACACTTCCGCGGTTTAAAATGAGTGTCGAGTAGTAATATTAGCTGCGTGAACGAATAATCTTCCAATTTAGTGGGGTGCGCGAGATCTCTAAGAAGACGGTACGAATCTTCCGTTAAATGCGTCAGTAGAACTGCGCTCTTTTTAACGTCCGTCACATCGTTAACAATAAAAAACTGATTTAGTTGACCCTTAAATACGGCCCATTCACTTGATTTATAATCAAAACAGCCTAATTTTCCGATATACGACATCTTAACTTCCTTGCACGCGTCTTGCATACCCTATCCCGCACTCGGCGCCAATGTTATAAAGTAAAACGACCGGGCTATGCAAACACCTGTTTATTACTGGCTTATTACAGTTGCACTCGCGCGACGGTGGCGGCGGTGCGTCTTCGGTCGTCGTAGGTACCTACATAGACAGTTGTGCATATACATCAGACGCCCTCCAGCACGACGCCCTCCAGCACGATGGACCGACATTATAAAGCGGCTGGCAGGAAGTGGCTGGATGAGGAAGGCTGAGGACCGGGTGTGGTGGCGCTCTTTAGGGAAGGCCTTTGTCCAACAGTAGACATCCACAGGCTGATGATGATGATGATGATAGAAATCTTTGGTCAAAACCTGCGTACCGAAATAACTAACGAAATCATACCATTCATAATCAAATTAGGATAGACGCACGGTGCTAATAATCGAATTTGCCTCAATCCTGTTAGTGTAGCCATTACCACACGTAAAATGCTTACATATTTCTGTTATTGTTATCATAACTTATGTTCTGTATTACACACTGGTGGAATCAGTGGCGTGCAGGTCATAGAGGCATAAATGCACTGCTTACCCCAGTTGTAATAGCTCAATGCATATTTTTCATTATGACCTGCCAGTGAACAGGTTCGTACTTAACTAGTGCCTACCCTGGCTTGAAACCCTGTGCACGCCACTGGGTGGAATTTACTTTGTCATCCATTAGCAAAGCATTAGATAGCAAAGGGTCTGTCGTTTCATCTTAGCCGTGCGATGGGTAGGTACCTACAGATACAGGTAGGTAAAATCAAATTGCTTTTTAAAATCAAAATCACGGCTTGGAAATATAAAATGGTGGTCGATGAAACAAAATTGCGCGTCATGTTGAATGGCATATCACCAATATTACATCAATATAAAAATGAATCACTCCCAATCTATGTCCTTCCCCGGAACAGAAGCTAACTCTGTACCAAATTTTCTCAAAATCGGTTAAACTGTTGGGCCGGGAAAAGCTAGCAGACAGACAGACACACTTTCGCATTTATAATATCAGTTTGTATGGATAACTTGTTTTGTCAGTGTTTTGGCGGCGCCAGCTCAATATGACTAGGTACATACACCAATCTTAGTCTTATGACCCATTAAACAGCCGGTTTCTATTTAAAGCCCCTCCTCATATCTGGTAATGCACCTACTACCTACTAGCAACAGTTCTGTACAAAGTGAAAGTTTGGCGCGCGGCCAGTCGTGGAGGAAATGGGTGTACCTACAGCTTTATGGCGAATGCACGACCTCTGTGACACGGCGGTTAATAGCCTCGCAAATGCGAGCAAGTAATTTTTAATCGAGCAGATTACTGATTGGGTAAATTTTTGGTATATTCCGGAGTACGGTCTATCTCCATTCGAAATTTCAGCCAAATCCGTCCAGTAGTTTTTGCGTGGAAGAGTAACAAACATACACAGATATAAACACAATTACACACAACATACACACATAACATGGGGTTATTCAAGGGGCGGACCAACAAATTCCTAAAAGGCCGGCAACGGATCGGCGGCTCCTCTGGTGCTGCAAATGTTCATGGGCGGCGGTAATCACTTAACATCAGGTGACCCGCCTGTTCGTTTGCTTGCTATATCTATTAAAAAAAAATACATACAAACTTTCGGCTTTATAATATTAGTGTAAAGTGTAATGTGATCTATCACCTATCATATCAGATCAGGCAAGTACCTATTTTTTTTATTTTTTTTATATCTAATTAGAACGGCAGTGCCACTTACACTAACTAGATGATTAATAATAAATTTAAATACAAATAAAGGTACAAGAAAAAAGACATAAAATACAAAACGATAAAAGATCAAAGAATTTTGAATATGTACGCTGAGTGAGAACATTGAATGACATATTCATACAATGCTCTCAGCGTACTTCAGTAACTCCCGAACTAGTATTATAGACCCATCATTAAATGGGTCCCATAACCCATTGAGCATTATTGTCTAAAAGAGCACTTATACCTATCTAATAAACTAATCAATTATTCCCAAAACCTAATTTTGAAAACTAATGAGCACCGAGACACGTCATTTATTTTGGCCAAAACTGTGCCCTAATTCATTTCAAAATGTCACAAAATGAAACGTTTGAATTATTTAATACCGGGCCATAAAAGGGTTAAAATTAATGTGGGAAATTGGATTTTCTATTCGTATCTAAATCTTTTCAATTAGGTAGGCACCTACATGGAGAATGCCTTTTGACCTTTTTGGCTTAAAACTCGGTTAGCTTTAGCTTATTTAGAGTATCTGACTGACTGATTGACAGACTGATCTATAAACGCCATTCCTCGAATCTCTGTTCTCTATAACAACAGCGTGCGTCAACAGAGTGAAATAGACATATTCTCTAATAGTTATGCTCAGTTTAGGCGAAAATTTCTAGATATAAGTAGTATTAAGCAATAGGTGCGAACCTGCGAAGTGACGATTAAAAATAATTAAATAAATAAGTATTTACATACAACAAATATTTGTATGTAAATACTAATCATTAATCTGTATTCAATATGTAATCTAATTAAACTTTGATAATTAGCTTTAGGAAATGTATGATAAGTTTATGCATGCTGTGGTTGCCTATAATAAGCTTGTCATTTTGTGAATGTATTTTAAATAGTTAAAATTGTTTTTGTGACTGTTTTTGTAAATGACTAAGCTGTTGGTAAACCCATTAAAGAAAATAAAATAAAATAAACGCACAGCTCAAACTACTGGACCATAGATAAAATGTATTCACTTATCTGTGTGTACTGGACGAATCGGCCGGGTATGCATTTATTTAAAAATTCAATAAAACCCCTTAGGGGTTAAAATAGGGCTTTGAAATTTTGTAAGTCCACGCGAATAAAGCCGCGGGCATAAGCTAGTTTAAAATAAAAACAGCGAGCAAATGAGCAGGCAGGTCGCCTGATGTTGAGTGGTTACCGCCGCCCTTGAACATTTACAACACTAGGAACCGCCAAAGACATTTTACTTATCAAAGTAAAATGTCTTTGGGAACGTCCACCGATGTGTAGATTTTTTTTCAAGGCAAAAACAAAGAACAATATTAGGTACTTTTACGAGAGTTCTATCGTGCTCTTTACCTATACCCAGTGGCGTGCACAGGGTTTGAAGCCAGGGTAGGCACTAGTTAAGTAGGAGCCTGTTTACTGGCAGGTCAAAAAATATGCATTGAGCTATTCAACTGGGGTAAGCAGTGCATTTATGCCTCTATGACCTGCACGCCACTGCATACCTATACTCTGGCAGAAGTATTGTACGTAGTTAATGTGAAATCAATACATATTTAAATACCTGTCGGGTGTTAAGGCTTTACCGACCTACATAGAATATTGGGAATAATTAAGGAGCCTATCTCGTACCGTAAGGAGTACCTTTATCAAGGGAGAGGAAATTCAGCTCAACAAGCCTGATATATGTGTTTATACCTACCTACACTTTCCGCTAGGGACAGTTTAATATTAAACACTCAAGTTAGCCCTTGAATGCAATCTCACATGGTGGTAAGTGATGATGCAGTCTGAGATGGAAGCGGGCAGACCAGAAATTTAGAAATTATAAAATTCCAAACCCCTGCCGAGAATCGAATCCGGGACCTCCCCCTAATACGACAACAGTGATTACCACTGCGCCAAGGAGGTCGTCAAGAGTCGTCAGAGTCAAGAGTGAATAGGCATCTTCTAGGCAAGCGCACTCCATCTTAGCACACTACGCATCTTAGCACACTACGCATCTTAGCACACTACGCATCTTAGCACACTACGCATCTTAGCATCTACTACACTAATCTTCTGCTTCCTTTTTATTTTTATTCAGATACAAGTTAGCCCTTGACTGCAATCTCACCTGGTGGTAAGTGATGATGCAGTCTAAGATGGGAGCCGGCTAACTTGGAAGGGGTATGGCAGTTTTTATTAAACCCATGCCCCTTTGATTTCTACGCGGCATCGTACCGGAAATACCATATTATATTATGGTACTATATTATATTGTGGTAGATACCTACACATCATCATCATTATCATGAACAGCCTATCACAGGCTCACTACTGAGCACGGATCTTCTCTCAGAATGAGAATTGAGAAGGGTTCGACCATTGTGTAACACGCTGGCCAAGTGCGGAATGACAGACTTCACACACTGGTACTTAACATTGTAGAGAACTCTCAGGCATGCAGGTTTCCGATGATTGGAAACTTATATAAAACTAAAGGTCGTACATAACAAGTACTTACTTAGGATAATTGGTATAGACTTAAAGTAATCCTTTTAGTACACGGCGAGGTTGGGTTAACGCATAATGAATTAATGTCTGACTCCGTATCCAATAATTAGGGAACTGTATGGCTTCCCTGGCGTACTCTATGGCTCTATAGACATCGGCGAGCCAATGGGCAATGACTCATGGTAAGCCCGCTCTACACTCGCACCGCGACAGTTCGCGAACGTCACGAAACTATACTTTAGTGGAAATGTAGGTAGGTAATACAGTCAGTCACCTCACCTATGGTGCTGATACGTGGACACTAACAAACGGCCTTGTCCACAAATTCAAAGTCGCTCAGAGAGCTATGGAGAGGGCTATGTTAGGAGTTTCCTTGAGAGACAAGATCCGAAATGAGGAGATCTGGCACATGCCGCAGGGTGGGAGAACCAAGGTCACTGACATAGCCCAAACTATTAGCAAGCTGAAGTGGCAGTGGGCAGGTCATGCCTGTCGTAGAGGCGATGGTCGTTGGAGCCGGAAAGTCCTTGAGTGGAGACCGCGTTTAAGCAAGCGTAGTGAGGGACGCCCTCCAGCACGATGGACCGACGATATAGGCTATAGACGATATAGGTAGGCTGGCGGGAAGTGGCTAGATGAGGAAGGCTGAGGACCGGGTGTGGTGGCACTCTTTAGGGAAGGCCTATGTCCAACAGTGGACGTCCACAGGCTGATGATGATGAAGTACAGTCTGTGATAGACTTGTGGTTAGGACACACGAGTTAGGTCGTCCGCCACCTTTTTGCGCATTTAAGAAATTAAATATCACTCGCTTTACGGTGAAGGAAAACATCGTGAGGACACTTTGACGGTATTGTCACGGTAATGTTATAGGCAGTATTCCAACTTCATACAAACGGGCGAAACGCGAGTTATACACCTCGATCTCGCGGTGCGCTCGTGGTGCAGCCAGTCGCGACTGTGCCGTAGTGACGAACGGACGGTGTTTTGTTTTTTTAATAACCGCGCGATTATTTCAATAAAAATAAGTTCAAGTACATATTTAATATGACAAGTACATTTTTAAACACAAAATTAATTAATTAAAATGCCGGAGGCGGGCAGCCCTATCGCATGTTTACGTACCGCGCTGCTGTAGGTATTTATTTCAAAGATACGGCCGAGTTACAATACTGTATAGATAACATTACCGTGGTATTGTGTTTCGACTCTCGAATTCTAGCAACGTTTGGTGAGACGTGAAATCTTATACTAAGCGTACGGATGGTGACCGTTACGATACGAAGCCACCATCCATACTTGTTACCTACAAGCGTTCGCGGGCAATCGCGGTGCGAGTGCAGAGCGGGCTGAACGAGTTGTTCCTGTCAACTACATTATCGATTTATATTGTGGTATCGTATGCAGGTACAGGCAGCTACATAATATGTAACGTAGTTCATCCACGTTCGTCAAATGCTGATGTCAAACCCAAATATCATCAAGAGGTCTTTCCTTTTCGTTACCAAAGTTCCGTACCCGAAAGGTGCTTGCCTACGGTGTAGATACTAATCCTCCTCTATCCGTCCGTCCGTTTGTACGTCCGTCCGTCCGTCCAGCTGACTCATGAATCATAATAGGTAGAGAGAGAAAGTTGAAACACAGAATATGTATAAAGAGTAGGTATATTTCTTGTACGATGGTACGGAACCCTTCGTTTGGCAGTCCGACTCGCACTTGGCCGATTTTCATTATTTTTTTCTTAAAAGGAAATAAATAGGAATACTTAATTTTTTCTGAAAATGTCCATTAGGACAAACTTTTACTAAGAAAAAATTCCCTCTCGGAAACAAAAGAAAACTTAAGCATATTCCCCAAATCCCAAAATGCTCAACTTAAAAAACTAATTAAGAAGTTTCTAGATCCTATACTTTTTAGTCCTTGAAACAAATTTTTAATTAAAGGCTTAGAAAAGAATTCTAAACCAAGTCTCCAAATCCCAAAATGCTCTACTTAGTAAACTAATTATAAGGGTTTTTACTAAACTACTTAAACTAGGTAGTTCGACAAAGAGGAGGTTCAATTTATTTATTTATCTATGTACCAACTTAAAACTTATAGGAGCTTATGCTCGCGACTTCGTCCGCGTGGACTACACAAATTTCAAACCCCTATTTCATCCCCTGGGTTGAATTTTCAAAAATTCTTTCTTAGCGGATGCCTACGTCATAATAGCTATCTACATGCAAAATTTCAGCCCGATCCGTCCAGTAGTTTGAACTGTGCGTTGATAGATCAGTCAGTCAGTCAGTGACCTTTTCCTTTCATATATGAACATTACTCATTTACTTCTTGTGTGTATGTACCTTGTACCTTCTCATATGCATTTTTGAGCATTTTACTTCCTTAAAACAAGTAGAAGTATGGAATTTCTGTGCGATATTTACTGTAACCTTTGATGACTCAGCTCCTGCAGATGACATATTGTAGTGTGGAAATGACCTTTTTCTATTGGCTATTGTTATTTAATACTCACTTATAATACCACAAGAGCTTCAAAATTATCGGGTATTTTTCCTGAAAAACTTGACGACTTTATTTGTTTGCAGGGAACCTTGAGGGAAATGCCAGATAATTTTGAAGCTCGTGTGGTATTCGCTTGGACGATCTAACCTAGGTATTCGGGGGATTATTTTTCCGTCCCAAATGTCGGCCAAAATCTCCAATTTTCACAATTGAATTCAACCTGTCAGTTTGACGTGTGGTTAATTTGACTGGATCATGTTTGTCTACACTAATATTATAAAGAGGAAAACTTTGTTTGTTTGTTTGTTTGTTTGTTTGTTTGTACTGAATAGGCTCAAAAACTACTGGACCGATTTTAAAAATTCTTTCACCATTCGAAAGCTACATTATCCACGAGTAACATAGGCTATATTTTATTTTGGAAAAAAATAGGGTTCCGTAAGATATTTGGGTTTTTCGGACACAAGGTGTAAAAAATCAACCAGAAAAGTTACTTATTTTGCGTACGCTGCCTAAACTATAAAAGATAGAACCATAAAATTTTCTAATTAATTGTAGATCTTATAAATATCTACAAAAAAGTCCGCAACACACTATACCCATCTATGTCGAGTGAGGCACAGCAACCATTTTTTTATTTAAAAATCTTGAATTTTTTTTGGACTACATTTAAACGCGTTTATTTTACTCATGCTATTAATCCTTATCAAAATAAATGATTTCATCACTAAGAACAGTTTATGGAGATAATACTTGGTCTTTGAATGATTAAAATTGGACGTTTGGTTTTGAAGTTATGGCGAAATTAAAATATTACGATTTCTGCTGCACGGCCCGTTGTCTACACTAATATTATAAAGAGGAAAACTTTGTTTGTTTGTATTATATAAAGAGGTAATGTCGTTAAGTTTGTTTGTAGGGGGTAATCTTTAGAACTACTGAACCGATTTTAAAAATTCTTTCACCAGTAGAAAGCTACATTATTCCTGAGTGACATAGGCTATACGGGATCTTTAAAAACCTAAATCTACGCGGGCGAAGCCGCGGGGATCAGCTAGTTTTTTATATATAGCAACTACCAGAGAAAATTTTCAAAAAATTATCAGTATAATACCATGTAGGTTGTACCACGTGACGTCGAATGGTGCAATTCTATTGGTCGACATTTGGGTCGGAAAAATAATCAGTGAAATTTCGTATTACATGGTAGGTAATTTCTTGTACATTTCAACCATGCCATTTCAACCAGTCGCGTACTATAGTTTTATTTCTTTGAAATAGTTACATTGGAGACTGGAGTCAATAATTTCATCGATCATATAATATTATAACCCTCTTTAAACCTTTTACTTTGTATTTAATCCACACAATGGGGCCGATTGTACACAATCTTTAAACTTAACTAAATTAACAGGTCTAAATCTAGTGCTATCCTTTTCCGCAAGTAACATTATAAAAGGGATAGCAATAGATTTAGACGTGCCATTTTAGTTTAGTTTACAGATTGTGTACAACGGAATTAGCCACAATATGGCTGTATCTAAAAAGATTCATCTGCCATTGTTCGTCGCCTCCGCCTAGTTGTACAACTGGTCCACTGTGCTGTCACCGACATGTAGTTCATGTAGTACCTACTACCTAGGCAAACACGTACGTAGATAGTAACTTGTTTAGCCTAGAACATTATGCAACTTGTCCAAGGCTATATAAAAACCGGCCAAGTGCGAGTCAGACTCGTGCACCGAGGGTTCCGTACTACAGTCGTACTTTTTCGATATTTTGCACGATAAATCAAAAACTATTATGCATAAAAATAAATAAAAATCTGTTTTTTTACAGGTGAAGAACCCTTTCACATGATACCCCACTTGGTATATTTATCTTACTTTCAAAATAGAAAATACATTTTAATTTATCATGTGATGTAACCACAAATTCACGATTTTCGAATTTTTCCCTTTACTTGTGCTATAAGACCACAGATTAGAGACACTAAAGGGTTTTGTCTAATCTGTGTATAAGAGCTACCTACCCGTCAAATTTCATGATTCTAGGTTAACGGGAAGTACCCTCTAGGTTTTGTGACAGACAGACAGACAACGAAGTGATAATAATATAAGGGTTTTTCCTTTTGAGGTACGGAACCCTAACAAGGATCTGCTATTGACGGGCCGCTGCAGTAATTAAATGCCATTACCTAATACGTTGACTTCGGCATATCCTATTTATAATGTAACCACATTTTTCTCTTTCATAGGCGTAACTCGTTACAATCTAAGGTCATACTCATTACAATAAAAGTGCGAGTCGGACTCGCAAACGAACGGTTCCGTACCATCGTAAGAAATAACACAATTTTAAATTGTTTTTATCATTTGTTTGTTAAGTAGAATAGAAATACGTACACACTCTATAAAAATTTCAACTGTCTGCCTATTACGGTTCATGAGATACAGCTCGCTGACAGACAGATGGACGGACAGATGGACAGCGGAGAGCGGAGACTTAGTAATAGGCATAAGTAAAAATGTTAGAATTAGCGCTGAACGAAATGTGGAAGGGTAAGCTGAAATGCCCCGCGCAATTCCAGTGTACCCTATAGGTTTTCTTGACAGACAAGACAGACAGACAGACAACGAAGTGATCTTATAAGGGTTCCTTTTTTCCTTTGAGGTACGGAACCCTAAAAAAAGGTTTCACACACAAAATGTATCCTATGTCATGTCGCAAGTGTGCGCGCGCTATGAAGCGACGGCATCGCATTCCAGCCTCCGCAAATAGACTGTCCTTTCCAGCCAGCCAGAGCTTTTCTATACTCCACTGTTTATTTTCTTCTTCTAGTTGAAGTTAATAGAATTAGATGCAGTTATACAGCAAAAACTTAGCGTTATTGTTGTACTACCTAAACACAATCCAATACCAATAACCCTTTGTCTCGTTTTGTAGTTTTTGTATCTAATTTAGATCTGTACCTATATAGAATTTAGGTCTGGTCTGGTGGGAGGTTTCGGCCGGGGCTAGTTAACACCCTACCGGCAAAGCCGTGCCGCCAAGCGATTTAGCGTTCCGGTACGATGCTGTGTAGAAACCAATGGGGTATGGGTTTAAGAAAAACTGCCATACCCCTTCCAGGTTAGCCCGCTGCCATCTTAGATTGTATCATCAAATATCACTAGATGAGATTGCAATTAAGGGCTTACTTGTATCCGAAAATCTACTAAAATTATGAGTTATTTTAGATTTATGACTGTATACATATATTATGAACCTCTATACAGACAAACGGACACATAAATATAGATAGCTCAAATCATAATATTTTCGTAGGTAAAAATATGACGTATCCGTTTTGTAAGTTCATAAAAGTTCCCAGTTTTCCAGTGGGTATCAGAAATAGCTGCACTTCAATAATAAAACTGTCAAATCCTTTCAAGATGCGCCCGAGATAGCTCGAGCCTGTTTCAATAAGCTCTGAAGTCGCTCCGAGAATAGATCCCTTCTTAGATCTCAAGACAACTACAGTGTAGTGTTGATCGAGAGCTTTTGTAACTTTGTAGAGAACTTTAAGCGTTTTTCGATTTTAGCGTTTAAACTAAAAATTAAAAATTAATCGCTGAATGTGTTGTTGATCGCAAATCTCGAGATAAGCTGAACCGATTTCGCTAATTCTTTTTTTATAATATTCCTTGAAGTACGAGGATGGTTCTTACGGACCGAAAATTTAAAAAAAAATCCTGACAAAGAATCGACTGTTAGGCGGTACGAAGTTCGCCGGGGCAGCTAATACATAATTATCAATTAAAATAGTTAACAGTCGAGTGTCCATGTGTCACGAAACAGAAATTATCTGAGCACGCACGACGCGCGCCGGCCGCCGCGCCGCGACGCGTGCAGCGGAACCGAAACGCGTTTCACCCGCGTCATCTCCATGCTGCAAGGACGTTGGCCTCTGTTTACATACTATCTTACATTCATCATCATCATTATCAACCGATAGACGTCCACTGCTGGACGTACGTCTCTTGTATGGACTTCCACACGCCACGGTTTTGTTGTCATTGTTGCGATTTTTGGTTGACATGATGAGCAACGCAGTTTGGGTCACGAAGCAATACTCATTGTCCTTATTCTCACGGAGAAGGTCGCACATATAATATGTTACGAAAACCTGAAAGACGAATGAATGTCGTAACACTGAGCCATTGTTACAAACATAATAAAGTTTGCAATTGGCCTCTGTACACATTTAAATGAACCACTATTAAAACAAAATTACTAGATATTATATGTTAGAATTAGCAATGTATTGTATCTTACAAATTACAATAGCACATCACACTGACGTACTGCCATATCTACTATAGTCTATACCTACTCTTCTCAGACCTGGGCGCGTTTGGAACCCTCGTAGCTTTTGTTTTAAGTTCGCGTAAAAATTATCACCACTATATCTTACAAATCCAACAACCGACAATCAAAAAGTGTAATTTATTACCTATTTTGAATAAATTATTTGATTTGATTTGATGATGATTTGTGTAAACCATAATGAACATAAGTCTGTAATATAAAAGGAAAAGGTGACTGACTGACTGATCTATCAACGCACAGCTCAAATTACTGAACAGATCGGGCTGAAATTTGGCATGCAGATAGCTATGTTGACGTAGGCATCCGCTAAGAAAGGATTTTTGAAAATTCAACCACAAAAGGGGTAAAATAGGGGTTTGAAATTGGTGTGGTCCACGCGGACGAAGTCGCGAGCATAAGTTAGTAAGTCTATAATTTCCTGATAAACTCCTAGATAAACTGTATTGCGTTAACATAAAACTGTTTTACTAAAAGTAGTAAGTATTTTTCATATCTGTATCATCGTTACAAAATATAGAAATGTGCAGCCATCGAAGCGCACTAACGTTATGAGACCAAGGTTTTTATACTCATCGTTTTTTCTTCCAGCCATTGAACTTTACCTGCCGCCGCTATATTATTATTAGTTTCGTAAGCACTTGTTACGATGACATAAGGTTGTTTATTGATTGATTGAGGTGCGTGGTGTGTTTGTTGTGTGTGTTGAAGTTCAAGGTTTGGTTTCCGCGCTTTTTCTATCGCGTTATTTGCTTTGTTCACGTCGACATGCTGGTGCGGTTTTTGTGAAAGTGTGTTTCTTGTTGTTTGGTGTTCAAGTTTTTTATTAGTATTAAGTACATAATATGTACTTACCTGATAGACTAGCGCTTGGCTATAATAATCAGATCATCCGATGTAACTAGTGAAACTTAAAACTCCCTGACGCAAATTCCATACTGCCTTAAAACTCCCTGACGTGAATTCCATACTCCCCTAAAACTCCCTGACGCAAATTCCATACTGCCTTAAAACTCCCTGACGTGAATTCCATACTCCCCTAAAACTCCCTGACGCCAATTCCATACTCCCGACGCGATTTCCATACTCCCCTAAAACTCCCTGACGCAAATTCCATACTGCCTTAAAACTCCCTGACGTGAATTCCATACTCCCCTAAAACTCCCTGACGCCAATTCCATACTCCCGACGCGATTTCCATACTCCCCTAAAACTCCCTGACGCAAATTCCATACTCCCTTAAAACTCCCTGAACCGATTCTCTTACCCAATTTTGACGTTGGTACAGAGATAGCTTACATCCCGAAGACGGACATAAGCTACCTCGTAAAATCTTCAACATAATAATGACACTTATGACGATCTGACTTTCGTAAGCGCCTTGTAATGAGTCTAAATCGAAATAAATACAAAATACAAATACAAATACAAATTCCACCACCACGTTCAGAAAGCAGATTCTACTATTAAAATACTCAATCTTAAAAGTTAGATAGCTTGCATCCCGAGGAAGGACGTAGACTACTTTTTATCCCGGAAAATCGAAGAGTTCCTACGGGAATTTTAAAAACCTAAATCCACATGGACGATGTCACAGACATTTATAATTGTGCTTGGTACAGCAATAGCTTGCATCTTGGAGACGGATGTAGGCTACTTTTTATCCCGGAAAATTAAAGAATTGCTACGGGATTTTTGAAAAACATTTACCTACCTATCCACGCAGTTGAAGTCGCGGGCATCACCTATATTTCTTTTTCTTCTATATAATTGCCAGCTGCCAGAGTTTCTTTTTGTGATGCAAATTCATTGTTTTCCATATTATTATTTTCCACAACGGCTTCTAAAACGGTAAAAATTAAATCAACTTGTATTTTATTTGTAGGTCTCTCGTGTTTCCTACTGAATTTGTATTTGAGTGCTTTAAAGCTCCTTTACACGATGACTTTGTTTTGGTTAAATGTTTTTAAAACTCTATGTGCGTTATTCTTTTAGTCCGTGCGAGTCGAACACACCCTGTCGATAGATAAAAGTCCGTTAGGGATTTTTCCTCCTCCTAGAAAAAAAAAGTGCGTTAATCTGAACATGTACAGAGGGAACTTCTAAAACAAAACGTCCAGGCTTCGCCTTCACCGGCAGGCGTCAAATTACATACATACATTACATTTGACACAGAAAGCCCTAAAGTAGGTCTATTTTGTTTGATTTTACGTCAACATAGCCTAATATTTGACATATCCTCGATTCAGGATTAAACTAGAGTTCCCTCTCTCAGTGCTGTGCAAGTTAATTACTTGCACAGCACTGCTGCGGTCAAAATTTTAACAAACGCATCTCTTCCTATCGCATAAACTCCTATCTTTTATATATATCTCTATCTCCCCCTTCCCCCCCTCTCTCTATCTCTCTCTCTCTCTCTCTCTCTTCTATGTTATCGAGAGCCACCGGCGGCGCCGTAGATTTTTTATCTCGGGTCACGTGACCAAGAGAGGAATAATCCTACTAGTAGTACGCAGGGTGATCTTAGGAACGTGTAAATGCGGCCTAAGAAATTCGTTTCAAATTCAGCTACCAATTATTCTCCGGGCTCGATTATAAAATATAATGAAACCTCTGGAGGACTCGCGGGAGTTTAGCCGTCCTAAACAATACAAGTACTTCGTCGATGTGGAGTTGTTTATTTTTATGACGCCTAGGGATTCATCTTGGGGTTCGTTTTGAGTATCCCTGTGGTATTAAGTCAGTGTTTTCAAACGAGATGGACAAAATTTGCCCCAGGCTGAACATTATATAAAGGTATGTATTATAATAAATTCAGATAAAAGATACAATGGATTTTGAATAACTATTTACATTTAAAAGCATTCGCTGAAAAAAATTGAAAAAAAAATAAGAATTTAAATCGAGTCTTTTTATGCTTATCACAAACTTAATGCCACGACTGCAAAACAACATGCGCCTTTCATTTTCTTAAAATAGAAGATTTTTACTATTAAATGGCACATAATTATCATCTCTGTACATTCTGGGGAACGGGTCCATACAATTATTGTCCATCTTCTTTCAATACTTTCTCCGCTGCCTCGCTATTTTTTTTTTGCGCTGGGCCGATTTTGATGAATGAGGTGTCAATCGATTCGTTATTGTTATTATAGTCCAGATGACATAGGCTAAATTATAATTAAATGAATAAAACCAATATGGTGGATGTCGCACCCAAAAAAGTGGGGGTCTCCAAAAATTTTTTTGGTATTTTTTGGTATCAAATGAAAGAGGAGATGAATTCATATATACCAAGCGACAGAAAAACAATCTTCTAACTATATAAAAGGAAGAGGTGACTAACTGACTAACTGATCTATCAACGCACAGCTCAAACTACTGAACGGATCGGGCTGAAATTTGGCATGCAGATAGCTATTATGACTTAAGTATCCGCTAAGAAAGGATTTTTGAAAATTCAACTCCTAAGGGGGTGAAATAGGGGTTTGAAATTTGTGTAGGACGCGGACGAAGTCGCGAGCATTGGCTAGTTAAGTATTAGTCAGTGTTTTCAAATTTCAATACTCTCTCTGCTGCCTCGCTATTTTTTTGCACTGAAAACGAACCCCGTATAATATGATTACTTATGTGTCTGTCTATCTGTCCATCTATCACAGTCAATTTGCTCCGAATCGACTCGACTTAGTTGGATACACTTTACACATATGAATTTATTTTATTTTATTCCGACACAAGTTAGCCCCTGACTGCAATCTCACCTGGTGGTAAGTGACGATGCAGTCTAAGATGGAAGCGGGCTAACCTGGAAGGGGTATGGCAGTTTTTACTAAACCCAAATACACCATTGGTTTTGGTTTCTACACGGCATCGTACCGGAACGCTAAATCGCTTGGCAGTTACGCCGGTAGGGTGGTAACTAGCCACGGCCGAAGCCTCCCACCAGACCAGCCAAAAATTTAGAAATTATAAAAATCCAAACCCTTGCCGGGAATCGAACATCGACATCCCACTAACACGACCACAGCGCTTACCACTGCGCCATGGAGGTCGTCAAAATGTAGGGAATAGAAATGAGGGATTATTCTCGTGTTTTAATGACATCATTGGTACTGATTCTGAGCACAACCTAATTTTAGAGTATTCGCATCCTCTTCTTACTAATGTAATACGAAACGGACAGACGCAGTTTGACAGTTTTAAATTTAATTTTTAGATGGTAAACCCCGTGATTTTAGCGCACAGTCGCGAGCATACCTACTGTTTAAATGTGTAGCGTGCACTAAAATTTTGAGTCTTTAAATGTAAAGTTCATGTTTTGTCCCTTTTGAGCATTAGTTAAAAAGAAAAGCAGATACTCTAAATTTAGTTTTTTTTTATTTATTTTTTATTCAGATACAAGTTAGCCCTTGACTGCAATCTCACCTGGTGGTAAGTGATGATGCAGTCTAAGATAGAAGCGGGCTAACCTGGAAGGGGTATGGCAGTTTTTAATAAACCCATGCCCCTTTGGTTTCTACACAGCATCGTACCGGAACGCTAAATCGCTTGGCGGCACGGCTTTGCCGGTAGGGTGGTAACCAGCCACGGCCGAAGCCTCCCACCAGACCAGACCAGAAATTTAGAAATTATAAAATTCCAAACCCCTGCCAGGAATCGAACCCGGGACCTCCCTCTTTTAAGACCACAGCGCTCACCACTGCGCCAGGGAGGTCGTCAAAAAGTTTAGAGAAAGACAACGGAATCGGTGTTTGTATGGGAACAATTTGGGAAACGCTGCCCTATATCGTACCTAGCAGTGTATAATATACTGGCAGTTATAATCGTCTGCCTTTGTTTAAAACCATTACACTTAAACCGTTGAGGGGTGGATTTAAGCTAGAGTGCACCCTAGCTAGATCCATTATAATTACTAGCTGATGCCCGCAACTTCGTCCGCGTGGATTTAGGTTTTTAAAAATCCCATAGGAACTCTTTAATTGACGGGATGAAAAGTAGCCTATGTTAACAGGTCTTTAACTATACCCATCCCATGCAGTCAAGTCAATCCGTTGGTGTCCCGTTGGGATAATTGAAGGAAAAGCCAACAAACACACTTACGCATTAATAATAATATATTGGCTTACGGGTAGTGAAATAATATTATTAGATGCATGGTTTGTTATGCATCTGATCAAAAATTAGTATTGTTCATAATAAAATTTCGAATGTGATTTGGTTGCTCTAACAAGTTATAGTAGTGGGGTCATTCCAAATTACCGCAATTTAAAGTGGTATAGCGACATCTTTTGGCATGTTACAAAAAGTAATGTTGATGACCAGTTCGTACCTTTTAACTTTCGATAGGTCGCGTTCAGTAATTTTTAGAGTTCTGTACCCCAAGGGTGCCAACGGGACCCTATTATTAAGCCCCTCCTGTCCGTCCGTCTATCTGTCAGTGGGCTGTATCTCGTGAACCGTCATAGGAAGAGTCGAAGTTTTCACAGAATGTGTATTTCTATTGCCGCAATAACAACAAATAATAAATATTTCAAAATGATCGCCAGGAAAAAAAAGTGTAATTTCTTGTCCGATAGTACAGAACCCTTCGTGTGATAGTCTGACCCGCTCATTTTAGGGTTCCGTACCTCAAAAGGAAAAAAGGAACCCTTATAGGATCACTTTGTCTGTCTGTCCGTTCGTAGTGTCTGTCACGAAAAGGGTACTTCCCGTTAACCTAGAATCATAAAATTTGGTAGGTAGGTAGGTCTTATAGCACAAGTAAAGAAATAAATCCGAAAACGGTGAAATTGTGGTTACATCAAGAAAAAAATTTATAATGTGTTTCAATTTTCAAAGTAATATAACTATACCAAGTGGGGTATTATATGAAAGGGTTTTTTACCTGTACATTCTAAAACATATTTTTATTTATTTTTATGCAATAGTTTTTGATTTACTTATCGTGCAAAATTTCAAAAAAATACCCGAGTACGGAATCCTTGTTGTGCGAGTTTGACTCGCACTAGGCCGATTTTTTTTTAATTGGCAGATTTATAACGGAACTCAAGAGGCGAAAGTTATTGGGTATAGGTAGGTATTTAGGCAGTTTTGGAAGAATAGGTATCTATGTATGGTAAATAATTATTGAATATACTAATGCCTAAAATCTCTACATAGTATAAAATAAAGTCGCTTCCCGCGTCTGTATGTATGTATGAACGCGTAGATCTTTTAAACTACGCAACGGATTTTAAAGCGGTTTTCACCAATAGATAGAGAGATTCAAGAGGAAGGTTTATAAGTATAGTTTAATTCTCAAAAAATTAGAGATCCCTAGGGAAATTGAAATAATGTGAATTAGGTCGGAAAAAATCCTTTCATTTGAGAGTTTCCGAGGCGTGCGCTGCCAAATGGTCAAAGTTACACGAAAACAATGTATTACACCACATTAGTATCTACGTTGCACCCACGCGAAGCCGGGGCGGGTCGCTTGTTAACATTAAATTAAACAGAATGGAGGCGTATTTATTCGAAGGCTTAACGTTCTCAAAACTGAACCGCTAGGCTTAAAGATAAAGAGGCTTAGCGCTCGTTTTGAATACGAGAATAAATCCCCCATTTGTAATCTTTGGAGACTGTCATCATAGACAATTCAAAGTTTTCAAGTTTCTCTACAGTAAACAAGAACTCGTTCAGATAAGATAAACTGCCACTCACAGTTGGTGTTTGAGCCCTTGCCATTCAATCATCATCATGATCAAGCCATCACCGGCTCACCACAGAGCACAGGTTTCCTCTCAGAGTGAGAAGGGTTTTGGCCATAGTCTACCACGCTGGCCAAGTGCGGATTGGCAGACTTCACACATTTTTGAGAACATTATGGAGAACTCTCAGGCATACAGGTTTCCTCACGATGTTTTCCTTCACCGTTAAAGCAAGTGATATTTTAATTACTTAAAAAACGCACATAACTCCGAAAAGTTAGAGGTGCGTGCCCGGGATCGAACCCCCGACCTCCGATTGGAAGGCGGACGTCCTAACCACTAGGCTACCACAGCTTTTTTCCCATCAATATAATAACATATACCTTACCCAATGACTACATATATTTCAGTACTTGGATTTCACGAAGGCGAGTGTATCGGTAGAAGTAAGGTACAACTATAACCCAGTCAACCTACTCGTATGTTTGCACCTCGTAGTACGTGTATGTTCGCAACTCTGTCACTGATACACATACTACGAATTGTCTGCCACTTGTTGAGTTTTTAATTTTTTTTTTAATTTTTAATTGACGCGAGGTGCAAACTTAGCTTGACCGGATAGTTAATGTGTCCGTTTGCTGTAGGCCTGACTTATGCAGAAAGATCAACTTCTGGTACACTATTTGGATGCCATCTGTCCACCTATACAGGTCGCAGGAAGTCAGTGGATTTAGGCGGTGCAAGACCCTGACGTGTGGAGGTCCCAATGACCTATGTATGTCCAGCAGTGTACTTGTGTCGGTTAACAACTAAGACGACGTCGCAAAGGGGAAAACTATGGCATTCCAACAACACAAAGTGACTGAATAGGCTACTTGACAATTTTTTTAAGTTGGTCTTAAATGGTTAATATTTGTCCTATTATATCAAAAAAATTAACACTATATTTTTTTGCGCCCTAAAAACCGTAAAACTTTAATTTAAAAAAATATTTTTCTTAGACAGGTGAAAACACTGTCGGCCATGTTTGGCCGATAGATTATCTGTGCTCTGACGTCATGCATTTGTAAACAACAGTATAACCATAGATTATCTGTGCTCTGACGTCATGCATTTGTAAACAACAGTATAACCACAGGGTTATACTGTTATTGTGTGTGTGTTATTTTTTTTTGATATAATAGGACAAATATTAACCATTTAAGACCAACTTAAAAAAATTGTCAAGTAGCCTATTATTTAAGGAGCAAACAATTCATTTATTTGCTTTTCCATTTACTGACCGAACGAAGGTGTAGTAAACATTGTACTTGTATTATCCGCTAAAGAATTCCCTCACTCTTTCCAGGTCGCGTCGGGGTCGCCGGTAACCATGGCTGCCGGCGTGGAAACAATCCCCTGAGCCAGCGGGTGAGTAGCACACAACCTCTTTGTTTACACGTGGCTTAAGAGCCCTTGCCCACGGCGACTTTTTGTAGCGATACAGTAGCGACGCTGTTGCGCGTCCGCATCGATACAGTCGCGAAGCGGTCGCTAGCTGTGTGCCCTCGCCCACGGTCTCAGATTCAGTCGCGATGCAAACGCGATATTGTCGCGCTTCTGTGTCGATGCAAACGAGAAAAAATGTTGCACTGATTGACATTCACGCGCCACCCTCCCTCCGTTCTTCCCCCGACGTCATCCGACAAAGTCGCGCGTTTGCATCGATACAGTCGCGATGCAGTAGCGCGTTGCAAATGCGACTAACACGCGTTAGTAGTGATGCTGGCGTGCGTTTAGTAAACGCGCGACAGTATCGCTACAAAAAGTCGCCGTGGGCGAGGGCTCTTAGGACTACGATGAATGACGTAGGCATGGTCTTTTTTTAATTTATAGACTAGCGCTTGGCTGCAATCAGGCCTGGTGACAAGAGATGATGCAGCCTAAGATGGAGCTTGCCTAAAAGATGCCTGTTCACTCTCGACTTGAAGGTGCCTACATATTATAATTGGAGGGGAAAACTAACGCTGGAAGGGTGTTCCAAATCTTAGCGGTGCTGATTAGAAATGAGGAGGCAAATCGCATCGTACGTATCCGTGGAATTTTAACTACGTATGGGTGCAGGGTGGCCGCTTTATTATTATTATTATTATTATTATTATTATTTATTTATTTATTATTTAATTAGAACGGCCATAAAGCCAATTACACTAATTAAACTACGAGTACAAAATAACATAAACATACTTACAAAAATTGTTAAAATTATAAATTTTAAAAAGCAAAATTATAAATTTTCACAAAAGTGCAAGATCTGACCCATGAGGTCAGCCCATTTGTCGAGCCTGAGAGCAGAATTACTTGTGCTCCTATCCTACAAACTCAACAACTGACTATCAATAATAGTACAATACTATAGTACCTACTTTGAATAAATGATTATTTTGACGTTGACTTTAAATTATACTAAAACTAGCTTATGCTCGCGACTTCGTCCGCGTGGACTACACAAATTTCAAACCCCTATTTCACCCCCTTACTGGTTGAATTTTCAAAAATCCTTTCTTTATAATAATAATAAAAACCTTTTATTCAGCCAAATTTACAAATAGGTAGAAACAGGTAGGGTGTCGTAGTCCCTGGGGAACCAAGGAGACCAGTGTCCATGCTCCCTGGTTCCCCAAGACCCAGGCACCCACTTCTTAAAACTAGCTTAGTGTCTATCTTGGCCGAACGGGGCGCTGCCTCAGCTTATTTTCTTTATTTATTATTTTTAGAAAGCGCTGATTTTCTTAGCGGATTTCTACTTCATAATAGCTATCTGCATGCCAAATTTCAGCCCGACCCGTCCAGTAGTTTGAGCTGTGCGTTGATAGATCGGTCAGTCAGTCAGCCTTTTCCTTTTATGTATTTAGATTTTAAAATCTCAATGATATTAGTAATTAGATATGCTATGCCCACTTTGACTAAAAAAACATCGTATCGTCTTCGAATGCAAATTATGTTGATCGCTCGGACATAATACGCTTAATTGTTCCACAAGAGTTTATTTTTTGTTCATCACTAATTATATATTCAGTGAAGATTTCTAGAGCGAAGAGAAAACATCCAGACTTAGGGTGGGCGCACATTACCTTCTGTCGCTTGAGCAATCGGTTTCATACATTGATTTTATATATTACTTCCTATGGACAGGGTTATCGAACAAACAAAATGGCACCGACTCATTGGTGCTATAGCACCAATGCAACCTCAGTGACGTCTGGATTTCAAACTGGTTGTTCATTAGTATCTAAGAGGTGGCGCTGATTTATTTGGTCTCTAAACCCTGACAAAAATTTGTTCGCTTGACCATATCTTGTCATTTATCGACTGTCCTCAACTATTGAGCAGCTTCAAATTGAAGGTTCCTGTCCATTATCCACGTAAACCCATTACACCACTTTGTCCACCGTTGCGTAGAACTGTCCTTGGCGCCAATTCTCCTGTCTCTAGATTATGTAAAACTCTTAACCACCACAGCTCTGTCATTGACATTAATTCTGACTCTTTGTATAAGTTTCAGGAAAAGATCTTTGCATATTGGAAGTCTTGAGTAGGAAGTATTATCTGTAATCTTATTGATGTTTGTATTTTATTTTGTCACATATGTTTGTAAATGTTGTATTAACTTATAATTGGCGACTGCACATAGTAAGTAATATTTTCAGAATTCAGTTTTTCTTTTAAATGTATTAGTGTAAGTAGCTGTTAGTTAATTTAATAAATAAAATAAAATAAAATAAAATTTATATCGATGGTTTTATATTACAGCGAACTCTCGGCTTGTGCCACATTCGGCCAAACCTGCAGCTTCGGTCAAAATGGGCCAAAGGTTTTGCCGAATCCACAGAGAATACAACCTCAAGAGTACGCATAGGTATACAAGGTTTTGTATGAAAACAAAAACGTAAAATGTTGGCGGGGGACAAGGGAGAATGCATTGTTGTGATTGGTGAATGAATAGAAAAGGATAGCTTCCATTTAGACCTGTAAATCTTCTATAATATAAAAATGAATCACTAAATGTGTTGCTCATCGCAAATCTCGAGAACCGCTAAACCGATTTTGCTCATTATTTTTTTATAATATTCCTTGAAGTACGAGGATGGTTCTTACGGAGAGAAAAATTTAATTCAACCTTCCCCTCAATTTTCTAAACTCCACCCGAGCGAAGCCGGGGCGTGTCAGCTAGTTTTTCTTTTTTAAAAGCAAAGTCAAATCATTTATTCAAAGTATACATACTTTGTACATACAAAGTATTACTATATTGTACCTACTCTTATTGATAGTCAGTTGTTGGATTTGTAGGATTATATTATATTGGTATTATATAGGATAAATGATGATAAAAGGGTTCCAAATGCGCCCAGGTCGGAGAAGAGCCCACAAAAATTTGGACATTGTGTACAAGTGGGTTAGCCACAATGTGCGCTCAGCCGTGATGTAATTTGTGATTCAAATTACTACGCGATTATAACGGATTTCGTAAAGTTTAGTGCGTAACTGCGTATATTATATGGTAAATTATGGCACATGAAATTATGGTGTACCTTACGGACCGGACGCGGGCACTTTGAAGTTGGAAAATGCTTGCTTTAAATACATATCATTTACAGAGACTAGAATCAGCTACGTACCGTAGTAATGGTCTTTATTTAACAAAAAATCATCATTAGCATCAACCGATAGACATCCATCCATACCATCCACTGCTGGACATAGGGCTCTTGTAGGGATTCGGAGAACTCGCTTCGCTCTGTCAATAAGATGTGTCTCAGGACTCAGGAGACAGAACGCTCTTAATTAAGTTTATGAACTTAAAAAAATGTAGTGAATGGAAGCGGTGTGCAGGCTCGAACGTGCCAAAGGGAGATCTCCCAGAGGTTGGTTGTGCTCGGTAGCGCCAGCTGGGCCGACGGTTGTGTCTTGGTACTTTTATTTATAGTCCAGATAGCAGAAAACTCCGTTAGTGCGAGTACTGTCGGCGATACATTTTGTTCGGGACAACGTCATGAAATGCTATCGATTGGATAGCGCCATCTAGTTGCATCTGTGGCAACCGCCACAATAGCAATATTTTAAAATGATAGAATAGAATAAGTTACTTTCATTAGTAGATAAACATCTATTGCTTCTACGGGCTCTACTTATCCAAATTTCAAATCTTTTGTATAGAATCTTCTTAGCTCTTTTATAGTTTTCGTGTCGGCAATAAAAAAACTCGTGCAAGCCGTAAAATTAGAATAACGATGTAAATAAACATAATAGGTACCTACTCACGTTGGCCTACATACATTTTAAACGAAAAAGCCTACGCTCTATACAGGGTGTAACCAGAATGCTAGCCAAAACTTAGCGTTATTGTTATACTACCTAAACACAATCCAATAACCATTTGCCTCATTTTTTAGTTTTAGTGATTCAGTATTTTTAAACCGGCATAAGTATAGCGTGCAAAACTCGGGTCAATGCTCCACGACACGGCATTAAATCCGAGTGGCCTACTTACGCAACGTTCGTTGACCTCTAACGTCAATCAATCAATCAAATTATTTATTGCTTATTTAGGTTTACAATGGTAAATTGTGATAGCACAGCCAAATACCTTATATAGTTATATACTAAGGCATGCAATATTATATTAGAATTATTTTATGTAATTGTAATATTAATTTGTCTCAGTCAGATGTTTTATTTTACTAAGTATATCGTAAACTTTTACAAAATGTAGGATTTAGAATTTTCGCGTTTAGAATAGAATAGAATAGAATGTTTTTTTATTCATGTAAACTTTTTAAAAGTGCTTATGAATAGTCAGGTAGTTTTAATTTACCACTGGTTCGGAATGCCGTTCCTACCGAGAAGAACCAGCAAGAAACTCGGCGGTTGCTCTTTTTAATTTTCCAATTTACAATGTTATTATATTTATATTTATATTTATATATATATATATATTATATTTATATTTATTTTATGTGGTATCACATCAATAATCATCAGTAGGTACCTACTATCACCTGTCTTCGTTATTGCCAGCGTTCTGATTACACCCTGTATACCTATCTAGGAGATGGCAATCGGGGTATGGGGCGGGGGGCCGCCCGCACACCCGCACGTCACCCGCGCTCGCCTGCACCGGGTTAGCGCGGGGGCTACGCGGGTGAGCGGGGCGTCCCCACCCCGATTGCCATCTCGACCTGTTGCGTTCTATAGCTACTATGTACTATGTTTTCACCCCTATGTCGTCAACATTCCATCTTCGCGTACGAAACGCTTTGCGTCATCATTCCTTATACGCATGGCTAGGGTCTGGAATACTCTTCCTAGATCAGTGTTTCCTGTCAATTATAATCCGGGTATCTTTAAAGCAAGAGTGAATAGGCACCTTCTAGGCAAACGCGTCCCATCTTAGGCCATATCATCACTTTCCATCAGGTGTGATCGTGGTCAAGCGTGCGCCTATAACGAATTAAAAAAAAATGTACCTATTTAAAGGCCGTTGTACGTCCGAGCAATGCCGAATAAGTTTATTCAAGTGTACTAGAATAAATATTATTCAGAATGTATATGGATGACGTTGTTAATTAATCAAATATGTACATTCTTGGATAAGAAGCAGGTGTTAATTTGCGAAAGTCCATGATAATATGTATGTATACCTACGGAATCACAAGCTTGTTCGCTAAAACCTGCCAAAACAGGCAAATCTGTAATCTGTATGTAACGTGCAGCATGCAACATGAACCGCCTGCCCTCCCACTACTAAAGAAGTAGGAAAAGCAAGGAATACGCATCACCATCACACAACACCACACAAATCTTCTGAAACACATTCAATCGACCAAATGTAGGTAAATTTAAAAAACCGGCCAAGTGCGAGTCAAGCTCGCGCAATGAGGGTCCCGTACTACAGTCGTATTTTTTCGACATTTTGCACGATAATTGAAAAACTAAGATGCATAAAAATAAATAAAAATTTGCCTTCTCCATAAACGTGACACTGGCGAAACACTCTGTGCCCAGCTGGCACACCTAAAAGCCAATAATTGGGAATTGAATTGAATTGAATAAAAATCTGTTTTAAAATGTACAGGTGAAGACCTTTCATATGATACCCCACTTGATATAGTCACTCACTTTGAAACTTGAAAATACTAATTATTAGTTCATGACCACAATTTAATTTTTTTTTGTGTGATCTAACCCTAAATTCACGGTTTTCAGATTTTTAGGTCAACGGGAAGTACCCTGTAGGTTTCTTGACAGACAGACAGACAGACAACAAATTGATCCTATAAGGGTTCCGTTTTTCCTTTTGAGGTACGGAACCCTAAAAAGATCCCAAATTTAAAAATTTTAAAAAGCGCACGCCAGAAGCATCGAACTTCTGGCTTGCGCTTTACGAAACTTTTGTTCTAAGGAGGTCCTAAATTAAGTCGAGTGGAACGAGTCGAGCGCAATTTTGATAACGATTCCTAAGTAGAAATTACGGTGACAAATTAAGTAGGTATTCGTAATAGGTTTTTGAGCGAGCTTCCCTAAGAACGTTATAAATTGCTCCTGCATTAAGTGGTGACCTAGAGCCGTACACCTGATGCCTTTTGGTTATAAAACGGCAAATTTAACCGCAACGCCCGAACTTTTACCATTATTGCCACTTCCACTTTATCAGCGATGTTATTTGAGGGGTAAATTGTTAAAACGTGATCCTATAGGGTAATTCTGGTGATATAGATCGTATGAAAGTTTTGTACCTAACTCTGTTTAGAAAGAAAGAAAGAAAAGACGGTTATTTTCCAAACTGTGTCACACATCACATCTTATAACTAAGTAATAGCTGGTTATTCCGGCGCTTCTTCCACCTGAGCATAAGCCCAACGTGCTTCAAGCAAAAGAAGCTCCGGAACAAACTGTCATGTGTGGAACAACCTGTAGGGCGATTGTCTTAAACCTGCATCAATCATTATTACAATCTCAATTGTTCTGATTGGCTGAATTTGTGCGATTCTTGTTGCAACAATGCATTGTGGCCAATAGTGAGCGAGCATTAACCAATCAGAGATGATTGCGATCGTGACATTGTAGCTGTCAAACAACCGCGGTAGGGCCACAGAAAAAGGGTCCCAGCTCAGCATTATGCTGTATGCCTTGATGCACAAGAACATATAGCGCTTATTTTCATCCATACTAATATTATAAATGCGAAAGTATGTCTGTGTCTGCTAGCTTTTCACAGCTCACCTGTTAACCCATTTTGACGATCATCAGGCTTTTGAAAGTACTTATGTGTACAAAGTAAATGAGTCCTTTGTTACGCCACATGCTACCAGAAAGATCCAATGTCCACCTCTTATATCCCGTCATTGGAGACAATCAGTGGTACCATAACCATCTAGACCTGCAAACATTCAACAACAAAATTCAACAGAAAACTGACAAGTCAAATTCAAATTTTAAAAAAACAAAATAACACTTAATTTGCATGACGGCCATTTTGAAATTCGCCAGATTGGTCCTTTATTATTCGTTGTTATAGCGGCAATAGAAATACATAGTGAAAATTTCAATACTCTATCTTTTACAGTTCATGTGATGCAGCCTATTGATAGACAGATAGGCAAACGGACGGACAGACAGAGGGACGGACAGCGGGGGCGTAAAAGTGCACCCCAAAAATCTTTTAAAACCCGTCCTGTCCCGTTGGAACCCTAAAAAGCTTTGAAAAAAAGTTTTCGAATTGTTCTCTATCCACTAAAGAATAGAATAGAATATGTTTTTGACTTTTTAGCTTTCGAATAGTCGGATAGTTTTAATTTACCACTGGTTCGGAATGCCGTTCCTACCGAGAAGAACCAGCAAGAAACTCGGCGGTTGCTCTTTTTAATTTTTCAATTTTTTTTTTAAATTACCATAAAAAAAATTACCATACTATACAAGCTATACTAAAGACACGTGTACCTAGATAGGTACAAAGCTGCATCGATCTAGTGTTCCTGTGCACCGGTCAGGGTCCTATCGGAACTAGGTCACGGGTACTGTAACAGATTTCCAGATCTGAAGCCAGATTGCGATCTAGATTGCTGTTAAATCAGATAGATAGGTTTTTTGATACGTTTTTCTCGTTTCGAGCGTTTGATTAGGTTCTTTATGAAAATGTTTTTACTTTTTTATTTATTTACTAGCTTATGCTCGCGACTTCGTCCGCGTGGACTACACAAATTTCGAACCCCTATTTTACCCCCTTAGGAGTTGAATTTTCTAAAATCCTTTCTTTGCGGATGTCTACGTCATAATAGCTATCTGCATGCCCAGCCCGATCCGTGCTGTAGTTTGAGCTCTGTGCGTTGATAGATCAGTCAGTCAGTCAGTCAGTCACCTTTTCCTTTTATATATTTAGATATAAATACAAGTTAGCCCTTGTCTGCAATCTCACCTGGTGGTAAGTGATGATGCAGTCTAAAATGGAAGCGGGCTAACCTGGTAGGAGTATGTCAGTTTTTGTGAAACCCATGTCCCTTTGGTTTCTACACGGCATCGTACCGGAACGCTAAATCGCTTGACGCCTGACGGCATGGCTTACTTCATACATTTTTACCCTAAAAACGAGAATGTGTCTATCTGTCTATCAGTTACTTAATTGTTATTAAAAGGTAACATAGAGGTTTTAATCAACAGCCCGCTTCATCATGATCAACCAATCGCCGGCTCACTACAGAGCACGGGTCTCCTCTCAGTATGAGAAGGGTTTGGTCATAGGCCACCACGCTGACCCAGTACGGATCGGCAGACTTTACATACCTTGAAGAAAATTATGAAGTACTCTCAGGCATACAGGTTTCCTCACGATGTTTTCCTTATATTATAGCAAGTGATATTTAATTTCTTAAAACGCACATAACTCCAAAAAGTTAGAGGTACGTGTCCGGGATCGAACCCCTGAATAGCAGGCGGACATCGTTACCACTAGGCTATGACGGCTTAAGCCTTTTTTTTTTTTTTATTTAACACCGACAACTTCCATACATAAAAGACCGCACATTTAAATATATACAATAAACAGTATGGTCGTCAATTACAGGTGAAACTTTACTTGTAAACTAACATGCACTAACTTAACAGATTAAGAGTATAGATTAACTTAATAACAGACAGACTTAATACCGTACTACTTAATGACGTAACTTGACAGATTAACAGTAGGTAAAAAATAAAATAGTTAAATATGTACAGGAGTTTAAATTTAAAGAAAAATATAGATATACTTAACAAAATATAACTAACAAAATATCCACAAGCCTTAAAGGCTCGTTAAATGTTTGGAAATATTTTCTTTATGTAAAAGTTGTTTTCCCATTTCTCATAATCGCATGGTGGGTACGTATTTATATCGTTGTAGTTCCTCAGAGAGTTCCCACAGGGTATAGAAAGTTGCCGAAGGAGATAAGTTTTTGAACGTCATTCACAGAATTTGATTAATAGTTGTACTGAATACCTTTTATCCGTTCATATAAAAAAAAACTTTATTCCCTTGACTCTCGTATTTTTGTTCATAAACTTTTATCTTCTTAACTATATATCTACTAACATATATATAATAACAAGAAAATTTCTGACTTACTGACTGACTCATCAAGTCATCAAGGCCCAACCTGGAACCTGTCCCACATATACTCCCCCCCCCCTTTTTTTCTTCTTCTTTTCGGAGATTATTTGCGGTTTAAGCAAATAAATACCTAATCACTTAACGCTTTAACGATCGACTTAACTTGCGGTACGATATAGTAGAAGGGTGAAAGAGGAACCAGGTTGAAAAGTTCTTGGGCACAATACTATTTAAGTACTAGTAACTAGATGATGCCCACGACTTCGTCGGCGTGGATTTCAGTTTTTGAAAATCCCGTGGGAACTGTATGATTTTACGATAAAAAGTAGCCTTGTCCTTCCCCGGGATGCTAGCTATCTCTGTACCAAATTTTGACAAAATCAGCTGAATGGACGGGCCGTGAGGCCGTGACAGACAGACAGACAGTCATACACACTTTTGCATTTATAATATTAGTACCTATGGATATAATAGAGACTTTCGCTCGCGACTATTCTTTTATTGCTTAAGTTTCTTCATTCAGAGTGGGTCGCAAGTTCGAATCCGAGCAAGCTTGTACAAATGAATAACTCTAAACATGAATCATTTGAATATTTGTCTAGAGTCTAGACTGTAGACTGCAGTCTGAGTTAATGACGTCCTGTTTAACATTAAAGTTGCGTCAAAGCTTCTATTTAAGGATCGTACATACTCGTATTTAGATGGGTCATTGCGCTTTTCATTACCTACTGTTAATATGAGTGGGTATAGTTTATACCTAACTTATTTAATTGAAGTGAAACTTCTAGACGCGACTTTGTGAACTCTAAGCGCAACAGAGGATCTCTCCCCCCCCCCCATAGTCCATGCGGACGAAGTCGCGAGCATAAGTTAGTTGTCATATAAATAGCATCAAGGGATAAGTCCCGCAAATTGCTATAGCGGCTGGAACCATGTCTCATTAACATCGAAATGACGTCATTTTGACGTCATTTGACGTATATTTAAGTAAAAATATACCATCAGCTCGTAACTTCAGTTTAGTGCTGACGTCACTGACATGGCGGCCACACGCATTAGCAATTTGCGGGACTTATCAACCAGGACGTAATAACTACGTTCATCTAGCGATCCTACAATCTACGTCCCAAGGTCAGGTCTCTGTTTACCCGAGGGGAAGGTCAAGGGCGCTGAGCAGATCGATACGGATGCTGCGAGCGAGGGAGATGCGAGATACATAACGTACCGGGAGTGATAGGGCCAGAGAGAGGCAGGCGATAGGGA
Source organism: Maniola hyperantus (assembly GCF_902806685.2). Lineage (NCBI taxonomy): Eukaryota > Metazoa > Arthropoda > Insecta > Lepidoptera > Nymphalidae > Maniola > Maniola hyperantus. Next base: position 975,463 of record NC_048557.2, on the reverse strand, counting down.
TTTCTTCCCGTTTTCCACCAGTGACACGGATGTATGGAATTTTTTTTAAGTTACTTTGACAAAGAGTTAACAGGGAAGCGAATTCCATTACATAGATACTTACAAGGAACTACAGTACGCGGCAGAAAATAATGTACATCGACCTTTAGAAAGAGATAGCGGTTTTGTAGAGCATTGTCTCTGTCGTTGAGACCGACAAAACGTCATATAGGTATGAGTGGCAGAGATAACGCTCTACAAAGACGAAATCTCATTCTCAAGGTCGATGTACAATATTTTCTGCCTTGTATTGTACAGCAAGCGGGTCACCTGATGTTAAGTGATTACCGCCTCCCATGAACAATTGCAGCACCAGAGGAACCGCCAATGCGTTGCCGGCCCTTCAGGAGTTTGTTGGTCCGCCCCTTGAATAACCCCATGTTGTCATCTAATAGGAACACCTGCCGAAGGGAGTTCATTCCACAGTTGGCATATATGTACTACGATCCGCCATAACATGCAAATGTGTACTAAACACAATCTCTCTCTCCGGTCGTTCCGTCATTGCTGAAGATCGTGGTCCTGGCAAACTGCCCTCGAATGGCTTATCTGTTTCCATCGGCTTATGTCGGTGGCCATTTTTACAATGTGATGAAATCCACACCTGCTGGACTCCTTTAGCTGGTCGGACCACCTAGTTGGTGAGCGGCCTCTCGGTCTTTTGCCCTCAGTGTTGCCCATCACTATGAGCTTTTCTAAGCTGTCGTCCCTCCGCCGTATGATGTGGCCGAAATATGAGAGTAATCGTTGGTAACATATGGAGGAGAGTCGAGCAGTGATCCCGAGTTGCGAAAGGATAGACACGTTTGTGCGCTTGGCAGTCCACGGAATCCGTAGCATCCGCCTCCAGCACCACATTTCAAACGCATCTATTCTTTGCCTTTCTCTTGCTTTGATAGTCCATGTCTTTACTCCATACATAAAAATTAGGAAGATTAAGGCACGAACGAGACGGGTCTTGGTTTGACTAAACACAATAAATAATCTTTTTTTAAGTAGGTATTTCAGAGGATTATTTTGCTATTGCTCTCTTCCCTCGGACAGGGCCATCTTTAAAGTTTAGTGATCTGGCAGGGACTAGTGGGCCCCTATCTATCGTGGGCCCTGGGCACGTGCCTAGAGTGCCCAGTGGGAAAGATGGGTCTGCCCTCGGATTAGGTATAACTTAATTTATAAGTAAGACAATAGGTTAATTTAAATCCACCCCCACAAAACAGTTATTTTACACCCACATTAATAAGATGAGACGTCATAGGATGAATACGGAATAACCCCTGACAGACTAGGCACTTGTTACTAGGTAGTTAGGTACCCACTCTTACTTAGCGCCACAGTAACCTGAATTAAACCTATTACCAAGTTACATACTAAGTAAGGCGCGAAGTGTCTCCATTTAACGACTACTTATTAAATACGTATTTATCGTCTCTTGTGTAACTTACACACTTGCTGGAAAAAGTTAACACTGTTACAAAAGAGCTCTGTGTTTTTAATAATTATTTTTAAATATAAAAATATATACATACGTATATTATGTGTATTTACTTTATTTAATTAGTACACCCCTTCCGCTTTCTTTAATTTTTATAATATCCTCTACCCTAAGGTTGCCTGGAAGAGATCGCTATTTTAGCGATAAGGCCGCCTATTGTACATGCCATCTTTGTTATATGTCTATTGTTTTTGTTTTGGTGTACAATAAAGCATATTTTACTTTTACTTTTTACTTTTGTTGCACTCGTTATTCAACAGTGAAATACCTAGGCATAGTTCACGACAGGTCGAGATGACAATCGGGGTATGAGGTGGAGGAACGCCCCGTACACCCGGACGTAACCCCGTGTTCGCCCGCACCGGGTTAGCGCGGGGGCTGTGCCCTCTCCGATTTTTAAAAATCCCGTGGGTATTTTTTTAATTTTCCGGGATAAAAAATAACCTAAGTGTGTCACTCTCCTATGACTCTCTCTTGACTATAGCCATGCAAAAATTCGCCGAGATCCGTTGCTCTGTTGCAACGTGATTAAAAAAAAATTTTTTTCAATTAAACTTTTCATCATCATCATCATCATCATCATCAGCCTGTGGACGTCCACTGTTGGACATAGGCCTTCCCTAAAGAGCGCCACCACACCCGGTCCTCAGCCTTCCTCATCCAGCCACTTCCCGCCAGCCTCTTTATATCGTCGGTCCATCGTGCTGGAGGGCGTCCCACACTACGCTTGCTTAAACGCGGTCTCCACTCAAGGACTTTCCGGCTCCAACGGCCATCGCCTCTACGACAGGCATGACCTGCCCACTGCCACTTCAGCTTGCTAATAGTTTGGGCTATGTCAGTGACCTTGGTTCTCCTGCGGATCTCCTCATTTCGGATCTTGTCCCTCAAGGAAACTCCTAACATAGCCCTCTCCATAGCTCGCTGAGCGACTTTGAGTTTGTGGACAAGGCCGTTTGAGACAAGGAAATTAAACTTTTACAAATACATATAAGATTATATTGTTGAGGATTTTTGCAATTAAACATAAATGGTTTCTCTGAAAAACAAAGAAACGACATTTAAAGTTCACTAATATCGCCTCCTCAACTTTATCCGTTAAATTATCTTTTTACAAATCAAAACAACGTAATTACGCCATTGCACACAATGCGTCACTCACTCCACCACAGACAAGCTGATACACGCGCGAAGCGCGGCAAACTCAATTTTATGAAATGTCATTTCATTACATCTCCCCCCCTTAAGAGCGAAAATTCTAAACAACATATCCACACAATATACCTATAAGTTATCTTCATATTCGTTTTCCGCTACTTCTTCTTCAGCCTCTGTTGTGACAGGTTGTAATTTTGTTATGTGGAATAAAGTTGATTCTGTTTTTCTGTTACCAGTGTCAATCCTATACATGGAGTTCGATATTTTCTCTATTATCTTGAAAGGGCCTATTTTTAATTCGTCTAATTTCTTTCTATTCAATCTATTTCCATTTTCTACATATACACTGTCTCCTATATTAAACTCTTGAATTTTCCTATTTCTATCAAATACTTTCTTGTTGTACATGTGGGATTTTATTGTATTCTCTAATGCCAATTTTCTATCAGCCATCCACTTGTCTTCCCTTTCTGTTATTTTTAATTCATTTGGTAGAATACTAACATTCGTACCATCCAGTAAATATTTTGGTGCAAAGCCTGTAACGGAGTGTTCTGTTTCATTATATTTCTGTATACATTCTCTTGCCACTGTTGTCCATGTTCTCTTATTATTTTTCTCATTTATTTTGCACCTTATTTTATTTACTACTGTTTGATTTAATCTCTCGTTCAAGCCGTTCGAGAATGGTGTATTCACAGCTGTAAAAATTAGTTTAATATTATTCTCTTGCAAATGTTGCTTAAATTCTCTTGAATTGATGCCCGGATATTGATCTGTCAGAATTATTCCAATCTCATCTGTCTCCAGCACATTTTTTGTAAGTTTTATAAAGTCACTTGCATTCTGTGTTTTTGAAGTCGCAATAAATGCATATCTCGTGTAGTGATCAACTAAAAGGTGTAGGTATTTTTTTGTTGACCTAGAGCCTCCAAAGCCACCGATAGTATCCATTGACATAATCTCAAATGGTTTTGTGGCTGGTCCCAGTTGTGACATTAATCCAAATTTTCCTTGACATCTTGATTTATTTTTTATGCATATTTCACATGTTTTACAAATATTTATGATATTTTTTGTTAGGTTTTTAGCTGTATATATTGGACTTATTTTTTTCTGCAATTGTCTGATCCCAATATGGCATAGATCTTCATGCACCTTTTTTATGAGTCTTTTACTAAATTCTTCTGAAAGGATAATCTTTTCATGTTTCTTTATTTTTTTATAATAAATTCTATTTTTGTGTATAAGATTTCTCTTTTCTTTTATTGTTTCATTTTTCTCTTGGTCTTCAACTATATCTTTTATTTGTATTAAATTAACTATTTTCAATAGTTCCTCTTTGTTATCTTCTGATTCTAATACAGGGTTTGGGCTCAAACAGTCTGCTTCTACATTTTCTTTACCAGGTATGTATTTTACTGTGAAGTCATATTGCGATAGGTAATATGTGAGATCACCCAATTCTTCGTCTGTCCTGCTTTTAATGTTCATGTTCTCTAGAGGTTTGTGGTCTGAGTAGATAGTGAATTGTTTTCCAATGAGCCAGTGTTGCCAGTATTTAACAGCTTCTTTCATAGCAAGACATTCCAAATATATAGCCTTTTTCCGTTTTTGAGATTCATTCAGTTTTTTTGAGAAATATGCCACCGGTTTGTCTTTACCATCTAGTTGTGTTTGTTTTAGTATTGCCCCGATGCCCTCTAAGGATGCATCTGTAAAGATTTTTATTGGTAAGTCTTTGTCATATATTTCCAATATCGGCTGAGAACATAAATATCTTTTTATTTGATTAAATGATTCTTCACACTTCTCTGACCATACAAACTTTTGATTTTTTCTTAATAAATTATGTAATGGATCTAAGATAATTGCGCTTCTTGGTATGTATTCATGGTAGAAGTTGATTTTTCCCAAAAATTGTCTGATATTCTTTTGCGTCTTAGGAGTTGGAAAAGATCTTATTGAAATCAAATTGTCTTTTAGTGGTCTTACCGAATTGTTCTGAATTACATGGCCAAGATACTTTACTGAGTCTGAAGCAAAGGTACATTTTTTAAATTTCAATCTAAAGCCTTCTTTTATTATTGCCTCTAATACACTTCTTATGTGTTTTATATGTTCTTCAAAAGTGGACGAGTATATCAAAATATCATCAATATAGTTTACGGAGTATCCTGTGAGATTGTGCTTTCTTAGAATATTGCTTAAAATTCTCTGGAAAATTGCTGGTGATGTTTTCAAGCCAAAAGGGAGGCAGGTCCACTGGAAGTGGCCATCTTGTGTGACAAATCCTGTTTTATTTCTATCTTGTACCCGTAGTGGTATTGCCCAAAATGCTGAGTTTATATCCAGCGTGGTAAAATATTTACAATTTCTAGTTTTAATAATCAAATCATCTATTAATGGGAAAGGTTGAGCTTGTGGTACAACAATTTTATTTAGTTCTCTGAAATCTACACATAAGCAGGGATTTTCTATTTTCACCTTTTTTAAATGCTAAAGTCACTGGTGCAGCGAATGGACTGTAGGATTCTTCGATTAAATTATTCTTTAGTAACATGGATATTTGCTCTTCAATTTCTAATTTATCTTCTATTGTACATCTGTATGGTCTTTTACTACAGTATCTATTTACTAGTAAATCTATACGAGCTTCATAATCTTTAACTGATCCTATATCATACTTGTCCTTAGCAAAAATTGTTTTATATTCCTTTATAATTTTCTCTATCTCAATTTTCTTTTCATTATCTAAATGGTCTGTCATACTAACAAATTCCTGTGTTTCTATGTGTTCATTGAAATTTATTGCATATGCTTTTATATTCTTATCTTCATTTGTGTTATCTTTAGACATCATGTCTATTTTATTTGTTGTTTTCTTTTGCTCTATCCGCAAGTCCTCATTTTGTGTTAATTTGAATTTCTTTATCATATCCAATCCGACTATAAAATCATCAAAATCCTCATTTTCTATTATATATACATCCACCTCTTCTTCTAAATCAAGGATTTTTATTTTTATTGTTATCAAGCCATCTGTCTTCTTCACACCATTAACCGTTTTCATATATGCTATATTCACGTTATCTTTTTTTTCTTTTACTTTAATCAGTCTTGAATTTATTAACGAGATCTGTGAGCCTGAATCATAAATGCCGCTCACTTCTAATTTATTTTCTAATAAAAGCTTGATTTTGATTAATGGTGTACTTACTCGTTTTTTTTTTTCAGTATTCATGTCTACTTCAATAATGGAGTTATTAGCTTTAAAGAGCTTTTCTGATTCATTTTTATTTTTTTTAAACCAACATGACTCCTCCGGATGATATTTAATTCCTTTGTCCAAAGATTCACAAGTCTTACATGGCTTCTTCTCATTAGTTTTATTTTTATAAAAAAATGTACCACTTTTTCTTATAGTTGAGTTTTTCTTGTATATCATACCTTCATATTTTCTTATCTCGTTGAACAAATCAGTAGTGTTGTTGAGTTCATCCCTGTTTAACCTATTTAGGATAAACCCAGGTAGACCTGTTGCAATCAGATCTGTCATTGTTTTCGGGTCTATCGATTTGTTTATATCTAGTATGAGCCGCTCTTTTTTTATAGCATAATCAATCAACAATCCTTCTTTATACCTGAATGCGAGGGCAGTTGTGACCATGTCCCATCCTTGATTTTTAAAAGTTTCCAAAAATTTGTCTTTCCATTCCTTCCATTCAGAATTTACTGTTAATTTTATAACCATCGAGCTATACCAATCTAAACAAGATTTTTCTAAAAATAACCTCAATATGTCTATTTTTGTTTCATCTTTTGTTATATTAAAGCGCTCACATTCTTTTTCAAAATTATCTATCCATTGCATTGCATTAGGGTTCTTGCTTGTGAATTTTTCAATAATAAATTTCTCTGAAATATGTTTTAGGTTATGTTGATTTTCTTTCTTGGTTGTAGTTTCTATTAATTTTTCCAAGATATGTTGCAAACTGTCATCTCTGTGTTCTGGTTGTTTTGTGCTCATTTCTTCTAAATATTGATCTGAGAATTGCATATTACCTTCCTCATCTATGTACGTTTTCTTTAGATTTTCATCCAATTTTATCCATATTTTTCTACTTTGGTGTCTTTTTTTTATGCTATTTTTTATTTTTTGAGAAAGTGTTCATTTTAACAATATACGTATGGTGAATTACCGGCTTCAACTCATCAGGTAAAACATAACATTTTCCTTCTTCTGTAGATATTGAGGTTATGGCCAATACATTAGATTTGCCATCACTTGAAGCTATCATCGTAAACTCAAATTGCAGCCGGTCCATCTTCCTTTAGTTAACGAAAATGTCGTTTTATAAGATTATATTGTTGAGGATTTTTGCAATTAAACATAAATGGTTTCTCTGAAAAACAAAGAAACGACATTTAAAGTTCACTAATATCGCCTCCTCAACTTTATCCGTTAAATTATCTTTTTACAAATCAAAACAACGTAATTACGCCATTGCACACAATGCGTCACTCACTCCACCACAGACAAGTTGATACACGCGCGAAGCGCGGCAAACTCAATTTTATGAAATGTCATTTCATTACATACATAATTTTGAATCGTCAGCTGCATCTACCTGATTGAAGGACAAACCAATAAATCAACAAACTTTCGCATATTTATAATATGGGTACCTATATACTAGGTACAGATTTAATTAATTTTAAAAGATAGCCAAATAACTCAAATGATGAGATGAGACGTATAATGTAAGAGAGTTAAGTACAAGGAATTCCCGCGAGATTGGTGAGGGCAATAAATCACTTTATGATTCTTTATTAACTGTCTACTTGGAAACTGTAGCGCGTGCCGAGAATACTTTGTTTTCTGTTGTTTAATTTTAGAGGAAAGTATACAAAACCGATAGATGTTGTTGGGTTCCTTACTCTTTTAACCGACTTCAAAAAAAGGAGGAGGTTCTCAATTCGTCGGAATCTTTTTTTTTTTTTATCAAGATGTATGGTTTGTAGAGTCAGGGCTTAATAAGTAAAATTATTAATTGTTACTAGCTGATGCCTGCGACTTCTTCCGCGTGGATTTAGTCTTTTAACAATCCCGTGGGCACTGGGCACTCTTTGATTTTCCGGGATAAGAAGTAGCCTATGTCCTTCCCCGGGATGTATGCTAACTCTGTACCACATCATAATCGTTTAAACTGTTGGGCCATGAAAAGCTAGCAGACAGACAGACAGACAGACACACTTCCGCATTTATAAAGTACCTAGTATGGATTATATATTATGTGGTATAGTCAAGAGAACTTAAGAACGATATACTTTGGACTTGGAACAGGCCTCATAGGCAGAGCAAGTCTAAGCCAGCCAGGGGCTTGGAAAGCATTAGGAACAGTGAAATCATTATGAACTTGAGTCATGGCAACCAAAACATGCAATGATTTTGGTGGGATCGTGTTTTCGAACTATGTGCCCTGCCCATTGCCACTTCAGCTTCGCAACTCGTTTAGCTACATCGATTACCTACTCTGGGTCTCCTACGGATCTCGTGATTTCTGATTTGATCACGTAGAGAAACTCCAAGCATAGTGTGACAGATTTCTTTTGAGGATCAATACTCGATCTTTTTTTTTTTTGAAAAGGAAAACATACAGCATAGTCATGTTCGTAACTAAAGCTAATTCAAGAGGCTATTACATAATCCAGTAAAGTTGCTAAGGTCCATTTCTAGTAACAAACACAATCAGGCGTGTGCCTACCATCACGAGATGGGTCCAATCCCTGCTATCAAACATTTATGTGCATTTCTTGATAGCAGAGACTTGAGAGAGAGAGATGTTATTTATATCAATAACCCTGTATATGTTTGTGTTTCAGGCGGTGCGGATGTCGGGCGGAGGCGGCGGCGCGGGGCTCATGTCGTGCGTGCGCGAAGGCTCCCTCGAGCCGCCCTACCGACCGCCGCACGCCGAGACCAATACCCATGGTGAGTTCCGATAAAAACCCCTACAGAACTGACGCCCCAGCAGGTGGACAGGCGATATCATAAGAGTCGCAGGAAGCCACTGGACACAACTTGCCCACATATGACGCCTGCCGGCCTGCCAGTGTAGGTGAAGCCTTTTTTTTAACGCTGGGAAATGCGTTTACGTTCTTCCTCCCCCCCCCCCCCCCCCCCCCCCCCTCCTGGAAGCCAACCAGCTGAAACCAGCTAGCCAACCAACTGGAGGGAAGGTATGTGGGACTCACCGGCCGGACCGGAATACCCACTGAAACCCAGCGGCGCTCCTGCGCGTCGCCTGGTGACTGGGTCACGTGAACACCGAAGCAAACTACCGCGACATAGCCAGCGACATCCGCCGAGGCGGACCCTCCACCGGAGACCCCGCTCATGAGGTCCCCCCACCGCACATCTGAGGCGCACCGACGAAGTGCGTGCGCCTCCCGACCCGGGGACCCAACGGGCGACAACTGCAGACCCCGCGCACGTCGTCCACGTCCCATCCTCCGCATCGTCCACTGTGCCCTCTGCTAGTCAGAGGGACACGCGGAGAATCCTCCCCCCTGCCAGCTCATTCGCCATGGCTAACAATATCCCCGAAGAGAGATACCGGGGTGCACCGGCCCGGATACTGCTCGTCCCCTCGGATGCCCGATGCATCCAAAAGGGACCAGCAGCACCCAGGCACACTGGGAGGTTACCTGGCTGGCACTCCAGTGTAAGTGAAGCCTCGACGTTTTGTTACAAGTCTCATAACTGTCGTGAACTGTCACGAAATCAAGTGCGAGAACTTGCCCAGAATGAAGATATACGCAGTCTTTTGAACTTCTTTATTGTAAACAATTTGTTGGTGTTGCAGGCGAAGGCCGTACAGGTCGGTTCCTGCGCGGGCTGCGGCGCATGTTCAAGCGGCGCCCCCGCGCGGACTCCTCGCCCGATCCCAAGAGCAGCTCCACCAGCGAGCTGCTGGACGCCGAGCGGCATACGAGGAGGAAGTAAGATCATCTTCCTTATTCCCTATCCTTAATGGCAATATCAGGGTGGTGAACTGCAGGTAATTCTAAAAACAGTAATTAATCCTCAGCTTAAATTGGTATGGATAACAGGTACCTGCTGAGATCGCTTTTAAAACAGATGGTTAGATAAAACCTTTGGCGTAGCCGTACACACAAAATTCTCATGAAAGCTGAGCATAAGACAGACAGAAACTTTGTAAATATTTTATAGTATAAAAATGTGAGGATTGAAAGAATCCGTTTAATAATGTTTACTAGCGCCATCTCTTAACGATTTCCGTAAACAGCTGCAATATAGAGGATGCCATGATACGTTCTTCCTTTTCTGAGCTAGACATTGAAGTAAGTTAGTAGCAAAGAACTTGCATGTACGTACGTAGAGCCAGTAGGCACCTAAAGAAGTGTTGAAGTTGCCAAAGTCATAGATTTCTACTCGTAGGTCCAAAGGTCCAACCAGTAAGGTCAAATACATTTTAGGTCAAATTAGTATGTTACTAGACAAGTCGTAAGCAAAAAAGGAGTAGCAGCAGATAATTTTTTTTTGTTTGAAACAGACCAATATGTAGGTCGTAGGAGCTAGAAGAATCAGCTGATATTTTTTTAGTTTTATACTTAGACTAGCGCTTGGCTGAAATCAGACCTGCTGGCAAGTGATAATTCAGCCTAAGATAAAGCGCGCTTGCCTAGTAGATGCCTATTCACTCTTGAAGGTACCCATATTAAAAATGGAGGAGAAAATTTATGGCGGAAGGGCGTTTCATATCCTCGGTTCTAATTGGAAACGAGGATAGTGTCCGTGGAATTTCGACTACGTGCGGGTGCAGATCGTCTTGACGATGCTTGCACTATAGTACCTAATAGAAATGTGAAGGAGGAACCAGGTCAAAAGTTCTTGGGCACACCCTCCGAAATGAATCCTGTAGAATACCGATAGACAGGCATGAACTGAACTTTTTATTGTTTGTAAACAGAGAGGGAGCATACGGCAGTGGTCTGTCCGTGTCACACGACTCCGTGTTCACCGGCGAGCGATCGGGCGACGAGTCGAGCGACGAGCGACCCACACCGGCGCACGGGCTTGCACACGTCGCTTCGTCGCATCGGGTAAGTGCTATAAACAGTTGAGAAGAACGACGAGATACTTTGTAAATCGCATAGCTAACTGCTAACATCAATAATAATTCTTCTGTGCACAATCTCTCAAGCTCGGATCCACCGTTGTGGACACGATGGGCATGCTCATAACCCTAATAGACAGTGGCGTAGCTATAGAGCTCGTTTAATCAAACTGCGAATACCTATTATTTCCTTGATTAACTATTAAAGTTGACCCTAAGAACTGTACCATGAGCCAAGACCTCCCAAAAACTTGGGATGAATAAAAACCATTTGGTAAATTTTCGGGTGGCTGTGCCCACAACCTTTTTTGAGAGCTGGATCCGCGCCTGCAATCTCTAAACTAAAATGGAATTCAATTTCATATCAAGTGTCATGTAAATTTTGACTGCTTCACAGAACACAATTTATTGTTCTGAATAGCCGTTCCATAGATTTAATTAAATAGATAACGAAGGGTCTTCTCGATTGACCTAAGTCAATCGGGGTGTGGGCGTCGAGGTTTGGCTTCTTTGCCCGGGAAACTCCTTACAGGTAGCGCCTTCCTACCTGAATCCCTTTATTTTTGGCCTGGAAGGCCAAGGTCTGGTCTTGTGGTCTGTGTCGCTAGCGCTGTCTACCTGAAGTATTTGTTCACGAACTAGTTCTAGCAAGCGATCATAGATGGCGCTGTGTAATTGAATTTCTAGTTTCGATCCGACAATAATAAAATTCTAAAATTCTACCAGCGCATCCATATCGAAAGTCGTAAAACAATGTCAAGTTTACATCCGCGAGTATGCAAAGCAGCTCGGTATAGATTTGTGCGATCATCTTCATCAGATCACAGTGACAAGGCGTTTTATAACGACTTTCTATTTCGGTTCGTATCGCCATTTTAGCCCATAAACAATAAAGTGCGTTCCAAACAAATGTACCTGAATATATTATTAAATTGAATGGAATTCTGTCATACATATTTTAGGTTTTCTTATCTGTGTTTATTATCATCAACCCATCGCTGGCACACTACTGAGAACAGGTGTCCTCTCGAGGGGGGTTTGGCCATAGTCCATCACGCAGGCCAAGTGTATAGGTAGATATTATTATAATGTGTAGGTATCCGTACTAATATTATAAATGCGAAAGTGTGTCTGTCTGTCTGTCTATCTATCTGTCTGTCTGTCTGCTGGCTTTTCACGGCCCAACCGTTCAACTGATTTTGTTGAAATTTGATAAAGAGTTAGCTTATATGCCGGGGACGGATATAGCCTACTTTTTATTCCGGGAAATTAAAGAGTTACTTGGGGGCTTCAATAAACCTAAATCCACGCAGACGAAGTCGCGGGCGTCATCTAGTATTAAATATTTCGTAAAATATATGCGTGAAATAGGTACGTTGTATGTACTCACTTGTAGGTATATAACTCACGCACGATATAAACATGCGTAAGGAATAAAATCACGTACTAAATTTCCCTTATTGCGTAACTAGGTAATAGCACAGATAATAGGTTCTCGTCGTACGCACCTACCAGTTCAATTAGTTAGGTATTTAATTTTAAATCATCATCATCAACCGATAGATCTCTGGTGGACACTTCCCCACGTCACAGTCTTGCGCCGCCTAACCCAGCGGCTTCCTGTCATCTTTTTTTATTATTATTCTGATACAATACAAGTTAGCCCTTGACTGCAATTGAAATAATGTGAATTAAGTCGAAAAAAATCCTCTCATTTGAGACTTTCCGAGGCGTGCGCTGCCTAAATGGTCAAAGTTACACGAAAACAATGTGTGGTGAAATTGTTTCTCTTAAAAAGTGCTACAAAAAATTCCGCGATAGCATACAATATGTATCTTTGGTTTGCCTCACAATAATCGATTTTATGATTTTCAAATGTGATCTGAAACAAAGCCTTACTTTTGAAGGTGTTTTTACTGACATACTATTAATTCTAATCAATATCACAAAATTAAAATAATAATATGAAATATCGTAAAATATGAACTAATGCGCAATGGGCCGTGAAAAGCTAGCAGACAGACAGACACACTGTCGCATTTATAATATTAGTATGGAAGTCATCATCATCATCATCATCAACCGATAGACGTCCACTGTTGGACATAGACGTCTCTTGTAGGGACTTCCACATGCCACGGTCTTGCGCCGCCTGATTCCAGCGACTCCCTGCGACTCGTCGGATGTCGTCCGTCTACCTAGTGGGGGGTCTTCCAACACTGCGTCTTCCGGCGCGAGCCATTCTAGCATCTTGGGACCCCAACGTCTATGGGTTTTACGAACTATGTGCCCTGCCCATTGCCACTTCAGCTTCGCAACCCGTTGAGCTATGTCGGTTACTCTAGTTCTCCTACGGATCTCCTCGGAGTATGGAACTACGGATTATCAATCACTCCTCACGGACACCACATTAGTATCTACATTGCACCCATGCGAAGCCGGGGCGGATCAGCTAGTTCAGGATAATTCAACGCAAGAAATGCGATTGCAACTGACATCAATATCAATATTTGCGCAGCCTACCGTCTGGTTTACATCAGACTTATTTACGATCGAAATAAATTGAATGTGATTGGAATCGGCTTATTGATGCTGGCCAGGTTTCAGAGGTAAGCTACAAGCAGTTAAGTAGGCTATTTTAGGGTTCCGTACCTCAAAAGGAAGAAGAACCCTTATAGGATCACTTTGTTGTCTGTCGTGTCTATCAAGAAACCTATGGCTATAGCCGGAGACAAAGAAGCAAAGGGAAAATAACTTGTAGGGAGTCAAGAAGGCGCCCCGGGGAAGAGCCATCGAGTAAGTACCTACCGAACGGGCGCCCTTCCGGATTTCGGCCCATATAACCGCGAGGTTGGTGGAGCCATGGGAGGTGGTGGCAGTGGCGTGCACAGAGTTCGAAGCCAGGGTAAGCATTAGTAAGATTGGCCTTAGATACACCTTATATAGACTTACTGAATGGCAAGTCATAAAGAAAAATGGGCACCGGTCATTTTAACTAGGGTAAGCAGTAATTTTATGCCTCTATGAATTGCACGCCACTGGGTGGTGGGTTGTCTGTCTGTCCTTCTGTCTATTACCCTTTCGCGGCTCAACCGCGGAACAGATCTTGACAGGCGCATAGCAGCTTGTATCCTGCCGACGGGCATAAGAAACTTTTCATTCCGGAAAATTAAAAGTTTCCCACAAGTAGAATGGCATCTTTACTGGATTAGTTAGAATAAAATTTTCGATCAAAGACTTGATCTAGAGATTTCAAATTTATCTAAATCTCACTTTCATAAAGCCTGTCTAACCTAGAAAGAAGCGAAGATTTCATTTGCAATATTTTGCATATAGACAATTGAATAAAGTTTTCACGTAGCCAATATTGCTATATAAATAACTTTAAATGCCAACAATTATTTAATTTAATAAATCATCCCATACAGCCACACGAATTCTATCCTGAATAAAAATGAACATGCTATTTACGTCTCTATATTCAATGATATAGGTAGTAAAATCGCTGAGCTCAGTTTTCCGCAGTTTGCACGACTGTATGGACCAATACTTTTTATTTTTCCTTGTTCCAACGAGATGGGATGAATCACTAGTCGCAGTCGCGCACCGCCGAAGGCGATCGTGTTCTCACTTCTAATAAGATCTCTTTAGTTTTTTTACTTTTTTAATTGGTTGTGTTGTGTTTTTTATTCGTGTTTTAAAGTGACCAAGGAGGTGTTAATAGCAAGTTTCAGTTTTAAATCTTTTTGGTGTCATTTTATGGTTCTGCAAATCTGCAACTGAAAATAACGTAAATTCGAAACTACTGTAAGCTCTTCTGAATTAAGCATTGCAAATGCAAAACTTTTATAATGCTACGTAAATCTTTAATGTTTTTATGATCAGTATTTAGTTGCTGGAATGCTGGAATTAATGATAATTAATTAATTAATTATTTATTTATGAATGATCACACAAAGACGGATTAATTTCGGTCGTAAGTAATTAATTGATTAAGAACTTTGTTGTAAGACTTAAAGAAGTTTTTTTTATTCGTGTTTTTAAGTGACCAAGGAGGTGTTAATAGCACGTTTTAGTTTTAAATCTTTTTGGTGTCATTTTAGGGGTCCGCAACTAAAAATAACGTGAATTCGAAACTACGCTCTAACTTTTTTTAATGTAACCGTAAATCTTTAATGTTTTTATGATCATGTAGTATAATGTTTTAGTATCTAACATCTGGAATTAATTATAATTAATTAATCAATCCTACGAAAGATCACAGATAGACGGATTAATTTCGGTCTTAAGTAATTTCTTGGTAAGACGTAGTTACCTACAGAAGTTTATAACTTTTATTTTTTAAATTCCGTAATAAAAAAATTCAATACAAAATTAAAATAAGTAGACAGTTCTGCAAGTTCTTCTATAAAACAACAATGAGTAAAAAATATTGCAATTGAAAAAAAATTGTGTGTAAAAACTTTTTGGTGTCATTTTTACGCAAAAAAACCAATTGAATGTTTCGTCTTTCGCCTAAAAACTTTAGACACTTTTGTTCTATTTAGTGGCAAACAATCGTGGATTTCTCAAGGATTGTTTTACATACAAAGAACTCAGAAGGTTGTCTAGACTTCATTGAAATAAAATGTCGTTTTCTATGTTGTCAGGAAATACCAAGGCTTTTTTATATTTATAACTAGCTTATCCCCGCGACACCGTCCGCGTGGACAACACAAACTTCAAACCCCTATTTTACTCCCTTAGGGGTTGAATTCTCAAAATTCCTTTCTTACCGGATGTCTGCGTCATAATAGCTATCTATCTACATACCAAATTTTAGCCCAATCTGTCCTGTAGTTTGAGCTGTGCGTGGATAGATCAGTCAGCTTTTCCTTACCTAACTTAAAATTAAATCAAAACCTAAAAAATCATGAAAGGCAAGAAGTAAGGTCTCTAAGTACAAGTGAATGAATGAATGAATTGATATTTATTTATTATTAAAAAAAATTACATTTGACTTAAATGGAGTCCTGACCCCCCTAAACTAGGAGATGTCGTAAATGAAAATTTTAAAATCGTTAATTTATAGATCACATAACACAATATTTGACAGACTTGCAGTAGCCATTATTATAAATGCGAAAGTGTGTTTGTTTGTTGGTTTGTCCTTCAATCACGTCGCAACGGTGCAACGGATTGACGTGATTTTGCATGGGTATAGTTTAAGACCTGGAGAGTGACATAGGCTACTTTTTATCCGAAAAAATCAAAGAGTTTATTCTCGGAATTTTTAACAAACCTAACGAGCCATGGTTCCAGCGCAATAGCAATTTGCAAGACTTATACGCGCGTCAAAATCGATTAGGATACGGTCTCACATAATGACATTAATTAAGTAACCAACTAGGTGTTTTCAATGCCAACTTTTATATCTGATTCAATGTCAAAACAGTGGTTCCTCCCACCACTATTGATTTGCTCGTACTATGACTCATAGCAATAAGCTCGCAGCCACTGCTTTGAGCTATATCACATACACTGCCTTATATGCTACACTACACATATCATATACCTACTAGCTGATGCCCGCAACTTCGTCCGCGTGGAATTGGTTTATAAAAATCCCGTGGAATCTCTTTGATTTTCCGGGATAAAAAGTAGCCTATGTCGCTCTCCAGGTCTTTATCTATACCTACCAATGCAAAAATCACGTCAATCCGTTGCACCATTGCGACGTGATTGAAGGACAAACCAATAAACCAACAAACACACACACTTTCGCATTTATAATAAGGGTACTGAGTACTGAGGTACCTGTAGGTACTGAGGTAGGATTATTTACCACCTATCTACCTATTATTTACTAGCTTATACCCGCGACTTCGTCCGCGTGGACTACAAAATTTCAAATCCCTATTTCACCCCCTTAGCAGTTGAATTTTCAAAAATCCTTTCTTAGCGGATGCCTACGTCATAATAGCTATCTGCATGCCAAATTTCAGCCCGATCCGTCCAGTAGTTTGAGCTGTGCGTTGATAGATCAGTCAGTCAGTCAGTCAGTCAGTCAGTCAGTCAGTCAGTCAGTCAGTCAGTCAGTCAGTCAGTCAGTCAGTCAGTCAGTCAGTCAGTCAGTCAGTCAGTCAGTCAGTCAGTCAGTCAGTCAGTCAGTCAGTCAGTCAGTCAGTCAGTCAGTCAGTCAGTCAGTCACCTTTTCCTTTTATATATATAGACTAGCTTATGCTCGTGACTTTGCCCGCATGGACTACATAAATTTCAAACCCCTATTTTACCCCTTTAGGGGTTGAATTTTCAAAAATCCTTTCTTAGCGGATGCCTTCGTCATAATAGCTATCTGCATGCCAAATTTCAGCCCGATCCGTCCAGTAGTTTGAGCTGTGCGTTGATAGATCAGTCAGTCAGTCAGTCACCTTTTCTTTTTATATAATATTTGGATTAGAAGATTTTAGAAGAGTAGTAGTTACGTATTTATAGCTAATTCGGTGTGAAACTAGTTTCTAGTTCCCGAACCGGTATTATCAGTTTTATTAGTTTGGCGGTTTTCGATTTTATTGATATGCGGAAATATTCTACTACAAGACGTATTTTTACACCTTTTAAGAGTCCCCGCAGACCACAAACTTTTTATCGGCCGATAGTTTGGTCGGTTTCTTAATCAGTATGAATCGTTATAATTTGCGCACATACATCTTCAAAAAAGCTGTGGTAGCCTAGTGGTTAGGACATCCGCCTTCTAATCGGAGGTCGGGGGTTCGATCCCGGGCACGCACCTCTAACTTTTCGGAGTTATGTGCGTTTTAATTATTTAAATATCACTTGCTTTAACGGTGAAGGAAAACATCGTGAGGAAACCTGCATGCCTGAGAGTTCTCCATAATGTTCTCAACGGTGTGTGAAGTCTACCAATTCGCACATGGCCAGCGTGGTAGACTATGGCCAAAACCCTTCTCACTCTGAGAGGAGACCCGTGCTCTGTAGTGAGCCGGTGATGGGTTGATCATGATGATGATGATACATCTTCATACTGATTAAGAAACCGACCAAACTATCGGCCGATAAAAAGTTTCTGGTCTGCGGGCGACTTTTAAAGTTTAAGATTTCATAGATTTAAAAATTCGGAAAATTACTAACCCAAAAGTCGTATTATTAATATTCAATTAATTAGGTTTTCACAAACACATTTACTAACCTATAGAGTCAAAACCTACCATCGAACACCAACACTAAGAATTTTTTTTTTTTAATTTGCATGACGTCATTTTGTAATTTGCCATCTTGGTTGATTTATTATTTATTGTTATAGCGACAATTGAAATTATACATATACCTATCTACTCTGTGAAAATTTTAACTCGGCCTGTTTTGGTTCACGACATGGCCCGCTGACAGACAGACGGACAGACGGACAGCGGAGGGCAGAGGGTATAGGATCCCAATGGCACCTTTCGGCTATGGAACCTTAAAAATAATATTTCCCCCTTTTAAAAACTCTTAAGCACGTGTTGTTTTGATTGAATATTTATCCCGTTAGCACTAGCTAAGTATTTCGCGCGTGTCAATTACTGTACAATACCTACGCGGCAGGAAATCATGTACATCGACCTTTAGAAGGAGATAGCGGATTTGTAGAGATTGTCTCTGTCGTTGAGACCGACAAAACGTCATATAGGTACGAGTGACAGAGACAATGCCTGAAAAATAATTAAATTGAATTTTTAATTCAACATTCAGTTTTGTTACACTAAATATCAAAATTCCAGGTTCTGTCTCAATCTCATTTCGTCTACGGTATACAGACCGACAAGCGGACAGACAGACAGACACCAGAGTGACATTGATAGAGCTCCATTTTACCCTTTGGGTCATCATCATGATCAACCCATCGCCGGCTCACTACAGAGAACGGGTCTCCTCTCGGAGAGAAAGGTTTTGGCCATTGTCTACCACACTGGCCATGTGCGGATTGGTAGACTTCACACACCTTTGAGAACATTGGCATGTAGGTTTCCTCACGATGTTCACCGTTAAAGCAAGTGATACCTATTTAATTACTTAAAACGCACAAAACTCCCGGGATCGAACCCCCGACCTCCGATTAGAAGGCGGACGTCCTAACCACTAGGCTATCATAGCTTTTACCCTTTGGGTACGGAACCCAAAAAACTAATTTAATTATTATAAAGAAGCATATCAAATAATAATATCGTGCTTAGAAAGTAAAACCGTGATTCTACTTTGAATCCCAATGCTCAGTTAGTCAGTACCGTTTTGTCTGACTTTCCAAAAACCTGCGCACGCGGCTTCAGACTACTTTTTTTAATTTCTTTTTTCGTTCGGAATCTGAGTGACTTTTAATTAAAAAGAATAAATCGCAGAGTCGAGTGATATTATGTGATATAAATACTTAGGTTGTTTTTATTTTTAGTATTATTTCTGAAAAAACTTATTTAAATGCAGGATTTTAGCATTGGATACCTTAAATAGGTAGTCCTGTTGAATGCCTTTGCAATATTTGACGAGGAAAAATAAATTGCGAATAGTCGTGTGATGTGATGTGATCATTCGTCTTTATTTAGTTAATGTGCAATAAAAGACCAATAAAAGTGTAGTACTACCGTATGTAGTACTAGCTGTTATTGTCTTGTTTTAAATGTTGTGCTCGAAATGTAATGTTACATAATTAACAGATAATATGTTATGTTATGTTACTAACTAAATAATGATGAGTGATTTGAAGTTCCGACATTTCTAAAGTGGTTTTAAATTAATATAGAGTTTAAAGTTCGAAATTTAAAAGTGGTCTAATTTTTTTTAAAATCTCTATTAAACGCAATAAATATTGAGTTTGGAATATATCTACCTAATACCAGTGATTTAAAAAAAAACTTTTTTCTAAAGTGGCTTAAAATACACGTTCTAAAATTCTAATTAGAAAAGTGATATTTCAAAAGCTTTTTTAAAAGTTCCGCTCTGTGATTTTGAAAATAATTAGCAAAATGGCGCCTTCTTTCAAAGACACTATTCGGAAGTTTTGGAATATAGCATGGCTGTTCACAACTAAAGTGTTTTTGGTAAATATTAAACAATTTATATATAAAAGCACTGAGTTATTTATAGGCACACTATGTAAACATAAAAACCGGTCAAGTACGAGTTGCACTCGCACACGGAGGGTTCCTTTCTCTATGGGATAGTAGGTAGTACAAGAAATCAGTTTTTATTTTTTTGCGATGTGACCACAAATTCACAGTTTTCGGATTTTTACCTTTACTTGTGCTATAAGATATTGCTGCCTGCAAGACTTCCTGATTCTACGTCCACGGGAAGTAGCCTATATAGCTTTTGATTTCCTTGACACGAGAGACAGTTCGACCTCCCTGGCGCAGTTGTCTTATTAGTAGGAGGTCCCTAAATAAATCTCTGGTTTGGTCTGGCGGGAGGCTTCGGCCGTGGCTAGTTACCACCCTACCGGCAAAGCCGCCAAGGGGCGTTCCGGTACGATGCCGTGTAGAAACCAAAGGGGTGCGGGTTTATTAAAAAAAAACTGTCATACCCCTCCCAGGTTAGCAC
Organism: Maniola hyperantus; assembly: GCF_902806685.2. NCBI lineage: Eukaryota > Metazoa > Arthropoda > Insecta > Lepidoptera > Nymphalidae > Maniola > Maniola hyperantus. Next base: position 955,060 of record NC_048557.2, on the reverse strand, counting down.
GTTTCCATCTTAGAATCCATCATCACTTACCACCAGGTGTGATTGCAGTCAAGGGCTAACTTATGTATCTGAATAAAAAAAACAGACAGACAACGAAGAGATAATAAAAGCTCCTTTTTTCTCTGGAGATACGGAACCCTAAAAATCAAATGAAAAATCCTTTAGCAAATAAAAAGTACCTACTTAACTCATAATACTATACGATCTAAATAACTTTTATTAAAATAACTTCTATTATATTTAAATAACTTCGTAGGCATATATGCCTAAGAAGTTTGGAAGCATTTAACTCATCATTCACCATATATATATAAGTACATACTCGTACATACATACACGTCCGTCGTCACGGTCTGTCTGTCCGGAGGCAGCCAGAGAGAACATCTTCCTGAGCTCACTTTCGTTTCAACTTGCTCAGCTCACGTTAATTGAAAATCAACATTTAATAATAACTTATCTTGTTATGCGATGATTCAACAAATAGGCTCTTGAACTGTAGTAATATAATAAAAAACCGGCCAAGTGCGAGTCAGGCTCGCGCAATGAGGGTTCCGTACTACAGTCGTATTTTTTCGACATTTTGCACGATAATTCAAAAACTATGATGCATAAAAATAAATAAAAATTTGTTTTAGAATGTGCAGATGAAGACCTTTCATATGATACCCCACTTGATATAGTCACTCACTTCGAAAGTTGAAAATACTAATTATTAGGTCATGACCACAATTTAATTTTTTTTGTGTGATCTAACCTCACATTCACGGTTTTTTGATTTTTCCCCGAATGTCAGCTATAAGACTTACCTACCTGCCAAATTTCATGATTCTAGGTCAACGGGAAGTACCCTGTAAGTTTCTTGACAGACCGACAGAGAGACAGACAGACAACAAAGTGATCCTATAAGGGTTCCGTTTTTCCTTTTGATGTACAGAACCCTGAAAATGACGCGATTTTTTGTATAGCGGCAGTTTGTGGTGCTAGAATTCATTATTGAAAAGAATAATTTATTAAATCATGATTTTTATTTATTTTTAACGCGCGCACGATCAGCGTGTCTTCTGACCTCCTCCTCAGTGTTTGCGTCCACTGCTGGACATAGGCCTTCCCAAGAGCGCGCCACCACACACGATCCTCTGCCTTCCTCATGCACCCACTTCCCGCTACCTTCTTAAGGTTGTCAGTCCAGCGGGTTGGAGGTCGTCCCACACCGCGCTTGCCGATACGCGGTCTCCACTCCAGAACACGTCTGCCCAAGCGGCCATCGGTTCTGCAGTCGTTTATTTAAGGTTAACTAGGGAAGGCATATAGAAGCCACCCTCGTCTTCGCAGCCTTTCTAGCTATTATATAAAAGTATGCCTCACTTATCGAGAGTTACATTTTTGTTCCGTTTGCCGTGGAGACCCTGGGGCCATGGAGTCTTAGTGCCAAAAAAAATTTACGAGACATTTCACCGCAATTAATAGCCTCATCTGGTGACAGAAGGGCTGGCTCATTTTTTGCGCAACGGATCAGCCTGGCTGTCCAGCGCGGAAATGCAGCCAATATTCTTGGCACCATTCCACGCGGGCATGATTTGTATAGTAATTAGATAAGGCTTTATTGTAATATTTTCATTAAAAGTTGCCCAAAATGATGTCAAGAATCAAGATTCACGTTGTCATAGAAGCAAAATGAAATCTCCTCAGTTCGAAACCAGTTAATGAATGGTCGCTTTTACTTTTAATGCATTTCAAATGTTAGCGGTCAAAATGACTTAATTTTGTGATTTATAATGCGGAATAATATATTTTAATTTTTTAGGAGTGTCTTCGTTAGGTATATTGTACACAATGTAGATAATTTCAAGTTTTTTTAGGTTCCGTACCTCAAAAAGAAAAACGGAACCTTGAAAGGATAACTTCGTTATAGGCCGCGACAGGTCGAGGTGGCAATCGGGGTATGAGGCGAGGGGATGCCCTGCACACCCGCGCTCGCCCGCACCGGGTTAGCGCGGGGGCTGTGTGAATGTGCGGGGCGTTCCCTCCCCGATTGCCATCTCGACCTGTCGCGAACCTACTATACGTGTTGTATTCAAGCAAACCCGTTATCATAAAGTAGCTCTAACGATATCGTCCAAGCGTGTGACGTAAGAGGTACCTATTCACTATACAGGATGTAACCAGAACGCTAGCAAAAACTTAGCGTTATTGTTATCTAAATATATAAAAGGAAAAGGTGACTGCCTGACTGACTGATCTATCAACGCACAACTCAAACTACTGGACGGATCGTGCTGAAATTTGGCATGCAGATAGCTATTATGATGAAGGCATCCGCTAAGAAAGGATTTTTGAAAATTCCATAGTAAATAAATAGATAATATAAAATAGGGTTTTGAATTTTGTGTAGTCCACGCGGACGAAGTCGCGAGCATAAGCTAGTACTACCTAAACACAATCTAATACCAATAACCATTTGTCTCGTTTTGTACTTTTAGAATTTTTCAAACCCGCAATGGATAGTGTGCAAAACTCGGGTCAATGCCCCGCCTACGACGCGCCATTAACTCCGAGTGACCTACTTTCCCAATGTTCGACGACCTCTAGCGTCAATCTGATGTTTTATTTGCAATTTATCGTAACCTTTTACAAAATCATAGGATTTTTTTGCGTTTTTTTTGTGGTATCATATCAGTAATCATCAGTACTATCATCTGTCTTCGTTTTTGCCAGCGTTCTGTTTACACCTGTATATTCACGAGTAGGTATTAACTGTCAGGTTAGTGGTCATCGCAAACCGGTCGTATGATGCAACGCCCATATCGCACGCCCACGATATCTTCCAAGAATGTTGTCCAATATTCAGAGATTTTCTATTTTTTTCATCATCATCATCATCATCATCATCATCAACCGATAGACGTCCACTGCTGGACATAGGTATCCGGAACCATAATAAAACAATGTAGACTAGTCTCAGTAGGGTATAGCAATACCTATTACCTACATACACGAATTATTGTGTGATTCACATTGGGAAAATCAAGAACTTTTGGTTTGTCATGATTATTCAGCATTTTTTGCAATTAACTTACCTACTACCTTATGTAGGTACAAAATACTGTATAGTGTATATCCGTCGGACGTCGGACGTCGGACGTCGGACGTCCGCCTTCTAATCGGAAGTCGGGGGTTCGATCCCGGGCACGCACCACTAACTTTTCGGAGTTACGTGCGTTTTAAGTAATCAGTACCCTTATTATAAATGCGAAAGTGTGTTTGTTTGTTGATTTGTTGGTTTGTCCTTCAATCACGTCGCAACGGAGCAACGGATTGACGTGATTTTTTGCATGGGTAATTGGGTATGGTTAAAAGCCTGGAGAGTGACATAGGCTACTTTTTATCCCGGAAAATCAAAGAGTTCCCACGGGATTTTTAAAAACCTAAATCCACGCGAACGAAGTCGCGGGCATCAGCTAGTTAAATATAATTTGCTTTCAACATCGTGAGGAAACCTGCATGCCTGAGAGTTCTCCATAATGTTCTCAAAGGCGTGTGAAGTCTATCGTGTGAATCCGCCCATGGCCAGCGTGGTAGCCTATGGCCAAAACCCTTCTCACTCGGAGAGGAGACCCGTTCTCTGTAGTGAGCCGGCGATGGGTTGATCATGATGATGATGTATACTACCTAATCTACATACTTGCACAATTCAACAGAGTATACTTACAGTTCAAACCGTAAATGTTAAAAAAAAGTTATAATAACTTAATCAAAGAAGATTATGCAAAATCAATATTTACTAAATACATAACATTCTAAATAGTTAACATAAACAATAACACGCAAGTCTACGCATTTATATATCCGAACTAGCTTATGCTCGCGACTTCGTCCGCGTGGACTACAGAAATTTCAAACCCCTATTTCACCCCCTTAGGGGTTGAATTTTCAAAAATCCTTTCTTAGCGGATGCCTACGTCATAATAGCTATCTGCATGCCAAATTTCAGCCCGATCCATTCAGTAGTTTGAGCTGTACGTTGATAGATCAGTCAGTCAGTCAGTCAGTCAGTCAGTCAGTCAGTCACCTTTTCCTTTTATATATTTAGATTGACCTGCTAGTTGCGATTTCGCAACCACTATGCCATCCGCCTACATTTCACATTCAAATTAGACTTTCGTTGTGGTTCAAGTGATAAGAGATTTTGAGGTTAGCTGTCATCTCGTCATATTATAATCCATTGGCTTATATATTACTTCGTATGGACAGGGCTATTGAACAAACAAAATGGCACCGACTCAGTGGTGCTTTAGCACCAATGCAACCTCAGTGACATCTGGATTTCAAACCGTTCGTTCATTAGTATCTAAGAGGTTTGTTGTGGGCTCTTCTCAGACCTGGGCGCGTTTGGAACCCTCGTAGCTTTAGTTTTAAGTTTGCGTAATAATTATCACCACTATATCTTACAAATCTAACACCACACCAGACCATCAATACGAGTAATTTATTACCTATTTTGAATAAATCATTTGACTTTGACTTTGACTTTGAGGTGGCGCTGATTTATTTGGTTCCAAAACCGTGAAATATTTTGTTTGCTTGAATATCATCTCTTGTCTCTTATCATCTTGTTATTTATATCGATGTTATAATCTCTACCCATATAATAAATGCGAAAGTGTGTTTGTTTGTTGGTTTGTCCTTCAATCACGTCGCAACGAAGCAACGGATCGACGTGATTTTTTTGCATGGGTATAGCTAAAGACCTGGAGAGTGACATAGGCTACTTTTTATCCCGAAAAATCAAAGAGTTCCCCGAGATTTTTGTAACCTAAATCCATGCGGACGAAGTCCGACCACTGGGATAGGGTATGTGGAGAATCATGTTCAACAACTTGTGAGTTATCCATCCAAGGTATATATAAATAGATCAGTGGCGTGCAGGTCATAGAGGCATAAATGCACTGCTTACCCCAGTTGTAGTAGCTCATGACAAATTTTACATTATGACCTGCCACTATTCCTCTCTTATTTACTGTTGTATTTTCATTTATATATATATATACGTATATTATGTGTATTTACTTTATTTAATTAGTACACCCCTTCCGCTTTCTTTAATTTTTATATCCTCTACCCTAAGGTTGCCTGGAAGAGATCGCTATTTTAGCGATAAGGCCGCCTATTGTACATGCTGTATTTGTTATATTATGTCTATTGTTTTTGTTTTGGTGTACAATAAAGCATATTTTACTTACTTTACTTTACTTTAAACAGGTTCCTGCCTAACTAATGCCTACCCTGGCTTCAAACCCTGTGCACGCCACTGAAATAGATCCAACGGGAAAATGATTTATAACTAGCTGATGCCCGCGACTTCGTTCGCTTGGAATTAGATTCTTAAAAATCCCGTGGGAACCCTTCGATTTTCCGGGATACAAAGTAGCCTATGTCACTCTCCAGGTCTTCAACTATATCCATACAAAAAAACGTCAGTCCGTTGCGATGTGATTAAAGGACAAACCAACAGACACACTTTCGCATTTATAAATTTGTAAAAAGAAATATACACTTATACACAAAAAAAGAAATCAAATCCCGTCGATTTCTTGAAAGACATGCAAATAAATTAAACCTTCCGCAATCAAAATTAGTACTGCATACCTCGAGTCCCTACGTAATGTCTATAAAGATATATAATAATTTACCAGACAAAATTCGTAACATAAACAATGAAAATAAATTCAACAAAATATTAAAAAACTTTTTATTAGAAAAGGGCTACTATGCCGTAAATGATTTCCTAAACGACGAACATAAAAATAAATAATAATATCGGTCTCCCTACCAAGGTCTAAGGACCAAATTGCGACACCCAAACTGGGTATCCATAATACTTTGTACATACTTAATATGATGTAGTTTATGGAGATGCAATAAATGAAAATTGAAATTGAAATTTATATGGGTAGTGATCCAACGGGAAAACGATCGGAAATGATTTATAATAATCAAATAAGTAATATTTGCGGTTAATATGTACTTAGGTATATATGTATCACTTGATACAATTCTTGTAATTTACGCAAGCAATGTTATTTAAGGAAAATATGTATTACAAGTTTATGCTCGCGACTTCGTCCGCGTGTACCTACTACATAAATTCAAACCCCTATTGAACCCACTTAGGGGTTGAATTTTCAAAAATCCTTTCTTAGCGGATGCCTACGTCATAATAGCTATCTGCATGCCAAATTTCAGCCCAATCCGACCAGTAGTTTGAGCTGTGCGTTGATAGATCAGTCAGTCAGTCAGTCACCTTTTCCTTTTATATATTTAGACTAGTTTATGCTCGCGACTTCGTCCGCGTGTACCTACCTACTACATAAATTCAAACCCCCATTTAACCCACTTAGGGGTGGAATCTCGAAAAGTCCTTTCTTAGTGCATACCTACTCTACAAAGAAAGACAGGTCTACAATGCAAGTCTACTTTACTTTCATGAATTTCTACCGGCCACGCACCTCTAACTTTTCGGAATTTTTTTAATAGATATAGCGAGCAAACGAGTTAATTAAATATCACTTGCTTTAACGGTGAAGGAAAACATCGTGAGGAAACCTGCATGCCTGAGAGTTCTCCATAATGTTCTCAAAGGTGTATGAAGTCTACTAATCCGCAAATGGCCAGCGTGGTAGACTATGGTCAAAACCCTTCTCGTTCTGAGAGGAGTTCCGTGCTCTGTAGTGAGCCGGCGATGGGTTGATCATGATGATGATGATGATGATGATGATGATTATTCTGATTTGTAGCCCTCCAAACCCCGGATGGGTTCGAAACTAGTCGGGCTAACGTCGACACGTGAGTAACGCCGGGATAGATATTATTTATTCTGATTTGATTTAAAATAAGAAACCTCTCACAAAATACATAATTAAGCATTATTAACCAAGGTAGGTAATTCGGGAATGTATAACAACGGTCTCCATCATTACAGCACAATGGCAAGTTATCAAAGCATCGGCATTGTCTCCGCGAACTCTTCTCTCACCGATCATACTACATTATGTTTATTAGTGATATCGTTTTTCGTATAACGTTGCTTAAATTACGACAGTAACGGATTAGTTCATCTGTAAGGTAACCTGGTTTAAATATTTTTAAATAGCATTTGAATATACTTTAACTTTTAAACTTGGAATCCACGGACTCTCTCGCCAGAGGAGCTCTGGTAGGCATGGCTCTCTAAACGACACGTTCAAAAGAGCTCTTGCCTCCATAGACATTCCTTCGCTCATTGAGCCGGCAGGGATTAGTCGGGACTCGGGATGTTAGCAAGAGACCTGTAGGGCGATTGTCTAAAACCTGCATCAATCATTATTACAATTTCAATTGTTCTGATTGGCTGAATTTGTGCTATTCTTGTTGCAACAATGCATTGTGGCCAATAGTGAGCGAGCATTAACCAATCAGAGATGATTGCGATCGTGACATTGTAGCTGTCAAACAACCGCGGTAGGGCCACTGATGGATTGACGCTGGTTCCCTGGGAACGGGGACGGCCGCTAATGTGGGACGCGACTTGCGTTGACACAATCCCGGTCTTGATGACCCGGTCCTGACATATCAGGGAAACAGCATCAAGACCGGGAGCCGCAGCAGAAACAGCTAAAAACGGCAAGCGGCGCAAGTATGCCTCTCTTATCGAGAGTTACATTTTTGTTCCGTTTCCCGTGGAGACCATGGGGCCATGGAGTCTTAGTGCAAAAAAAAATTTACGAGACATTTCACCGCGATTAATAGCCTCATCTGGTGACAGAAGGGACCTAATTTTTTGCGCAACGGATCAGCCTGGCTGTCCAGCGCAGAATTGCAGCCAGTATTCTTGGTGTCAATCCACGAGGTCATGATTTGTATAGTACATAATTAGATAAGGCTAGCTTTAAGTTTTATTGTAATATTTTCTTTAACTTAAGTTTAGCCAATATAATTCCAATTCTATTATATATATAAATCTATTATTAAACAAATATTCCTTGTTTAATTTAATATATTCACAGTAACAGTTCAAAATAAATACACCATAGCATATCGTTGGAATAATTATTATTCACTTTGTTGACTTGAAATCGGCTGAAATGAGTCAGATTTTATGCTTAGTGTTAAATTAGGAATCGGGCTAGACTGACGCATCAAAGTCTGCGTAAACGAAAATAATAAAATATTAAAATATTGCTCAGTAACTTTTGTCAACGTCTTCTAATATTTCTAGTTTAGATTGAAAATGAATTGAAAACTTTATGACACCAAAAAGATAAGCTAAATTTTTCTGCTTTTAGACTTAACCAATTCATAATTTTTAGAAAAATTTAAGTAGGTAGGTATACTTTACAAAATCGTTCTAAATGATTTTAAATGTAAAAGTGAAAAACAATAAGTGTAAACAGAAAAGTGATATCAAAAAGTGCATTAAACTTTTCAATTACCAAAATCACTTGACCTTTGAAGTGTTATTATAATTATTGAAAGATACCGATATATATAAAGATAGAGTGAAAGGTACTAAACTAAAAAAATTCTGCCTTCAGACTTAACAAACTCATAACTTTTAGAAAAATGTAAATAGGTACAGGTACTTTACAAAATCATTCTAAATGATTTCAAATGTAAAAGTGAAATACAAAGAATAAGTGTAAACAGAAAAGTGATATCAAAAAGTGCATTAAACTTTTCATTTACCGAAATCACTTGACCGTTGAAGTGTTATAAAGTGAAAGATAAATAGACACTAAAGTGAAAATACCTAGATAGTTAAAAATGCAAGTGTAAATTGTGTTAAGTGAAGTCAGTGGGCATGAATCAATCATGGAAGAGGAGGTTTCTGTGGGTCACAGATTCGAAGATCGCTCGGTTATGGGTTGGTATTCTCTAACAAAAAATTAATGAAAATCTACATAATAAGGCTCTTACTACTACTATCTCGTCATATTATAATCACTACCCATATAATAAATGAGAAAATGTGTTTGTTTGTTGGTTTGTACTTTGTCCTTCAATTACGTCGCTACGAAGTAACGGATCGACGTGATTTTTAGGGTTCCGTACCTCAAAAGGAAAAAGGAACCCTTATAGGATCACTTCGTTGTTTGTCTGTCTGTCTGTCCGTCTGTCAAGAAAATCTATTGGGTACTTCCCGTTGACCTAGAACCATGAAATTTGGCAGGTAGGTAGGTCTTATAGCACAAGTAAAGGAATAAATCCGAAAACTGACCGAGCACGGTACCGAGGACTCCCTCTGTGACTTGGTGCAACATATACGGAACAATCTTGATAATAAGCTTATCAATGTAGTCGTATCACTAGACATAGAGGGAGCCTTCGACAGCGCGTGGTGGCCCGCGGTGAGATGTCGCTTACTGGACGAAAAATGCCCCCTGAATCTCAGGCAAATTGTGAATAGTTATTTGAATGATAGAGAAGTCAGAGTTCGCTATGCAGATAATGAATGCACCGTGAATTTGTGGTTACATCACCAAAAAAATTAAAAGTGTTCATGAACAAATAATTAGTATTTTCAAAGTATCTATACCAAGTAGGGTATATAACTGGGGTAATAACTAAGTATACCTTTACATTCTAAAAAAGATTTTTATTTATTTTTATGTACATATCAGATTTGATTTATCACAGTTTTTGACTCACACTTAACTGACGTTCAAAGTATTATGGTGAGCGTGTTCCTACGAAGGAATACTTACCTACCTATTTTATTCGATCGATTATTTTTGTTTTGAAATTATACTTAGATATTATTCCGTCGCGATTTTTGTGTAAAATCCGACATTTTGCACATTAAAGCACAATATTTTCTGCTTTAATAATTATTAATATACCTACGTACTTAGTTGTATGAACTCCAATTAAGTAGTTCTGACAATATGGACGGATACAAGTGCTTGATAATATGCTATCGCATCCCTTTGATGACACAATACCTATTTGGAATTTGATTGTGCCCATTTTAGTGTTTTGATCGAAATATTTGCAGAGATGATTATAGAAAACCAATTAAGTACAAATCGTAATAAAAAAAATCAAAACAAGAACTGAAAATTCTTTTTCACATTTGAAACGCACATATCTCCGTAAAGTTAGAGATCCATAGAGATCCGTGCCCGGGATTGAATCCTCGACCTCCCGAACAAAAGACCGACTGGCTATCACTGTACCGTATAAAGTTAGAGATGCGTGCCAGGGATCGAACCCCCGACCTCTCGAATAGAACCTAAAGAGCCGCGCGGAGGCAGCACGACTTTGGGCGGCACTTTGCGGCTGAAGGCGCCCTAAGCTATCACCGCTATAATATCGATGTCAATGATGGTGTCTCGAAATCTCACCGTGTCTATTTTTGTCCACCAGGCGGAGCTAGTAGCGGCGGTGCGGCGGCGGGGTCGAGGTGACAGTGATGAGGATGAGGACCTGGGTCTGCCGCGGAGTCCGCCGGCTTCTCCACCCACCGACAAGGCTGATAAGGTAACACAATTCTCCTACTAAGATAAGTGTAGTAGAAAAATAGTGCATTCAATATTAACTGGCGTGTTTCCAATTGAGATCATTAGCAATAACAATAGGATTACATTCGACATGCCAAGTAAACAACAGGGGTAACAAACCAAACACTCATAGAGCCCATTAATTTTTAAAGGAGCCGGTTCAACCTTATATATTTTGTTGCAAATCAACCAGTGTTGATACTTTTGAATTCACCCGCCACGACTTAATCCTATTGTTATTGCTAATGACGGTCTCAGGTGGAAACACACCAGTTAATATTGAATGCACTATTATTAAGTGTCTTGGCAACCGTTACAATTTTGGTGTTTAAATTATACAAAACTATAGTTGGTAAGTAAATTATTGAAAGGAAGCCGAAATTTTCATTTCGGTCTGTAGGAATGCTTCATGTACTAACTACTAGCGACATCTAGGTTGCAGATAGTGAATTGTGATGTCAACATGCGGACAGCGTAGTAGTTCAAACACGTTCGTATAGATGGCGTTACAGTTTAAATAAAATATTAGCTGTCGAAAAACTGATTGAAGCACGGCTGTTCAGCATTTTCAGGATTTTTTGTTCAGTACTGTTCAGGATTTTCAGGAGAAGTTACTGAAAGGCTTTCATAACGAGTTGTTTACTTAACTATAAAGTTTAGTAACCATTCATAATTTATGGGATTTAAAATTATTTGTAAACCATTCGGAATTTTCGTTTATCAGAAACCTACTTGAGAGGTTACTGTGAGGCCAACATGCTGATAGCGTAATAAACAGGCGTTCACACAGATGGCGCTATAGTATGAATATGAATTAATAATATTAGCTGACAAAAAACTTTCAGAGTTTTCCAGCTCAGCTGTTTTTCAATATTTTTCAGGAAATATTTTGTTTATCATTGCAGCTTAGGAACCATTCACATGGTATTGAAAATTTCACCGAATTTTGGTTACTTATGATAAACCAATTACTAGGATCAATGTTTGCATAATAAAATGAAATTATAGAAAACTAGCTGATGCCCGCGACTTCGTACGCGTGGATTTAGGTTTTTAAAATCCCGTGGAAACTCTTTGATTTTCCGGGATACAAAGTAGCCTGTGTCACTCTCCAGGTCCTAAACTATACCCATGCAAAAAATCACGTCGATCCATTGCTCCGTTGCGACGTGATTGAAGGACAAACCAACAAACCAATAAACCAACAAACAAACACACTTTCGCCTTTATAATAAGGGTACTGATGAATTTAGTACTTAGTAAAAAAAATTGTACACATTCTGAATAATTAATCTTATTTCTAAATAAGTTAACGAATCTTATACAACACTAGCTTACGCTCGTGACTTCGTCTACGTGGACTACACAAACTTCAAACCACTATTTCACCCCCTCAGGGGTTGAATTTTCAAAAATCCTTTCTTAGCGGATGCCTACGTCATAATAGCTATCTGCATGCCAAACAGCCCGATCCGTCCATTAGTTTGAGCTGTGCGTTGATAGATCAGTCAGCCAGTTAGTCACCTTTTCCTTTTCTATATTTAGATTACGTAGGTAATAAAAATAGTAAAATTTCAAAATGGCCGCCATGAACTTTAAAAAAAAAAAATTGTTTTCTTGTACGGAACCCTTCGTGTTCGAGTCCGACTCGCACTTAAACGTTTTTAAATTAATGAAGGAAACTAAACTAAACAAACAATGCGCTTATATGCCACTGCATGTAAACGGTGAAAGTGCATCGCGTGCTCGAGGTCACCGCAATACATGACGCCATCTTTTTTTTTTTAGGTATTACTAGCTGATGCCCGCGACTTCGTCCGCGTGGAATTAGGTTTTTTAAAAAAACCCATGGGAACTCTTTGATTTTCCGGGATAAAAAGTAGCCTATGTCACTCTCCAGGTTTTTATCTATATACTCATGCAAAAATCACGTCGATCCGAGTCACCGTTGCGATGTGATTGAAGGACAAACCAACAAACAACCTAGAAACGTCTTAAGTCTTTAGTCTGAGCAAAGTCAAGGTAGGCCTTAGACCGAGTCGAATCACCGAGTTCATCTTGCACTTGTCCGGTTTTAATTATACTCTACGGTGTGTACTATACGGTGATAGCTCAGTGGTTAAGACGTCAGCCTTCTAGCTAGGAGATCGGGTGTTCGATCCCGGGCACGCACCTCTAACTTTTCGGAGTTATGTGCGTTTTAACCAATTAAATAGCACTTACTTTAACGGTATAGGAAAACATCGCGAGGTAACCGGCATGCCTGAGAGTTCTCCATAATTTTCTCAAAGGTGTGTGAAGTCTGCCAATCCGCACTGGGCCAGCGTGACAGACTCCCTTCTCATTCTAAACAGGAGACCCATGCTCACCCCAAGGCATTCCGAACCAGTGGTAGATGCATCCGACTATTCGAAAGTACTTGTAAAAGTTTATTTGAATAAAAAAGATTTTTATTTTATTTTTTTATTTTAGTAATGGGTTGATCATGATGACTATGGTTTAGTCACTTTATAAGCAAAATATTTAAATAAAAGGCAGCCAAGAAAAAGCCAGTATGACGCAAACAAAACCGTTAAAACTCTTAGGGACATAGCGTAGGTGTTATTTTACGTTTCTATTAACTTAATAAAGGCACAGGAACGCACGTAAACGCTTTCATTATTATGTAAATCCAGTTTACATACAAGGCGAGACGATGTAATATCGCATCGATGCATTGCCTATTAAGGCTTCTGTTATCTTTTTAGTCTGTGCCGTCCGATAGGCAGTCTAGCCGCGACCTTAGCTTGCGAACCACGCGTAAAAAAAAACATTCGAAATTCGAGTTTGAATTTTGACAGCCGGACTTTTTAATTATTTTCGTTTTAAAATTAATTATCGTGATTGACGTATTCTAATTTTAAAGAAATAGATTTTTGATTAAAAAAAAGAAATGAAGAACTTTAAAAGCTTCAAATGTGATGTTTTAGTGTTATTATGTAAATAGTGAATGTGTTTATTAGGGTTAAATTTAAAAGTGTCGAGTAAAAGGATTAAATTGTAAGAAAAAATTGAAAAATAAAAATAAGGGTATTTTAAAGCTTAGAACTTGTAAGCTTCTAGATAGAGTAGGTACCTACAACAAAATAGAGTTAGAGATAGGTAAGAAGAATAAGTATTAAAAATCGTTTTAAATTTGACTTGCGTCCCTTTTTAAATTTTCCATTCAAGTCGATCTGAAAATACATAAGAAGTCGGAAGATTATTTTTATGTATGTGTGAATAAAATTTAATAATATTTAAAGAGTTTTTACCACAATTTAAAGCTTCAATGTGGTCAATATACATTTTTAGTAAACATAATAAGTATTCTACGTGTTAAATAAAATAAAAAACCGGCCAAGTGCGAGACTCGCGCACGAAGCGTTCCGTACCATTATCTATAAAAATTGGGAAAAAATCACGTTTGTTGTATGGGAGGAACAAATATTTAAGCAGGCCCCTTAAATATCTGTTTTATTTTAAATATTTATTTTAATACATAATAATCTGTAAAAATTTCAACTGTCTAACTATCACGGCTGATGAGATACATCCTGGTGACATATGCACAGGCAGACAGACGGATGGACAGCGGAGTCTTAGTAATACTTTTACCCTTTGTGTACGGAACCCTAAAAAGTAGCGTGCACATTTATAATCTAGATTATTTTTATATAAGTGTAAGTAATTTTTATAAAGATTTTATCACAATTTCAAGGTTTAGTATACAATTTAGTAAAGTTAACAAGTATTTTACATGTCGAGAAAAAAATATGTTCTCACGCACTCCGATTATGCGATTCACGCTTGTTCGGAAACGCGAAACCATAAAAAACCTAAATGTGACATAGAAAGTTTATCTTCTAATCTTTTCTAATACGATATCTAATCATGAGAAATCGTTAGCGAATTTCTTTTCAAAATATTATAAGAGATATACTTACTCCTTCAGACATTTAAATATTTTGATTTTATAACTTTTCTAAAGAATCTAAATATATACAAGGAAAAGGTGACTGACTGACTGACTAACTCACTGATCTATCTACGCACAGCTCAAACTGCAATCTAGATAGATAAGCAATCTAGAAAATGTCTAGAAATTGTTCGAAATAAGTAGGTATAGGTACTTATGTTTTCTATCATTTCAATTTATTACGCAAATGATTGTGCATCGACTCGAGATTCGTTCATAATCTAAATATATCTTTGTAACTACAATTTTTGGTACATGAATAATAAAAATAAATAAATAAAATAAATATAGAAGAGGAAAAGGTGACTGACTGACTGACTGATCTATCACCGCACAGCTCAAACTACTGGACGGATCGGGCTGGGCATGCAGATAGCTATTATGACGTAGGCATCCGCTAAGAAAGTATTTTTGAAAATTCAACTCCTAAGGGGGTGAAATAGGGTTTTGAAGTTTGTGTAGTCTACACGGACGAAGTCGCGAGCATGAGCTAGTAAAATATAATATGATCTGATATGAAATATTAACTTGACTAGCATATGCGGTGACAGGCCTAGTGGTTAAGAAGTACGTCTCATATTCGAGATGAGACGCTTCTCTAACATTTTGGAGCTACACCATTTTTAACGGTGAAGGAATACATCGCATTGTGAGGAAACCTGTATGCATGACAGTTCTCCATAATGTTCTCCAAGGTGTGTGAAGTCTGCCTATCAGCGTGGCAGACTACGTCCTAAAACGTTCTCATTCCGAGAGGAGAACTGTGCTCAGTAGTGGTTTAGCGATGGATTAATTATGATGATGATTTTGTTTTTGCAGGTGATTGAATAAAATTTATTATTTAACAAAAAAATATATAATTATACGTAGCTGTCCAAGGTACACGGAACCTAACTGCGCGAGTCTAACTCGCACTTGGCCGATTTTTATTCCATTATTCACATTTAACGGTAACCCTGGTGAGTTTTCACGCAAAAAGTTACATTTTGCAAAATGGAACCATTGAATGAAACTACATTACTTACCAACAGGTGTATAAAACGGGATCTTTAAACCACTACCCTAGCCCGAGTTTTTATAGTTTTCGAAAACGTGATTCGATATCGAGTTCCTTCATATAATATCTACAGCAGAATGAACTAGAGTGAGGGAACTCTCGGTTTGATCGTGAATCGACGATATGTCAAATATGAGGCTATGGTGGCGCGCGCTGTGTGACTAAAGTAGGTCGATTTTGTAAAACCTGCATCAATCATTATTATAATCTCAATTGTTGTGATTTGCTGAATTTGTGCTATTCTTGTTGTAACAATGCATTGGAGCCAATAGGGAGCGAGCGTCGACCAATCAGAGGTGATTGCGGTCGTAACATTTTAGCTGTCATTCTACCGCAATCGAGCAGCTGAGCTTTCTTATGAGTCCCATAGGGTCATAGTTAGCGACCATGTCTCAGATCCATAATAATATGTGATCACTGATCAGATCACTGACAACAGGCGCTGTTCGAAGACTTTGATCTTTGATGATTTCGTTATAATATCGAAACTTAAACTTCGAAAACCGTTAAAGATGTGTAGACTTGTACTAGAGGTACGTGTTAACTTAAAATAAAATAGGTTTTTTTTTGTTTTTAAAGAATATTAGCCATGTTAAATGACTAATATTCCCCTTTCCTCTCCAACTAAGCGTGAAGCTTGTGCTAGGAGAAGGGACGACAATAGTGCAACGGGCGGGTTTTGAACCGTCGACCTTTCGGTTTTCAGTCCACTCCTTTACCAGTTGAGCTAATTGAGGCTCTAAATATTTGTCCACAAAAAGTAAACGCGTATGAGTAATTATAGCTAGTTTTGTAGACATCGAGTAGGCAGACGTTTTACTGTGCAAACTGCAAAAACGTGGGAAGCCAAATCGTTTGCGCAAAGAAGTTTTTGTTGGGTGAAAATATCTCTTCATTTATATGCTTACCAGCAGTTGCCCGCGACTTCGTCCGCGTAAAATTTCTGGTTTCTCATGTGATCTGAGAAAGGCCGCTGCTAAAGGCATCACTTACCTACTCAATCAGTCTCACCTTAAGGCACGGAACCCAGAATACCTAAATGCCTATTTTCATTTCAATTGTAAAATTTCAACCTCCATTTCATTTCATTAGGGGGAGAATTTAGTTAGATCCTTTCTTATCTGATACCTACCCCCTAGAAACAACCTACGTTTCAAATAACACTTGGTTTAAAGAGATTCTTAATTATTTATTTTATCTTAATTCCTACTTGATGATTCAAAACTTGTAAAACTTCGACACTTTTACGAGTTACACAGTACAAACCCCTATTTTATCCCCTTAGGGGTTGGATTTCAAAAAATTTCGCACAAAGGCGGGTATGTGGGACTCACTGGTTTTTTTTTAACCGCCTTCAGCGTACCTACCCACTAAAAACCCAGCGGTACCGTCCGCGTCAAGTAAGTCGTCTCAGGATCCCGGATATCGGATGCGTCATGCGACTGAGGTCCTGACGGTCGGTCCTGACGTTGAACCGGCACAGGTTTACACCCTATACCCAGGGCGGGAGAAGGTGAGCATAATGTCTACTTCTTCTCCCTTTTTAGGGTTCCGTACCTCAAAAGGAAAAACGGAACCCTTATAGGATCACTTTGTTGTCTGTATCTCTGTCTGTCGGTCTGTCAAGAAGCCTACAGGGTACTTCCCGTTGACCTAGAATCATGAAATTTGGCAGGTAGGTAGGTCTTATAGCAGACATTCGGGAAAAAATCTGAAAACCGTGAATTTGTGGTTACATGACACAAAAAAAATTAAATTGTGGTCATGAACAAATATTACTATTTTCAACTTTCAAAGTAAGATTACTATACCAAGTGGGGTATCATAATATGAAAGGGCTTTATTTGTGCATTCTAAAACAGATTTTTATTTATTTTTAGGCATAATAGTTTTTGATTTATCGTGCAAAATGTCAATAAAATACGATTATAGTACGGAACCCTCAGTGCGCGAGTCTGACTCGCACTTGGCCGGTTTTTTTTAAAGAATATTAGCCATGTTAAATGACTTATATTCCCCTTTCCTCTCCAACTAAGCGTCAGGCTTGTACTAGGAGTAGGTACGACAATAGTGCAACGGGCGGGGTTTGAACCGTCGACCTTTCGGTTTTCAGTCCACTCCTGTACCCGTTGAGCTATTGAGGCTCTCTTTTCTTCTTCTGAGGAGCGGGTGGGCGTCAGCGTCCAGCGTCGTTCCCTCTCCGCGGCCTCCTTCAGTGATATGCTCCAACTTAGACCTCATCATTGCTTTCTTTAAGGCATAATTGTCGTCAAGCGCGAGCCTATCCTGTAATTTTAAAAAAAATTGTCTATGTCGCTAAAAGCTCTCACTAATCAACACACTTACCTACTTATAAACAATTTATTCTTATTTTTCAAGTTATAAATCGCAAAAACTAAGGTGATTACAACTCTCGTAAATGCTCACACCGGATTCCATGGCCTTGAGTTTAACCCTCTTGTACGAAGGAAAGGGAAATGAGTTTTAATGCTTTATGTTTATAGTACCTACCTACACCTATCTAGCCTGTTTGTATCGTACGCGACAGGTCGAGATGACAATCCGTAAGGGAACACCCCGGACACCCTCAAAGCCCCGCGTTAACACGGTGCGGGCGAGCGCGGGGGGACGCCCCGCACACCCGCACGTTACCCCGATTGCCATCTCAAACTGTCGAGGACTATAAGCACAGATCTATAGGAATGTAGCATACCTACGAACCTGAAAGCTAAAGAATCCATATCCATACTAAGGAGGTAATCCATCAGTACCTACCCTTATAATGGGAAAGTGTGTTTGTTTGTTGGTTTGTCCTTCAATCACGTCGCAACGGGCGGTGCAATGGATTGGCGTGATTTTTTGCATGGGTATAGATAAAGACCTGGAGAGTACTATAGGCTAATTTTTATCCCGGAAAATCATATAGAGTTCCCACGGGATTTTTAAAAAACCTAATTCCACGCGGACGGAGTCGCGGGCATCAGCTAGTATTTAATATTATAAATGCGAAAGTGTGTCTGTCTGCTAGCTTTTCACGGTCTATCCGTTTAACCGATTTTGACGAAATAGAAAAGTCCTGTGGCCAGTGGCGTGCAGCTCATAGAGGCATAAACGCACTGCTTACCCTCATTGTAAGAAATCAATGCTTATTTTTCATTTTAACCAGCCGTGTAATAAGTTCATACCTAAATGCATACCCTGGCTTGAACTCCTGTGCACGCCACTGCCTGTGGCCCTACCGCGGTTGTTTGAAGCGACAATGTCGCGATCGCAATCATCTCTGATTGCTTAATGCTCGCTCACTATTGGCCACAATGCATTGTTGCAACAGGAATCGCACAAATTCAGCCAATCAGAACAATTGAGATTGTAATAATGATTGATGCAGGTTTTAGACAATCGCCCTACTGATTCACTGACTCATCAACGCGCAGCTTGGACCTATATTTTTGTTTAGGGGGGGAATCTTACTAAGATACCCGACGAGCTGGGTAAGACATCGGGTTATGTAGGATTTTTGTATAGAAGCAGGAGTTACTTTGCGGAAGTCCATGATATACAATGAACCAAATCCTCAGGAGATGTAGACCTTACAATGCAGCATTGTAAGGTATACATTTCCTGAGGATGCTCCGGTGTTGGGGCGAAACGTGCATCGAGTGTGTTTTGGGATTTGTGTGGTGCTGCGTGGTGGTGGTGCGTATTGCTTGCCTGGTGGCTGCTTTTTCCTGCATGGTTAGCAGTGGGAGGGCGGGCGGTGCATTTCGCATGCTGCATGTTGCATCATACAGATTCGACCTGTTTCAGCGGGTTACAGCAAATTAAGCTTTTGGTTCATTGTATATGTAGGATTTTTAGAATAGAATAGAATAGAATAGAATGTTTTTTTATTCATGTAAACTTTTTAAAAGTGCTTACTACTACTATTCAGTCAGTTTTAATTTACCACTGGTTCGGGATGCCGTTCCTACCGAGAAGAACCACCAAGAAACTCGGCGGTTGCTCTTTTTAATTTTTCAATTTACAATGTTATTATACCGTACTATACAAGCCATTGCAGCCCCGTGCATTGCTGGAGCGAGTCAAATCCAAGCTTTTTTATCGTTTACATAGTCTGCGACTGTATAATATGCTTTTTTTAGGAGCATACTTTTAACACATTTTTTAAACTTGTGTAAAGGCAAGTCTAAAATTGCTTGTGGAATTTTATTATAAAATATTACACTCATTCCCACAAATGACTTTCGCACCTTCCAGAGGCGGAGCGCAGGAGTAGCTAGCTTATTTTTGTTTCTAGTTTGCCTATCATGGAGATCACTGATTTTTTTTGTAACTGTGAATGTTTTGTCGTACAAAAATTATATTATTGTAAATATATTGGGAAGCTACTGTAAGAATACCTATTTCCTTAAATATCTCTCGTAGGGAATCGCGCGGTTTTAAATCTGCCGCTACTTAAATCCCCTCGGTGGACATCCTCAGCGCATATTGTGGCTCCGCGACCTTGCTTTCCACTCATGCATGTACGGCAATAGGACACATGCACACTTGATACACACATACACACACGGGTGGTCACAGTCCGTGAGCACCGTGTGATCACACCCTTAACCTCAATTCGAGTGGTTTAGAGTTACGATATTGAAAAACTTTTGTAGTCTCGTAAGTAGGTTTATCTTTATAAGTAGTTAATCTATAGCAGTGGCGTGCACAGAGTTTGAAGCCAGGGTAAGCATTAGTAAGATAGGCCTTAGATACACCTTATAGAGACCTGCTAAATGGCAGGTCATAAAGAAAAATGAGCACTGGTCATTTCAACTAGGGTAAGCAGTACTTTTATGCCTCTATGAATTGCACGCCACTGATCTATAGGTATACCTAGTACCTACTGTGAGCCGTGACAGTCTAGTAGTTACGACGTCCGCCTCCTATTCGGTAGGTCGGGGGTTCGATCCCGGGCACGCACCTCTAACTTTACGTAGTTATGTGCGTTTTAATTAATTAAATATCACTTGCTTTAACGGTGAAGGAAAACATCGCGAGGAAACCTGTACGCCTGAGAGTTCTCCATAATGTTCTCAAAGGTGTGTGAAATCTACCAATCCGCACATGGAGAAAACCCTTCTCGCTCTGAGAGGAGACCCGTGCTCTGTAGTGAGCCGGCGATGGGTTGATCATGATGATGATGAAATCGAATATCAGTGGTAGGTATGAATGACAGTTATATTTTGACCACACAGTGTGGTTTACCCTCTGCCACTCGACACTTGAGTGGCAAGAAGCACTTGAAGTGTAGAACTACCTCGTTTTATTCGCCGATTGCTTCAGTGCCATACGGCATCTTATAGCTAATCTCTTTACGTATAGCATACTTGCGTCAATGTCTTATTACGAGCACATAATATTGTTAGAAGCTTTGAAATAATATACCTATAAAACCTATATAATATTATTCTATGAAGTATGAACCTTCCTCTTGAATCACTCTTATCTATTGATGAAAACCGCATTAAAACCCGTTGCATAATTTAAAACATAAGTGGCCCTACCGCGGTTGTTTGACAGCTACAATGTCACGATCGCAATCATCTCTGATTGGTTAATGCTCGCTCACTATTGGCCACAATGCATTGTTGCAACAAGAATCGCACAAATTCAGCCAATCAGAACAATTGAGATTGTAATAATGATTGATGCCGGTTTTAGACAATCGCCCTGCTGCGTACAGACCGGGGACACACGGTGGGAAGCTACTATGTTTTTTACTATATACCTAGAGATTATTACAGAAACATTGGGGCTGATTCTCTAACCTCTTGTACAGAATCTCTAAACTAAACTAAAATGACACGTCTAAATCTATTGCTATCCTTGTCATAATGTTAAAAAGATAGCACTAGATTTGGACCTGTTAATTTAGTTTAGAGATTGTGCACAAGAGAATCGGCCCTATTGTCTGATAGTCTGTACATACTACGTATCCATTTTCCTTGCCATATCGCTACCAGATTAGCTCATTCAATCAGACAGCGCCAAGAGTCAATATTTTATCAGTTTGTGATTAGAGTCAAGGTCAAAACCTGCCAATGAGAAAGAAAAAGAAAACTGTATGTAAATAGTGCACCAAAAATAAATAAAAATCTGTTTTAGAATGCACAGGTGAAGACCTTTCATATGATACCCCACTTGATATAGTTATCTTACTTAGAAAATTGAAAATACAAATTATTAGTTCATG
This sequence comes from Maniola hyperantus, assembly GCF_902806685.2. Classification (NCBI taxonomy): domain Eukaryota; kingdom Metazoa; phylum Arthropoda; class Insecta; order Lepidoptera; family Nymphalidae; genus Maniola; species Maniola hyperantus. The sequence goes on along the minus strand of NC_048557.2, from coordinate 933,233 downwards.
GCCACAATTTAATTTTTTGTGTGTGATGTAACCACAAATTCACGGTTTTCAGATTTTCCCCCGAATGTCTGCTATAAGACCTACCTATCTGCCAAATTTCATGATTCTAGGTCAACGGGAAGTACCCTGTAGGTTTCTTGACAGACCGACAGACAGACAGACAGACTCTTTAATTAATGAATTCTAGCCGCATAAACTACCACTATACAAAACCTCACATCATTTTATTACTACAGTCCAAGAACCCTATTTGCTTATAGCAAAGTAATTTCCTTGTTCTTGGATAAATGGGGTTAAGTCTTGGTTAAGCCCCGGTTAAGCCAGCTTAACCTAAGCCGTTTTACATTAACACTGAATACTATTACAGGTACTTACCGTGTCAGGTTACCAAATCATTGTGTAATAAAATATAACGTAAAAATATTAGGTAGGTGCTTATTATTGGTACAAAAAATCTTATACAATGAAATGCCTCATAATCTTACTCTTATCTTTATTTTTGATATACATTGAATAATAAGTAAGAACAAAGGGGAATACATAAAATCGACTTTAGGATTTTCAAATTTTCAAATTATCTGTTTTCCAATTCTGTGACACTGGCGTTAAATAAAAAAAAACCAATATGGTGGCTGGCTTTATGGCGCCATTTTCAAATGTGATAAAATAAAGTTTTTCTTTGATTGTTATTTACTTTTTAGTTCGTTTTTTTAATTTTTTTTAATTACGTAGGTGGGTATACTTGTTTGTAGGACCGACTCTCCAAATATGTCAACAAAAAACGTAACTAATTAACTTGAAAATATTCACACGATTCAAAATAGGAAATTCTAAAATTAAAAGCGAGTTATTAATCGTTAACTTAAGCGCTCCAAAAATGGCGTTGCTAATTAGTTTCCCACAATACCTTGGATTGAAGCAATGCCATACATTCGCTCGCGTGATGTAGGCGTTTACTCGATCTTAATCGATGTTTCGATTGCAGTCTTATCGATGTATCGCCCACTGATGCTAACGTTTTAATTGATTTATAACGTTCTTTGATCGTTGATTGTATCTAATATTCTACTTTGTTTTAATTAATTATGACAAGGAATAATTCAACGTGTCTGCATTGTAGATGTACTGACTACCGGATCATATCGATGATTGCAGTCTTATCGATGTATCGCGCAGTGATGCTAACGTTTTAATTGATTTATAGCGTTCGTTGATCGTTGATTGTGTCTACAGTCTAATATTCTACTTTGTTTTAATTAATTATGACAAGGAATAATTCCACGTGTATTTATGACACTGTAAACATAGACTGCCGGAATGTTAGTAGGTATAAAGCATCGTACATAATAAACACAGTGTATACTTCTGCAGGATCATCGTTCCCATCTGTTATTGTTTGTGAAATTATGTGTGAAAAATAAAGATTATTTATTAAAAAAAAAAAAAATCAAAACCGTTGTATTTTAATTACTATGTGAGGTGTTATTTCGTGTTGTAAGCTTTACATTGTAAAGGTTGGTGTACTGTCCCTTATATTCAGCTATATGATGCCCGCGACGTCTGCGTGCATTTAAGTTTTAAGAGGAGTAATTCTAGTAACTCCTCTTAAAACTTAGTTTAACTTTGAGGTTTAGATCCGAAAGTTCATGAACAAAAGATGCGGTTTGAACCGTTTGTCACCCTCTGACAATCCTCTGTACGCTTAGATCTTTTAAACTACGCAACGTAATTTGATACGGTTTTCATCACTATAGCATAGAGAGAGTTATTCAAGAGGAAGTTTTATATGTAGGTGTAATATTGTGTTGTGTTAATTTGTTGAAACAGGACGATGATTATATTCAAGATGTTAATAAATCAAACCGACTGAGTACTGTCATCGAAAATGGTGTATTATTTTGAAATATTATAACAAATCAACCACACTGACTCCACATTAGTATTTACAATTTTACATTGCACTGTGCGAAGCCGGAGCGGTCCTAGGGCCTCTAGTTTAACTTTTTTTTTAAAGATTTTTAGCTACCTATGTTAAATGACTAGTATTCCCCTTTCCTCTCCAACTAAGCATCAAGCTTGTGCTAGGAGTAGGTACGACAATAGTGCAACGGGCGGGGTTTGAACCGTCGACCTTTTAGGTTTTCAGTCCACTCCTTTACCCGTTGAGCTATTGAGGCTCTAACAATGAACGTAAAACACTAACCTAAACACAATAAAAACACCACATAAAGCACAATAAAGTTTTCAATGGCCTCAATGCAGCGATAAAAATCAAGAGCGAATTAGTACACTGGCTCTCGGAAGTACATCCGTTCGCAATTACGCAAACAACAGTCCGCGCCGGCTCAAAACTATGCTTTAATGAGACGGAAAATTGACCATTTTTTTATTTTTTTTTATTCAGATACAAGTTAGCCCTTGACTGCAATCTCACCTGATGGTAAGTGATGATGCAGTCTAAGATGATAGCGGGCTAACCTGGAAGGGGTATGGCAGTTTTTATTAAACCCATACCCCTTTGGTTTCTACACGGCATCGTACCGGAACGCTAAATCGCTTGGCGGCACGGCTTTGCCGGTAGGGTGGTAACTAGCCACGGCCGAAGCCTCCCACCAGACCATACATTTAGAAATTATAAAATTCCAAACCCCTGCCAGGAATCGAACCCGGGACCTCCCACTTATATGACCACAGCGCTCACCACTGCACCAGGTAGGTCGTCAAATGACCTGACTGTACCACAGACGATACGATATTACATACAGCTGTCTGGCTTTGTAGAGCGTTGTCTCTATCACTCATACCTATGTGATGTTTTGCCAGTCTCAACGACAGAGACAGCGCTCCACGAAACCGATTTTTTTAAATTCAGATACAGGATAGCCCCCTGCCAGACCCTCTTAAACTTTTAAACTTTAAGGCTGTCTGGCAGGCATGATAATAAGCGTCTGGCAATTGCATGACGTGATTTGTATTACTATTCTGAAGGACTAAAAAAATTAGACTTTAAACGTTCCTCCCAGTGCAGTTGGGTACAATATGCAGAGAAACTTTCAGCTTTTTTTTTAATTTTCTTTTTTTTAGTGTGAATAGCCTTATCTAATTTTTTTTTCAGCTTTTATAAAATAATGAAGGTCTGGCACGCGCTGGCTCTTAGTCCAGACATTGTGCATACAAAAGCTATCAAAGATAGAATATGACTTGAGTGTAGTTACAGTAATATTTTGTGGTTAAACTTAAACCGTAGGATTTATGGTATAATAATATTATCTATGAGTTAAACCAATACAGAGATCAAATGTCAATTCATTGCCAGTTATAGCTTAGGGTTGCTACCTTGCAATATAAAATTTATTCTCATAATAAATATTTATCTTACCTACCTGATATTATCAGGGGGCACGGCTGAGTGGGAACTCTTTGGTTTTCCGGAATAAAAAGTAGCGTATGTCCTTCCCAGGTATGCAAGCTCTCTATGTAGGCAAAATCGGTTGAACAGATGGGCCGTGAAAGGCTAGCAGACAGACAGACAGACAGACACACTTTCTCATTCATAATATTAGTATGGAAGTATAGATGACGTCATTAATCACCTTCCGTACAGCGTGACGTTCATAATATGTTAAAAATAAACAAAAATCAAGATTTTTAAATTATTCTCTTTAATAATGAATTCTGGCCGTCAGTAAAATAGTGGCCACGCGCATTAGCAATTTACGTTACTTATACTACAGTCCAAGACCCTGTTGCCGCCTATTTCTTTGATGCGGGCCAAATTGCCGCCTCAACTACAAGTTTGGCAAATGTTTTGCTAATGTCAAATTGTAATTGACGCCGGCACCACCAACGAATGTTTGCCGAAGATTTGCTGAATGTTCGCCAATGGAGCCACTCCAGTAGAACGACGACAGGAAGGTTAGGTTGGGCAACCCTAGTGGGATGCAGAGTGGTGCGCCGCGCGAGGTTGCGCACGCTTTCTAACGGCTTTCCAGTTCAATTGTTTCGCGTTACCTACAATACGCGATTACGATACGAGTGCTTGCAACCTGCAAATAAATCTAAATGAACTATGACAATAATTATTATTATAAACATACCAGAAGTGAAGTTAAATATTAATCACGACGCGCAGAGCCTTATTGAGAGGTTTACTTGATTGATGAGGGCACAATAATTGCTATTGCAACCTCTCAATCAAAATGGCGACCTAAACACAAAAAGCATTTACTATCGTTTACATACATACATACTACAAGTTTCGTACTACAATCTGTTTTTTTTAAACATTTTGCACGATAAATCAAACAAGTGCGAGTCAGGCTCGCACACTGAGGGTTCTGTACTACAGTCGTATTTTTTCGACATTTTTCACGATAATTCAAAAACTATGATGTATAAAAATAAATAAAAATCTGTTTTAGAATGCACAGGTAAAGCCCATTCATATGATACCCCACTTTATATAGTTATCTTACTTCGAATATTGAAAATACGAATTATTAGTTAATGACCACAATTTTTTTTTGTGTGATCTAACCCTAAATTCACGGTTTTCAGATTTTTTCCCTAAAGCCAGCTATAAGACCCACCTACCTGCCAAATTTCACGATTCTAGGTCAATGGGAAGTACCCTGTAGGTTTCTTGACAGACAGACGGACAACAAAGTGATCCTATAAGGGTTCCGTTTTTCCTTTTGAGGTACGGAACCTAATAATAAATAAACCAAAGTTTGTTTTAGAATGTACAGTTAAGCCCTTCACGTTCGTTGATAAGTTGAGATGATGATGATGGACTCCTAGATATTATGTGTATCCTACGTGAAAATTATATTAAATTTTGATTGCATTTTTTGATAGTAGCGCTCACAAAAAAGCAGTCACGAATTTATACTTTGTAGGTAGTAATATTTCCGACTTTCTTATAATTTCAACCCGCGTATGGTTTATATGCCTTTGCCTAGGTAGTCTAGGTACGGTTCAATGATTTAATGTTTGTAACTTTGTATATATATCCGTATCTACTCGCAGATTTGTGCATGCAATTAATGAAAACATGTAGTAGGTAATTCTGATCACGAACTGCTTAGTGCTATTTTTTAATATTCTTAACGTGACTAATGCTCCCCTTTCCCCTCCAACTAAACGTTAAGTCTGTTTTACGACGGAGCAACATGTAGTAAAAGTACAAATACCTAGTAGGTACCTATAAATGGAATAAACGGATACCTATAAATGGATTTAAGCCTCAATAGCTCAACCGGTAAAGGAGTGGACTGAAAACCGAAAGGTCGACGGTTCAAACCCCGCCCGTTGCACTATTGTCGTACCTACTCCTAGCACAAGCCTGACGCTTAGTTGGAGAGGAAAGGGGAATATTAGTCATTTAACATGGCTAATATTCTTAAAAAAAAAAAAAAACTAAGTATGCGGCCTAGGTTACACTTCTTACACGCTTCTCCATAGAATAGAATAGAATAGAATGGATTTTTATTCAAGTAAATTTTTACAAGTGCTTTTGAATCGTCAACTATTTCACTCACTGTTGTCACTTTGTTGTCTGTCTGTCCGTCGTGTCTCTCAAGAAAACCTATAAAATACTTCCCGTTGACCTAGAGTAGGTCTTATAGCACAAGTAAAGGAATAAATCCGGAAACCGTGAATTTAAGCCTTATCCTGTTTTGTTTACCGTTGTCTTCTATTATAATATTTAACATATTAGTAGAAAACATATTATATTAAATTAAGTCAGTGTTAGGAAGTATATTAGCATAGCCGAGCAATGAACATGCGAACGGACGATCAGTTGTCTACACTATTATCTACACTAATATTATAAAGAGGAAAACTTTGTTTGTTTGTTTGTTTGTTTGTTTGTACTGAATAGGCTCAAAAACTACTGGACCGATTTTAAAAATTCTTTCACCATTCGAAAGCTACATTATCCACGAGTAACATAGGCTATATTTTATTTTGGAAAAAAATAGGGTTCCGTAAGATATTTGGGTTTTTCGGACACAAGGTGTAAAAAATCAACCAGAAAAGTTACTTATTTTGCGTACGCTGCCTAAACTATAAAAGATAGAACCATAAAATGTTCTAATTAATTGTAGATCTTATAAATATCTACAAAAAAGTCCGCGACACACTATACCCATCTATGTCGAGTGAGGCACAGCAACCATTTTTTTATTTAAAAATCTTGAATTTTTTTTGGACTACATTTAAACGCGTTTATTTTACTCATGCTATTAATCCTTATCAAAATAAATGATTTCATCACTAAGAACAGTTTATGGAGATAATATTTGGTCTTTGAATGATTAAAATTGGACGTTTGGTTTTGAAGTTATGGCGAAATTAAAATATTACGATTTCTGCTGCACGGCCCGTTGTATTATATAAAGAGGTAATGTCGTTAAGTTTGTTTGTAGGGGGTAATCTTTAGAACTACTGAACCGATTTTAAAAATTCTTTCACCAGTAGAAAGCTACATTATTCCTGAGTGACATAGGCTATACGGGATCTTTAAAAACCTAAATCTACGCGGGCGAAGCCGCGGGGATCAGCTAGTGTAATATATAACTAATAAGAATTTATGTTATAGCTCTGCAATTTCTACTGATAGCTCATGAATATGCAAGCGATATCGCACTTGATATAGTACCTTAAGCTACGGCCACTGCGTTAGGGTTGGAATTAAATGACTGACTTACTGATTAGTCAGTAAGTCAGTCAGTCAGGGTTTTGAATTTTACATATACCTACAGATTCCAGAGAATTTGAAACAGTACCTTATTTATTTATTTTTATTTATCATATAATATTAACAATATGATTATAATAATTAAACTAATAATATCAACATAATAAATTAACGTTTGTCAAAACAAGCTTGATAGCACGCGGTACCTTTTGCAAATATCATGCGCTCTTGAATTATTATCTAATAACAATAAGTATAGTCCTTCACATTATCACGGACTATTAGCACTTTACAAGTGGACTATTACGTGCTAGTGCGTCATTGATAAGGACTATCGACTTGATAACTGCAGAGAGGAGATTAAAGTTAAACATTGTATCGACGATTTGCTATCAGTAATGGCGGATCGGGTAGGTAAATACATAGGTTTGTTATCTATTCGTTCAAGTTTATTGCGTTTTATATAATGGTGGAGCACCTTAGTCCAGGGTAGGTACATTCAGGATCGTATGTTAAACAGTAATAAAGATGGTATACATTTATTTTTGTGAAATAAATAAATTGAAAATGAATTGAATTCGGAAACGGTTGAGACGTCGCGTCGCGTCGCGTCGACATTCTCCGGACTCAATCCCGGGCACGCATTTTTTAGGAAAGACTCATAACCGCGAACGCTCTCGAACGAACGCGAACTCATCCGGGAACGCTCAGTCGCTTTACCGGTAGGGTGGTAACTAACCGCGGCCGAAGCCTCCCACCAGACCAGACTCGAGCCGGAAATCGAACCGGGACCTCCAACTTTTAATACAACAGTGCACGCACTGCGCCACGGAGGTAATTGGCATCATAGTATTTATTTGTCACCATAAATGTTTTGCAATACTTTAATAGATTACTAGCTTATGCTCGCGACTTTGTCCGCGTGGACTACAAAATTTCAAAACCCTATTTCACCCCCTTAGGAGTTGAATTTTCAAAAATCCTTTCTTAGCGGTTGCCTACGTCATAATAGCTATCTGCATGCCAAATTTCAGCCCGATCCGTCCAGTAGTTTGAGCTGTGCGTTGATAGATCAGTCAGTCAGTCAGTCAGTCAGTCAGTCAGTCAGTCAGTCATTCAGTCAGTCAGTCAGTCAGTCAGTCAGTCACCTTTTCCTTTTATATATATGTAGATATAGATTTATCATTATCAAAACAGCCAGCTAGGGTTCCGCCAAAAAAAAATATGATCAATTAGGGTTCCATGGCCAAATAAAATTGGGAAGCTCTGCTCTGCCCCCCAATTGTGTAAGAATAACCATTTCATGGCTATCGCAATCGTCAAGAATTCTGCCCTTTGATTGGCTGTGAAAAAATGTAAACAGCGAATCAACCAATCAAAGGGCAGAATTTCTTGACGATTGCGATAGCCATGAAATGGTTATTCTTACACAATTGGGGGGCTGGTTACACTGGGCTGAAATTGATCTAAATCGGTATCAAAGAGGTATCACTACCCCTATTTTAAATGTGAAAGTGTGTTTGTTTGTTGGTTAATAAATTTGACGACCTTCCTGGCGCAGTGGTGAGCGCTGTGGTCTTATTAGTGGGAGGTCCCGGGTTCGATTCCTGGCAGGGGTTTGGAATTTTATAATTTCTAAATTTCTGGTCTGGTCTGGTGGGAGGCTTCGGCCGTGGCTAGTTACCACCCTACCGGCAAAGCCGTGCCGCCAAGCGATTTAGCGTTCCGGTACGGTGCCGTGTAGAAACCAAAGGGGTATGGGTTTAATAAAAACTGCCATACCCCTTCCAGATTAGCCCGCTATCATTTTAGACTGCATCATTACTTACCATCAGGTGAGATTGCAGTCCAGGGCTAACTTGTATCTGAATAAATAAATAAATAAATAAAAATATAGTTCCCACGGGATTTTAAAACCTAAATCCACACGTACGAAGTAACGCGTACGAATAATATTAGAATATAGATAAATCCATGTGGACGAAGCTGCTCAAAAACGATATGTAGGTACCTAGTTAACTAAAGTCACGAGATCTATTGCAAACACGAATGTTTTCTTTCTACTGCGAGGTGAAACAATAAATACAAATAAACTATTAATAAACTTAAATCTAAAAAAAACAACATTAAATTAAAACTAAAATAAATTAAATTAAATCTAAAACCTCATCGAGACCACCGCAGCGAGGCATTGTACCCAAGATGCTGGCAGCATTTACCCCTTTGGATAGCCGAACTAATTCTTTGGCCAAGGTAGCTGCCAGCTCTCGGGTCCCCGGTTGACTCGATAACTCTTTTCGCAATTTCTAACAATAAATTGCATAGAAGTGAACCTATAAACCATAAATAATACAAGTAAATATAATTTGTAAACCGCAATTCGCTCCTATATGCTATAGGTATGATCTGGTAGAAAGCGGATGTGGGGGACGCGATGCTGATAGCGGGAAAGCGGATGTGATCATGTGATGCACGATTGTTGTACTTCATGTCATTGTCCAATATGTTATTTATATGCTGATTTTAAATTAGGTAGGTAGGTTTGTTTTAAGCGGTGATAGCGTAGTTAGAGTAATCTATTTTGACGGGACTTTCACAGACAATTAGAGGATCAGCCAAGAAGTAACATAGGCAACTTTTTTAACCCATTTCAAAACGGGGGAGTGGTGTTTTTCTTCCTATACCTACACATCGAAATCTCTGAGATTCCCTGAACCGATTTGCGTAATTTATTTTTCAATCGGTAAGAGAAACTTTGCGACATTGTCTCATACAAATTTTGGATTCCAACTTTTCAATCCTGATGCTGTACGGGACCTGACCACCAAAACTGAATGGGATTTAGAAACTGTCGGTTATAAATTGGTATTCCAAGTAAAGACTTTTTGAACTTGAGGACCCAACTCCTCTATTTTATTTTATTTTATTTTATTTTATTTTATTAGATATGCCAACGATAAATTGTAACAACATTCACAAATATTAAAAACATGTCACAAACAATTCCAGTCCTACTACAATCTAAATTAATAGATACAATTGCTTAATTAATAAAATTAGTTACTCATTGCATAAAAATTAATTAAATTAGAATTAAGGATTAAGGAGCTGTAAGGAATTGCATTCCTAAATTATGGTGATCCCACGGGATTTTTTCAAGAAACATCCGTTTAAAAGTTTTTACGAAATTTGGTACTGAGATACCTCATACCATGCATCCCGGGGGCGGGCTACTACGGACAGGCTACTTTTGTCCTAGAAAATCAAAAGTTCCTACGGGCTTTTAAAGACCTATATTCACGCGGGCGAAGCCGCGGGCATCAGCTAGTTTATATATAAAGACTAGCTTATTCTCGCGACTTCGTCCGCGTGGACTACACAAATTTCAAAATTCAAAACCCTATTTTATTTTAGGGGTTGAATTTTCAAAAATCCTTTCTTAGCGGATGCCTACGTCATAATAGCTCATCATGCCAAATTTCAGCAACATCTACATGCCAAATTTCAGCCCGATCCTTCACGTATAGTTTGAGCTGTGCGTTGATAGATCAGTCAGTCAGTCAGTCACCTTTTCCTTTTATATATTTAGATTAACCACTAACCAGGCCGTTAACCACTAATTACCGTATTTGCATAGGTATTGGAATTTTCGTAATATGTTATTTTGTCAAATTGAAAAGCGTTATTTTTCACTGGCTGACAGCGTACAAGCCAACTGTCAAAACTCAGAAATTCGTGCAAAGTATATGCGTGTCTTGTTAAATAATGATCTTGATATTAATTTGAGATTTGTAACGTGAAAAATCGATTAAGTTTTCATTTTTTTGTATGATTGTATGAAAAATAGTCTGGGTTTATCTTTAGAAGCTTTAAAAATATTTCTAACTAGACCCGCGACTTCGTCCTCGTGGATTTGTGTTTTTGAAAATCCCGTTAGAACTCTTTGATTTTCCGGGATAAAAAGTAGCCTATGTCCTTCCCCGGGATGCAAGCTATCGCTGTAACAAATTTCGGCAAAATCGGTTCAACGGATGAGCCGTGAAAGGCAAGCAGACAGACAGACAGACAGACAGACAGACGGACGGACAGACAGACAGACACACTTTCGCAATATAATATTAGTATGGATTAATTATAACCGTTGCTTATAGATTTGCTATTACAACTACCTACTTGCCAAATTTCATGATTCTAGGTCAACGGAAAGTACCCTACTTATAGGTTTCTTGACAGACATCACAGATAGACAGACAGACATACAACGAAGTGATCCTATAAGGGTTCCTTTTTCCTTTTGAGGTACGGAACCCTAAAAAAATCTAGAGATACAATTTTCCGTAGCCGTATGGACAATAATTGAAAAATCACTTCATTAATCAATATACACGTTTTATTGAGGTTTTGATGAATTAATCCGACATTAGTAATCTGTCTGTTACGATGTAATACGGAAGATTAGTTTGTAGTAATACATTAGTTATAGTAGTGAAGAGTGTTGGATAACTGAGATTATCTAACTATTGGGTATTGTGGATATATAGAGCGATGCGCATAGCCATGTACGTTTTTAGGATTCCGTATTGACCGCTGCCTGGAGACGGTATCGCCGCCGATTGGCTAAAAGCAACGTGTCTGCTAGGTATTGACCGCTGCCTGGAGACGGTATCGCCGCCGATTGGCTAAAAGCAACGTGTCTGCTAGGTATTGACCACTGCCTGGAGACGGTATCGCCGCCGATTGGCTAAAAGCAACGTGTCTGCTAGGTATTGACCACTGCCTGGAGACGGTATCGCCGCCGATTGGCTAAAAGCAACGTGTCTGTTAGGTATTGACCACTGCCTGGAGACGGTATCGCCGCCGATTGGCTAAAAGCAACGTGTCTGCTAGGTATTGACCGCTGCCTGGAGACGGTATCGCCGCCGATTGGCTAAAAGCAACGTGTCTGCTAGGTATTGACCACTGCCTGGAGACGGTATCGCCGCCGATTGGCTAAAAGCAACGTGTCTGTTAGGTATTGACCACTGCCTGGAGACGGTATCGCCGCCGATTGGCTAAAAGCAACGTGTCTGCTAGGTATTGACCGCTGCCTGGAGACGGTATCGCCGCCGATTGGCTAAAAGCAACGTGTCTGCTAGGTATTGACCACTGCCTGGAGACGGTATCGCCGCCGATTGGCTAAAAGCAACGTGTCTGCTAGGTATGCTGTCGTCATTTAACTAAAAAGCCGTTAATTGCAAGAAATTAGAATTACCGCCCAAAATGCGTGGGAAATGTCAAAAAATGATGTTAAAAATAATAATTGTAAAAAATAGTTCTTTTTGAAGATCTCCACGTTTTTGTCAATAAATCCATACTAATACTATAAATGCGAAAGTGTGTCTGTCTGTCTGTGTGCTAGCCTTTCACGGCCCATCCGTTCAACCGATTTTGACGAAATTTGGTACCGATATAGCTTGCATCCCGGGGAAGGACATAGGCTACTTTTTATCCCGGAAAATCAAAGAGTTCCCACGGGATTTTTAAAAACCTAAATACACGTGGACGAAGTCGCGGGCATCAGCTAGTCAAAAAATATTTTTGCGGTTAACGACTTCTTAGATAAAAAAAACAGCAGTAAAGTCCTAAATACACGCAGACGAAGTCACGGTAAAAACTTGTTAGTAATAAATAAGCAACATTATTGTTGATATACCTAGGTTAGATATTTGTATGTGTCGAATTCTTAATTTTTGGAGTCGATTAATAACCTGATTTAAATTATAAAACAGTAGTCAACTTGGTAGTCTGGTATTTTGAACATATCGTGGGAATGAAAGCGGTAAAAACTTCTCAGTATAAAACAAGTGGGACTTATCGCTCAAAAACATGTATTTTGACAAGTTGTTGAGCAAGTATAATGCAATTATACAACAGAATTATACGTACGCATTACAAGTTACAACTATAAAAAAAAATTCAATTTCTATTTACGAGTAAGAAGACACATTTCCAACAGAACTTGTTTATGTTTGTGATAAAAACCACATCATACCACTCTCTCTCTCAGAAACCTTCACGCAAGTGCCAACAACAATAATCTCATGGCTATTTCTCACTCAGAAACCTCAACGCGAGTACAATAACAAGCAACAACAAAATAAAAGTAGCAACAACAATAAATGTTGGTACAAAATTTTAAGTTTTTAATATAATCGAATGAAAGCTGCGTGAATGCATAGAACATAGAACACGAATAAAATGTAATTTTTATTTTATATAGGAATAGCGTATCCCCGCGACTCTGTCCCCGTGGACTACACAAATTTCAAACCCCTATTCTACCCCTCAGGAGTTGAATTTTCAAAAATCTTTTCTTAGTCGATGTCTACGGCATGATACCTAGCTATCTGCATTACAAATTTCAACCCGGTCCGTCCAGTAGTTTGAGCTGTGCGCTAATAGATCAGTCAGTCAGCTTTTTCTTTTATATATATTAGTAGATTCTGGATGATCAGTGATCACAAAATGGTAAAAAAGAAATTATTACAGTGTGAACTTGTAACAAAAACCGGACAAAAGCGAGTCAGGCTCGCGCAATGAGGGTTCCGTACTACAGTCGTATTTTTTCGACATTTTGCAGGATAATTCGAAAACTATGATACATAAAAATAAATAAAAATCTGTTTTAGAATGCACAGGTGAATACCTTTCATATGATACCCCACTTGATATAGTTATCTTACTTCGAAAATTGAAAATACTAATTATTAGTTCATGACCACAATTAATTTTTTTTCGTGTGATGTAACCACAAATTCACGGTTTTCAGAGTTTTCCACGAATGTCAGCTATAAGATCTACCTAACTGCTAAATTTCATGATTCTAAGTCAACGGAAAGTACCCTGTAGGTTTCTTGACAGACAGACAGACATACAACAAATTGATCCTATAAGGGTTCCGTTATTCCTGTTGAGGTACGGAACCTTAACAACGTACCGAGGCTTCGACGTCAGTCGTCACTGGCAGGTCTCAATTAATGTTCCTACATTTAACGCTAGGTAGCCTATTTTTCTTTGATTTCACGCCACCCATAGCCTAATATTTGAGATATCGTCGATTCAGGATCAAACCGAGAATTCCCCCTCTCAGTTCACTCTGACTTAACCATAATCTAATCAGTGAAGTAAATAGTAAATAAGTATAGTAAAATACAAAAACAATGAGTGAAAATGTAAAATAGAGTGATAATGACATTATAAATAGTGATACAAGAAATAGTGAAATAGGTAGTGTAAAGTGATGTAACACATAGACATACAAACATAGCATACCAAGATGATGTTGTATGTGACAAGCACGAGCGGGGAGGTGGGGGTCAGGCGCCCGCCGAGGAGAAAGTATATCAGTGCCAATATCAAGGTTTGTAGATTATATCTGGTGCATCTTCAATTAAAATATACACTAAAGTATTCTATAATAAAATAATATCTATATAATAGTGGTTTATGAAACTGTTACATTATAGGCGTTATTGAAACACGAGTGAGTTTGAAATCCGAGCCAAAGGCAAGGTTTTAAATTTTGTTAAAGTGCCTCATCTTGAGACAAACTGAAACTCAGGTCTTCTCGTCCGTTTACATGCCTTGAGGTTGAGGGACAACCTGTCGGATGTTAGGCACCACGGACACGTATGAAGCGATTTGCCTCCTTGTTTCTAATTTTAACCGCTAGGATATAATGGAACACCGTTTCCCCTCCACTTTTACTTTCAAGACAAGAGTCAATAGGCATCTTCTAGGCAAGCTCGCTTTATTTTGGCTACATTATTATTATATTATACACCAAGCCAGCAGGTTTGATTGCAGCCAAGCGCTATAAATTAAAAAAAAATAGCAAAAAAATATTATAGTATCACTCGTAGATATCGAACTGATAATGTCATATTATGTGATATAAAATGATGTGATAATGATAATGACGGCAGTTTTGTTTTTATGTTTGTTCGTAACTTTATCAGGGTTATCATCGATCTGGACTAGCATAACCGCGGTCGTGAATTTTGCTTTCTTTTCTGCAAAGATATCTAGTGGAAAGATATCTTCTACATAACACACAACTTTTCGCAATTTAGTTCGCGGTAAGCCAACAAAACGACATCGCGAAGTTCATCCACGAAACCATCCGCACTGTTGTATCGCAGCGTTCAAGGGATTTCACGGTGTGCATGTAGAGCGGGAAAAACTAAAATAGACACAAAAGAAGAAAGTATTTTTGACCTGATTACACCTCCAATAAACCAACAAGCCAAGAAGCAAACAATCCAATAAACACACACACTTTCGTATTTATAATAAGGGTATTGATTTAAAAAGATTCTATTGTTCTAAAAGACTGTTTGTTCTTCCCCAGCGTCACCATGCCGGCATATCGCAGTCGTCCTGCAGCGACGGCTCGCTGCTCAGCGTGGGCTCGTCGGAGATGGACGACGACAGCAGCAGCAGCCACCAGCACGACCAGTCGCGGAGTGACCACTCCGACGTCTATAGTGAGTATTCTCAGCTACAGCTGTGGTGTATAACCACTTACCATCGGAGAGACCAATCTACTGGATTCAAGTATCCTGTTCGGCTTGAGAAAGGGCTGAAACAGGTCCAGGTTCCAAATACTTACCTGAAGTTATCTATGAGCACAGCAAGTCAGTAAATTTGCTTTGGTGATAAGAAATTCTCATGGATTTTAATTAAAATATTTGATACGAGTATTATCTTCTTTTTCTATCTATAAATATATAGAAGGATTGACTGACTGACTGACTGATCTATCAACGCACAGCTTAAACTACTGGACGGATCGGGCTGAAATTTGACATGCAGATAGCTATTATGACGTAGGCATCGGCTAAGAAAGGATTTTTGAAAATTCTACCCCTAAGGAAGTGAAATAGAAGTTTGAAATTTGTGTAGTCCACGCGAACGAAGTCGCGAGCATAAGCTAGTGATTGTTATTAACGTATCTCGGAGACCTGAGGATTAAACGCCTTTTTCTGACTGTTCTTCCCGAAATTGCAATGCGCACAGAGAGGTATAATAATGCTTCGTACAGGTTGGTTGATATATTCTCGACAGCCCAAAATCTGTCGAGAACACATCATAACAAATATGAACTCCTCGAAACGTTTCCAAACCCCGAAGGTTTGCAACGCCCTTCCGGCGGTTCCATGTTTCCTCACTCTTGCTTTGAAGGTACTGAAGTTAAACGTGGCAGGATTCCTGCCATGTATAACTGCAGTACCTTCGAAGCTAGAGTGAATAGGCATCTTCTAGGCTAGCGCGTTCCAACTGATACCTCTTCATTGCTTTATTTGAGGCATGACTGTCGTCAAGCGCAAGCCTGTCCTGTAATAAAAAAAAGCTTGACCGCTTCGAAAACTACAAGACAAGCCTCTTCATACAAGACTGGGCGTGGGGAAGAACGCTACCCCGATGATGTTCTTTAAACTGATAATATCGCCCAAGGCGCCATGAGTGCTTGGGTCACGAGGTTGATTGTGATTAGAATAAAATGGGTTGGTCTGTACCTTCCAGATTCATCAGAGCCGCCGCCGGGCGTGGCGCCGCTGTCGCACTCGGCGGCACGGCACAAGATGGCGGTGCGCCCGCGCCGCACGCACGGTGCTCCTCGACGGAAGAAAGCCAACCCTGTAAGTTTATTTCTTTTTAAGTCTAAATTAAAAGTTAAATAAAACAATATTAAATTAAAACTAAAATAAATGAAAACCTCATCGAGACCACCGCAGCGAGGCATTGTACCCAAGATGCTGGCAGCATTTACCCCTTTGGATAGCCGAACTAATTCTTTGACCAAGGTTAACTCGATAGCCCTTTTTGAAATTTCTTCAAGAAGAGCTCGAGCCCCCGGGCCCCACGGCCCCAAAGTCTCGCTCGAGCACATTATGAAGCTCCCATCGAGGTTTTCATATTTGCGCCTCTTGGCCTGTTCAGCGCTGATGGCCGCTGCACCCGCCATAGACATTATTTTAAGTTTTATTTTATTTAGAAGGAAAACTTAATTTAAGAAATACACCTAAGTAGGCGCACTTCTTCGACAGCACTTGCGTAACTCTTCTCTGATGAGAGAGAGGCAAGAGGTCACGTGATAGAAATAAAGCTGTATATTAAATTTTAGGCCGCAGTGCTGTGCGAGCTGAAGTGTATTTTATTTTATCGCTATTTATTTAAACGTCTTTGCGGAGTGATCCTTGTGTACCCTGTACCTGGTACTGTGAAATACCAAAACAACTACAGTACTAAAAGTTAATGTTCTATTATTTTACTTTATTATAAAAAAACCAATAGAAATTAAATACATAGAAAGTTGGTCTTGAGACTGAAGCACCTGATTTCTTGTTAAGATAGATTTTCCGCTTTAATCTGCGCATATGAGATCAAAATAAATGATCAATTTATTCAAGTTTTCTCTTTTGAGTTAATACATTTCTTTAATTCTATTTTTTGTTTGGTATAACTACAACAAACGTCTTTTCTAAATTACAGATTGCCGCATCAGCCTTGCCGATAACTCCCGAGCTGAACGAAGAAATGATACGAAGCACTACTCCTGAAGTCGCCTTTAAAACCTCAGAAGTTGTTACTGGTACATATTCCAAAAATCAATTTTCTGATAAATGCCATTATCTTCTCAAAAATAGTTGTTTATCACAAAAAATTCAATGATCGAGAATATACGACATACACAAAATATGTTCCCAATATTTGCACATATTTAACTGCTTGCAATAAAATGGCTTGAACTTTATTTTTCTTTTTCCAGAATCATTCTCTTCATCGACTACTACGAAGCATCATATGATCGTTAAAGAGCAACACCATCAGCAACTGAACCGAGAGTTACAGAAAGTTCTCGACACTCCAAGCGATACGAAACTCAAATCCTCCTCCCTACCACCTGGACTAGCTTTGAGCCAAGTAGTCGGGCAGTCGCCAACCAAACTGAGCATTGCAGAGTCCAACACACCAAGGTCTTCCATCAAACGAAGCAAGTCTAGCACTCAAGATCAATCGCTCAGAGAAAGTTCGCCGAAAATACAAACAAGCGAAGCTCACGCGTACCAATCGGAGGAGAGGATTTCAAAGTGTCGCTCTGACAAGAAGTATGCCGAAGAATCTTGCCTCGAAAAGAAATCCAAGTCAGAAAAGAAACTCGAGAACGAAGTCATAAGATCTTCGAAGAAAGAGGAGTCGTTTTTCAGTAGACTACTGCTGAGGAAGAGTGGAAAGAAGTCCAAAAAGGATCAGACAGACGGAGAGGGCCAACAAGATGTCAAGAAAACGAAAATGGAGAAATCCGCAGCACAATACAAGACTGTAGACACAGATAGGAATTCAGGGTTTTACTACGGAGAACAAAGCCAGGGCTATAAGCCAGTCCCCGCTGAACGCTCGTACAAATCTGCCGGCCAGAAAGTCTTCGCCAATCAAATGCACAAGAGAATAGATAATAAAGGTGCTTACGTTCACGACGGAGCATACAAAGACGTGTACAGTGCTGCCAAAGTTGCTGGTGTCGAATATAGCATAACTGATCTCAAAGTTGCCGAAGAAACAGATAAAATGTTGAATTTGGAAATGAAAAATAGATTAAGCAGACGTGAAGATTACAGTGAAAGAGTAGAAAGAACCAAGCGTTCCTCCTCAAAGGAGGTTATCGATGAAAATAAGAGAGAATCTTTCAGTTTGCATCATGATAAATCTAAAAGACCGATCTCAGTTCAGAGGCTGATTGACCCATTTGCAACTAAAGCATTTTTAGCTGATGAGTTAGCAAGCAGGGCTCAGGAGGAAAGTTTGTCGTCCACTTTCGAAGTTTCTGACGAAGAACCTCCTGTAAGAGGAATGAGAATTAAAAATGCCAATAACGATTACGTCTTTCACAGTGGAAGTATGCCTAAAAATATTCCTTACTTCAATCCTAGTGTAATGATGTCATCTTGCCCCACCAAGAATATTACTCATAGCTCCGAAAACATGAAGTACATGAGCAGATCCTCAGAAGCAACTGATTTTCGGGAAAAAGAAATTGTGGCTAAACGTGACACGATCCATAATCTTGGTAAAACCGAAGAATCTTATGTTACCTCTGGATTGAGATCTCTTGGAGAGGAATACGTTGAATCGAGAAGCAGTATAGGTAAATCCCACAGTTTTAGATATGCATCTGAATCGCCTTCAATTAGCTCACAAGAAAATCAGATGCCCAGTCTTCCGGCAATAGTTGGCATTTCGGAGCCTTTACTTGAAAGCTGGGAAGTGAATTATAGAAGGAATGTCAGCGAAAGACACGATTATGCAAAGAGAATTTCTGCTAGAAACTATAGTTTGCTTCAAAGCAACTCTGAACAAAATTACGATAGCTTGCCAAGTACTGATAGCAGTTACCTTGACAGCCTGAAGCCCGACCTGAGTGAAGACAGAAAACTCTTCACAAACAGCATTCAAATCACAATGGACACACACAAACGCGATAGTGACATTTCTCAGATAGAAGCTAAAATCGATGATATTATTAGTTCACCTAAACCTATTATGTCTCCAATACTCAAATCTAGTTCTTTAGATAGCGTAAAAAGTAGCCCAGAAAAACCCATTGATGACAGACGAAAAACTATCTCTGTCGAAAGTGCAATAGGCCAGTCTAAAACCAATCAACACAAAGGCCATAAAGTGGATTCCGAAAGTTTCATATCTGTCACACACATAAACAAGGATCAAACACCCGTTGCAACAATCAAAAGTGTAGAACCTTTAAAAATGAGTAAAAGTGATGAAAAAGTTCAGAAATCGGGGAGTACTAAGCCGGGTGTCCCTGAATTTTTAAACATACAGCTGAATAAAGTTGATTCCAAACCAGTTACTAATGTGGTTTTAACTGCTAATGTAACACCAAAGAAAACTGATAGTCCTCAAGCGGAAAAGGAAGAAATTATTGAATGTTTTCTTGTCACAGAAACTAAGTCCACAAAAGACATCCAAACCAGAAAGGATTCTTTTAAAAGAACTGAGGCTGTTGATAGTACTCATTCTGAAGAAAAAACTACGGTTGTCACTCCAAAAACAGCCAATTCGGGCAATATTACTCCTAGTCAAAGTCCTTTGACTCCAAAACATTTTTTTAAAAAGAAATCATTCAGCGTCGACGCTCAAGATCGACCTGAAAAATCTAGAACTAGCTCAGTCAGTACGGAAGGTAGCACAGAAAAAATAGACGATAACATATCTATTGATCAAAAATCGCGTTCCAGTTTTGGTAGCAAAAGCTCAATTCAAAGTACCGATAGCAACGAAAATAAAACCCCAGACAGACATGAGGAGACTGTTATTTTTAGGAAAAAAACCGTGATTGGTAAAGAATGTCGAGGTGATAGAAAAAATGACGATGAACCAGAGCTAATGAAAGTTTTTGCTAGACGGTCTCTGAAGCTTAAAGATTCTGAGGCTGATCATATCGCACATGAAATTGCTGAAGCTAATGCAATAGCGGCAAGATCTAAACTGTTGAAAAATGAATTCAATGCGTCTATTAAATCTAGAGACAGTGATAAAGAAAATGAAGAGAATAAGGAACAAAGTCCAGAGAACAAATTGGTTGATATCGCAGCAAGAGTCAGTCAGTTCGGAAGTCATTACCAAAGGAGCGTAAGCATTAACAGTGTTAGTACTAAAAGGGACAGTGCACCAGTATTCAGAAACGAGGTCAACAAATATAAGAAAGAAGTTTCAGATTCGACACCTGAAAAGAGATTAAGAAATAGAACCTTCCCAGATTCAGCAAACGAAAGAGAAGATATCAAGAGCATAACTAAAAGTGAAGCGATGGCTTATAAAGCAGATACGTTATCGAAGCGGCCTTGGCAAAGAAAGGATGACTTTAGACAGTCGTTAGAAAAGGAAAAACGTGAAAGTTCTGTGATAGAAAAGGACGGAGAAAACGAAAAGATTGAAAGTGCGAAAGAGAAGGCCGTAGAGGAAGCGGACGCGTCACCTCAGTTCAAAGGCATTTTGCAAATGAGGGCCGAGTGGGAGCGGCGCGCGAAACAGGGGATGACCAAATAAACACGGTGCTAAGCGTTACGTTGCGACGTAGTTCCAATTAAGATGCGTTTTATATCAATATAAAACACATTTTTAGGTAATAAGACAAATTAACTTCTGTTTTAGCAGATTGATGTTGTAAAATTAATAGAATTAAAACTGGTGAACTACCTTTTCAAAGGGCCTATAATAGGGATACAATTTTTATAAAAGAAAATTCAAGAACATGCTCACAAAATGTATAAAATGTGGTACAGTATAAAAAATACTTTGAACAAATAGTTCACTAGTTCTAACGGCTGAAATTAATAATCAATCTATCTTTAATCTATCGATATGTTACTTAGCAGAGTTATTTGTCTAAAAAAAAACATATAATTGTTGACAATAACGTTGCCAAATAACTCATCGACAGATTAGAAATATATTGATTATAATTAATTTCGGCGGTAAGATCATAATGGAAATTGTATTTAAAAAAATAATTGCTCGATGCAATATTGTTTATTGTTGGAAAATAGTATTGTGATGAAATTAAAATCTAATATAGAAGATTTAACTCAATAATATGAAGTATAGAATTAGATAGGTAGGTATAGCCAAAAAATATGTTTTTGTAAAGGTTGCATTTATCACAGATTTTTCTGACGATATCATTGTCTTTTTAGACTTAACCTTAGACGAGTAACTTTCATTTATTTCAAAATAATAATATTAAACGTAAATTAACTGGACGGAGAAATTTAAATGTAAAGAAGTTAATGCATTTTATAGGGTTAAAATCTACTCGCAAGATGCATTTCATTCATAAATAAAACATACGAGACAAATATACACAATTAAGAAAAAATATTATAAAATATTTTTCTTGAAACACATTTACTGTCTCCAGTTATTTAAATGAAGATAAACTGCATTTTCATTTGAAATGAAGTGTTATGAAATTATATGAAGTAAAAGATTAGTAAAGGAGAAAAATAAATGAAAGTATATTTTCATAATCCCACAATAAGGATATTGCTGTATACAACCGCGTAATAAAACTAATATAGGTTCATTTATTAATATTTAAGTAGATTTCAAAAATATTCTCAGAATAACGTTATATATAATTATTATATAAATATAAAATTTAAGTATACCTAGCTAACGTTCGTTGAACTAAGACAAGTGTATTTTTGAGTGTTATTGCAATGATATAGCGATAGTTATATTTTATTAAAAACTACATTATGTATTAAACATTTCTGAACTGTGAAATACAAATTTTATTGCTATAGTTTCACTGTTGTATTTCTGGATTTCCTCCTTTCCTCCTGAAGTAGAAATTATTAGGGATAAACAAATCGGTCAAGTGCGAGTCAGGCTCGCGCAATGAGGGTTCCGTACTACAGTCGTATTTTTTCGACATTTTGCACGATAATTCAAAAACTATGATGCATAAAAATAAATAAAAATCTGTTTTAGAAACTACAGGTGAAGACCTTTCATATGACCCCACTTGATATAGTCACTCACTTCGAAAGTTGAAAATACTAATTATTAGTTCATGACCACAATTTAATTTTTTTTGTGTGATCTAACCCTAAATTCACGGTTTTCAGATTTTTCCCCAAATGTCAGCTATAAGATCTACCTACCTGCCAAATTTCATGATTCTAGGTCAACGGGAAGTACCCTGTAGGTTTCTTGACAGACAGACAGACAGACACAACAAAGTGATCCTATAAGGGTTCCGTTTATCCTTTTGAGGTACGGAACCCTAAAAATTAAAAATTCACATGAAAAGCCAACTCGTAGCTCTTTTGATGGAGACTACCACCAGTCTGGAAAGCAAATTATATTGCGAAGAGCCAATAGAATCTGTATTCAGTAAGTGGTAAGTGGATGTAGGTACTCTTAGGTGGAACACGTCAACCTGGAATCACAGCTTCGAATAAGGATCATTTAATATCTAAAAGCTTTATTGTAATAATCAAACTACATCACCTTGAGACCGTTTGTTTCGTTCGTTTGATTTGAAAATTATATTATCGTTGTAGCCTGTAGGTATCTTAATGCTGAAGACACGGCGACACTGACCACAGAAGAGTGAATTTTCTCTAATCTGTGACACTGACATTCGTACTAAGTTTACTTGAATATATTCTATTCTATTCTATAAACAAATGTCGACTCTACAGTGCGACAAGGCCATCGATATAGAAAGTAATAATTCTGCTGTACTAAGAATTAGTACTTTCTTTGGACAAGGCTCTTTTCAACGTCAACGGACAACGTCGCCATCTTGTCTCACCTGTCCCTTTAATGCGGAGTTGCTGAGTGAAAAAACTGAAAAACAGTGTTTTTAGGGTTCCGTAGTAAACAAGGAACCCTTATAGTTTCGCCATGTCCGTCCGTCTGTCTGTCCATCCGTCCGTCCGTCCTCGGTTAATCTCAGAGACTATTAGTGCTACAAATATGTAATTTGGCATGGGTATAAATATTAAATCACGCCGACAAAGTGGTGAAATAAAATTTTGATAAATATTTTTTAGGGTAGCTCCCCTACATGTAAAGTGAGGATGAATTTTTTTTTCTCGTCTACCCCTTACTGTGGGGTATCGTTGAATAGGTCTTTTAAAAATACTGTGGGTGTGGGAACATCATTTTTCGAGTTCTAGATCCGTTTGTAAAATATGATGTTTTAAAGTGCTAATTTTTATTAGAGTCAAGTGTGTCCCCCCCCCTCTATCAGCCAAATGGTAGTGTATAGGAACGTGAAAAAATTCAGAGGAGTAGTATAAGCAATTTTAAAGGAAAACTATCATGGCTAAGTAGGATTCACAGGTTAAAGAGTTATATTATCTGATTGCTATTAAGTTAAGAATTTTTTTGTTAAGAAATTGTTTTCTATTAAGTGCCTATTGTACCAGTAGGTATAATGATTTCTTTTTAGTTTTTAATCGGGGGTTAAGAAAATACAGAAGGGTGTTTCCGAACGCCAACACAAGGGGAAGCTTCACCAACGCATGCGTACATCCACCCTCAAACCTACGGAGTTCCGAGTAACCCCAAATCGCAACAGGGGTGCCGAGTGACTCCATTTTATTTTCATTTACATCTCTCTCGCGTCAAAAAACCTATATTTTCTTGTGATTTCATAAGAAACTGAGACTTTTAAATGAAACTTTGCTATTAGCTTGAGTGTGCTGATTGTTTATTTGTGACCAAAGAGACTGAACTTTTGTTAGCTTACGTAATATTTTTTTCTTGAAGATCGACCAAGTTATCTTTAAGACGAAAGGTAAGGAATTATTCTTTAACTTATTTAGTTTTAAGCTATACGTATTGTAAGCACGCAAGTTAGAAGAATCGGCTCAATGAAAAAGGTAGAGTTACGCATGAAATCATTGATTTTTACTTAACGTTTGCAATACGTGTGGCGTTTACGACGTTTTTCGAACGCTAAGAATATTTTCTTTAGCACAAAATGTGTCCGATACGATGTATCAGCTTATTTATTATGATTTTTCATAACAAAATGTTGACTATAGTACTTACATAACATATATATTATATGTTTTTACCATATCGTAGATACTCTCTAGCTCGTATTATACACATACAAAGTATATGCTACCTGCTATAATAATATACCAAAAGGACTCGTAGGTGTACTTAGTACTTAATTATTACGATTCTTTTGAAACAAGGCGCAGGTACATTGTACAGTTATTGGTCCTTATTTACGTTCCGTATACCTACGTAACTAAGTAAGTAATCTAAATATATAAAATTCAAAGTCCTGACTGACTGACTGACTGACTGACCAACGCATAGCCTAAACCACTGGTTCTAGAGACATGAATTTTTGAGGGTGTATTCTTTGTAAAGAGTAGGTATTTACTAAAAAATAATTTTTCGAAATTCCACCCCTAACTGGGTTAAATGGGGGATGAAAATTTGCATGAAAGTCCGTCATTTTTGAAGTTGTTTAAAGCCTTCGGTTAAAAATAAAAAATACGTATTTCACGATTTTTGAAAATTCTACTACCATGGGGGTTAAATAGGGGATGAAAGTTTGTATGAAAGTGCGCAATTTTTTAAGTTATTTGCATGAAAATTGCTATTTGGGTTTTCGGTCCCAAGTGAAGAAATACGTAAGTATTTCAGGATTTTTGGAAATTCTACCCCCACCTCGATTTTCTAAATTCCACCCGACCAAAACCGGGGCGGGTCAGCTAGTCTTTTATAGCGTAGGTGGCGCAGGTAGGTATTTAAATTAGTTTCAGTATTCGTAAGCAAACGGTGATAGCCTAGTGATTAAGACGTCAGCCCTATTCGGGAGGTCGGGGGTTCGATCCCGGGCACGTAACCTCTAACTTTTCAGAGTTAAGTGCGTTTTACACAATTGGGTACGAGGCGGGGGGACGACCTCACATACGCACGTCGTTCGCGCTCGTCCACACTGGGTTAGCCATTTCGATCTGTCGCGTACTATACTGTACGACCTTAAACAAAGCCCCCTGAAGGACACTATACCCGGAAGTCGGGTTGTAGTTAATAAACCTATCGCGAAGTTCGTTCAAGGTTCATAGTCGGACGCTTCCTATTGTGAACTGCGTATTTGCAATAAAATAATTGATTGATTGAAGTGTGTAAAGATCATCATCATCATCGAATCAAATCAAATCAATAGCTCAATGGGTAAAGGAGTGGACTGAAAACCGAAAAGGTAGGCGGTTCAAACCCCGCCCGTTGCACTATTGTCGTACCTACTCCTAGCACAAGCCTGACGCTTAGTTGGAGAGGAAAGGGGAATATTAGTCATTTAACATGGCTATTATTCTTTAAAAAAACCAATTCAAATAATTTATTAAAAATAGGTAATAAATTACACTTTTTGATTGTCAGTTGTTGGATTTGTAAGATATATATCTAGTGGTGATAATTTTTACGCAAACTTAAAACTAAAGCTACGAGGGTTCCAAACGCGCCCAGGTCTGAGAAGAGCCCACAACAAACCTATCCGGTCTGGTCTGGTGGGAGGCTTCGGCCGTGGCTAGTTACCACCCTACTGGCAAAGCCGTGCCGCCAAGCGATTTAGCGTTCCGGTACGCTGCCGTGTAGAAACCAAAGGGGGCATGTGTTTAGTAAAAACTGCCATACCCCTGACGTCCTGCACACCCACACGTCACCCGCGCTCGCCCGCACCGGGTTAGGGCGGGGGCTGTGCGGGGCTTTCCCTCCCCGATTGCCATTTCAACCTGTCGTGTACTTGTATTGTAGGTATAATACTGTCTATTGATCTGTTATGTTCATAACCTACACCAATTTGAGAATAGGTATGTCGCAGTAATACCAACCTTTCATCTCAATATTACGTGGTGTGGGCGGTGGGCGGTTGATTGAAGCTCTATTTTGTCTCCTTTATTATTTTGTTAGAGCGTTTACATACTAGCGTTTATTCAGCGGGTATTTTGCGCTTGTTTTGGCACACGCACTTATCTACTGTGCTTATACCACTTATACGCCGTCACCAGGCCGTATCTCATGAACCGTAATAGTTAGACAGTTGAAAATTTCACAGATGATGTATTTCTGTTGCCGCTACAACAACAAATACTAAAAAACAATAAAAAAATGTAACGGGGCTCCCATACAACAAGCGTGATTTTTTTGCTCGTTTTTATAGATAATGGTACAAACTGGATGGATGTCAGATTTTTCCCCTTATGTTTACTATAACACCTAGGTACCTACAGACAGACAACGAAGTGATCTTATAAAATTCCTTTTTTCCTTTTGAGGTACCGATCCCTAAAAATCGTGGAACTTTCCTTTAAGAGTTTCATATAAAAAGGTAGAGTAAAGAAAATTGGCCATAAATTAAAAGTGGGCCGAACACGGAAGGCTCCTCAATTTGCATAATGTTCACCATTCCTTACAATTTGGTTTGTATTAAAATTTATTGGAAGATACTCTTTGACAGCTCGATATAGTTCAGGTGTGGAGGTTCTATAAGTTTGTCTAGTTAAAAGTATATTTACTTATTTACTTAGTTATTAATGACTAGCTGATGCCAGCAGCTTCGCCCGCGTGGGTTAAGGTTTTAAAAATCCCATGGGATTGATTTTCCAGGACGAAAAATAACCTATTCGTGGTAGCCCGTCTCCGGGATGCAAGACACTCAGTACCAAATTTCGTAAAAACATTTAAACGCATGATTATAAATCCCGTGGGATCACCATGATTTAGGAATGCTATTCCTTACAGCATCAGGGCTAAGGAGTTGGATTCTCGAGTTCAAAAAATCTTTCGTTGGTAGGTAGGTACCCAGTGGCGTGCATAGGGTTTAAAGCCAGGGTAAGCAGTAGTTAGGTAAGCAAGTCAAAGAATAACGAGCATTGAGCAATTTCAACCGAGTTAACTATTTCTTGGGTAAGCAGCGCTTTTATGCCTCTATGAGTTGCACCCCACTGTAGGTACCTACCTCCAGTATCAATTTATAACCGACAGTTTCTAAGTCCCTTCAGTTTTGGTGGTCAAATACTGTACAGCATCAGGATTAAGGAGTTGGAATTCAAATTTTTCACACACAATGTCGCAAAGATTCTCTATCAGTAAAAAAAAATATGCAAATCGATTCAGAAATCTCGGAGATTTCGGTGTATATAGGTGGAAAAACACAACTCCTCCTTTTTTGAAAGTCACTTGACCGGCGCGCAGGGTGGTTACGTATCTCGCGACAGACTTGCGACAGGCGTAAATCTTGCGATCATTGCTGTCAAACGTTCGGCTAGAGAGAGACAGCAATAGCCACAAAGCAAAATAAGAAGATGAAGAATGTCGCATTGCTACTGCTGTCGCGTTGCTGTCGCAACTGCAACGTTTTAGGTAATCACCCCGCCGTTTTGATATTTTAAAGCTGAACGTTCAGAACATAGAGCAGAAACAAAGAGATGTTGTATTAAGATTTCCCTATGAAATATCGAGTGACATTTTGCGGGGTGAGGGGTTGTGGAACGCCGCCCACTTCTCAATTTTCCATCTGCGGGTTAGTAGCAAAACTACTCGCTTAGCGACCTAACATCGATATATTGATGTCACTACATAGTTCAGCTATCTCACACTAGATGTCAATAAGTGTAGAAATTACGTATAAAATTACTTACAAATGAAATGTGATACCATTCATAGCATCAGAACGTCTGTCTGAATAACTTTGACACGATAAAACACAACACTTCATCCTTTTGTTCTTAAAAACGCGAAAACACACCGATAATACGAGTCTCAATATATGTGAACCTGACGAACGCAGACAGCATACTAACTAAGGCCCCGCCCACAGTGATGACGTCAGGACCTAGTTGAAAATCACAGTGCACAGTTGCTTAGGCCAACTCCTCTTTGTTTCTGCTCTATGGTTCAGAATGACCTATAAACAGAGTAACAGTCAAAGGCTCAAACGTCAGAAAGCATCAAATAATGATGGCGCGGCAATTACTGCCAGTTGTGACCCATTTGCCATGCATGCTGGATCTTTACACGTGCATGTGCAATGTGCATGCATCTTTTCATAATTTTACTCGCTCCTATTTAATATTAACTTGAAGAAGTAGTTAAACATAAAACAAGCTAGTTTTATGGCAATTTTATATACAAAAGATCTTAGGGTTTTGATAAAAAATTATACAACTCAAGATAAAATATTAAATCATTTTCAGCGATAAGATATTATTAAAATAAGCTTGTTTTTAAAAAGTTTTTCAAACTCCTATTTTATCCCCTTAGGGGTTGAATCATAGATTAATTATTAGTACAGTACGCGGCCGAAAGTGATGAACATCGACCTTTAGAAAGAGACAGTCGGCTAATTTCGGCTTCGTAGAGCGTAATCGATCGTCGATCGTAGAAACGAAGCCGATGCTTTTGCTCGCTATCTCTAACCCACAGACCACTTTGTCGTATACGACAAATATTTTTCAATTTTTTGACTTAAAAATAGTTATTTCTACTGGAAAATATACGTTAAGTATTAAAAAATTGAAAAATATTTATCTTTTACGTATTGTGACGTTGTTAATCGCTTTCCGTTGCAGCGTGTTAATAATTTATAATTATGTTAAAAATAATGATTTTTCCCCATAAACTACCACTATACAAAAAATCTGATCACCTTATTACTAAAGCCCAAGACCCTATTAGTAAATCAGTAAAATAGTCAGTAATAAGTATAGTTGTTAGTTAGTGATTTTATTTTATTTTTTTTATGTTTCCGTGTGTTTTATTAGTTATGTTTAGTTATCATTAGTTTAGTTATCATTAGTTTATGATTCCGTGGCGTCACCCGGTTCATGGTACCAGCTGAAAATCAGCGCTGTATGTTCTTGTGCAACAAGGTATACAGCATAATGCTGAGCTGGGACCCTTTTTTCGGGTTGTGCCACACAATATGACAGTTTGTTCCGGCGCTTCTTTTGCTTGTTCTCATGTGGAAGAAGCGCCGGAATAACCAGCTCTTAGCTTTAAGTTGTGATGTGTGGCACAATTTGTGTAAATAAACGTCTTTTCTTTCTTTCTTTCTAAATCCATATAATAGAGACGAAGTCGCAGGCAATGCTAAGCTAAGATGCTAAAAGCGTAGTTTGGATGTAGGTCGACCATTATTGTGACTGTTAGTGACTTCAAGTCTTGTTCACTTGTAGGCAGACTTTATTGTTGAAACGGTTTCCAACTGTTGAAATTGAATTGAACCTTTGTGGTAATGATGGACTAATGGAGTGGGCTACGCTGTGATACGCTGTGATAGCCTAGTGGTTAGGACGTCCGCCTTCTAATCGGAGGTCGGGGGTTCGATCCAACTTTTGGGAGAAGGTTATATAGATGAATTCATTCGTGGAATAGGACGTAGGCTCTCATTAGGAAATCATTTTGGAACTTTTACCCCTGAGAAGGTATAGTGCATTCAAAATAAACTGGCGTGTTTCCATTTGAAACCGTCATTAGCAATAACAATAGGATTACATTCAACATGCCACGTAAACAGTAGGGATAGTAAACCAAAGTCTCATAGAGCCCATTTTTAAAGGAGCCGGTTCAACGTCATACTGTTGATACTTTTGAATTCACCCGCCACGACTTAATTCTATTGTTATTGTTAATGACGGTCTCAAGTGGAAACACACCAGTTTATTTTGAATGCACTATAAAAAGTTGTGATAGCCTAGTGGTTAGAACGTCCGCCTTCTAATGGGAGGTCGGGGGTTCGATCCCGCCTCCCGGGCATGCACCTCTAACTTTTCAGAGTTATGTGCGTAATTAAATATCACTTGCTTTAACGGTGAAGGAAAACATCGTAAGGAAACCTGCATACCTGAGAGTTCTTTATGTTCTCAAAGGTGTGTGAAGTCTGCCAATCTGCATTGGGCCAGCCAGCGTGGCAGACTATGGCCTAAACCCTTCTCACTCTGAGAGGATTTTTTCAATGAAAAGATTAAGATTTTTCTAGATTCTCAAGATTTTTCTATGAAACCTAAATCGAAAAGAAAAAGCTAGTTATTAATCTTTACTGCACTAAATATTTTCTGCTTTCTTGTTAAATTCTAGAGCCAATTCCGTGGTACTGTAAATACCACGAAATTGGCTCCGATGCCACCGATTT
The DNA here is from genome assembly GCF_902806685.2 of Maniola hyperantus. Lineage (NCBI taxonomy): Eukaryota > Metazoa > Arthropoda > Insecta > Lepidoptera > Nymphalidae > Maniola > Maniola hyperantus. Next base: position 902,793 of record NC_048557.2, on the reverse strand, counting down.
TCGAGTAAACAAGTACACAAGTGGAATGCCTGTTCAGTGTTCACCATTTACAAATTGGGTCCTTTTGGGTTTGCGTCTTTTGTGCCTCGAATCTGGAGCACCGCCCCCGTTGCTTTGTTAGTACAAAACAGGGTTGTCACCGTTCAGTTTTTCTACAAATATAATTGAAAATATGTCACCTCTCAAAGGCTGAAAAGCTTTTGAATAACACTTAGAAGTTAGAACTAACAAAATCTTATTTTAAAAAATGTTTTACAATGAGAATTTGTGATTTGCACTAAAGAAATTAAAAAAGTAGGTATAAACTTTCTGTAATGGCGTTTGGCGAAAATAGTTTCTCGAGACTAAGTACCTACTATTAATGATTTTAAGCTTATTTCATGGTTTAATGACATATTTTAATGTAGATAACGGGTATATTTCATGAAATTAATCGTGGTATGTACCTACCCGTTATCTACACTAAGTACGTATTATGTAGTACTTACTAAAGTAGGTAAATACGGTCCGTTATAAAGGCCTCTTTGTTTTACAATAACAATTTATGTTAAATTATTTATATTAGGCCAAAATAGAGCACTATTTTTGGGCTTATGTGACGCCTAATAGTTTATTTTTTTATTTATTATTATTCATGCATTCCAATATATTTATAACAATATTGAAGCCCCGTTGGGGCACAGCAATTTTAGTAGGGAGTTTTCAAGCTGCTATTAAATATATTGTTCAAAAACAAAATAATTAACTAAATATATTTCATAAATGATTCATTTAAATTACTTAGTGAGATTCTGAAGAAAAGATGGTGACCCTGAATGTTTATTTCAACTTAAGCGTCCAACCGAGAGCCAATAACCATAATGTTTACTGCAGGACTAATTCCGAAGTCTGAACAACAAGGTTCGAAATATTTTATTATTTTATTCAGATACAAGTTAACCCTTGACTGCAATCTCAACTGGTGGTAAGTGACGATGCAGTCTAAGATGGAAGCGGGCTAGCAAGGGGTATGTCAAAATTACAAAGTGTTATTACTTGTTCGATAATACGGTACGGAACCCTTCGTGTGCGAGTACAACTCGCACTTGACCGATTTTTAGTCTAAGTAAAGATACTACGTGTCGTGGCTGACGCGAGAACGCCAAACCGTGAGAGACCGTCAGCCAATCAGAGATAATTGCGATCTAAATGTAGATACTTATAGTCCGCGACAGGTTTTTTTTTTTTTTTTCATTTAGACAAAACGAAAAGTGAACAATTTACACCACACTTTTAGACCAAAGCACTAGATAAAAAGCCAAGACTGGTGTTGGCAGTTTGCAACCCAAATAGACCGTAGTCTGTGCTAGGGCTGACAAAGTTCATGGACCTCATTCATACTATATTTTATCATATTATATACTATATTATATTTATACTATACTATATATATTAATACATTACTAAAACATGGTTGACATGACAACTGGGGTATGAGGCGGGGGGGAGCCCCGTACACCCGCACGTCACCCGTGCGCGACCACACCGGGTTAGCGCGGGGACTGTGCGGGTGTGCGGGGCGTTCCCTCCCCGATTGCCATCTCGATCTGTCGCGTACTATAAAGCTGTTGCACAGCGCTGCCTGCACTCTGCAGGGTCACTTTAGTCAGTTGTCGTGTTGCAGTGCGCGTGGTGCCGCAGCGGGCGACGGCAACGATGCCGTGGGCGGCGCGCTAGGGCATGCTCTGCGGCGCCGTGTGGTCCGCCGCGCCGGTGAGCCTGCGCGGGCTGGCTCCCCCGCTGCCGCCGCGCCCCGCCCTGCTGGCCGCGCTCGTCATGCACGCGCTGCACGCCAGCGACGACGACAGCTTCATAGGTCAGTACCATCAATCTATAATTATACTTACCTGCATTAATCATTATTACAATCTCAATTGTTCTGATTGGCTGAATTTGTGCGATTCTTGTTGCAACAATGCATTGTGGCCAATAGTGAGCGAGCATTAACCAATCAGTGGCCCTACCGCGGTTGTTTGACAGCTACAATGTCACGATCGCAATCATCTCTGCAATGCATTGTTGCAACAAAAATTGCACAAATTCAGCCAATCAGAACAATTGAGATTGTAATAATGATTGATGCAGGTTTTAGACAATCGCCCTACACGAGATGATTGCGATCGTGACATTGTAGCTGTCAAACAACCGCGGTAGAGCCACTGCTTACTAGTAGCAAAATCTACTTACCGCTATCCTACTTCGATTACCGAGCGTGAGCGAGAGATCGCACTCCACTAGGGTCCTCGTTTGAAAGGACTTTGGAACTCCTTCTCATAGAGAAGGGTTTTTGGCCATAGTCTACCACTCTGGCCATGTGCGGATTGGTAGACTTCACTCACCTTTGAGAACATTATGGAGGACTCTCGGGCAGTGGCGTGCAGCTCATAGAAGCATAAACGCACTGCTTACTCTCATTGTAAGAAATCAATGCTTACTTTTTCATTATAACCTGCCGTAAAACAAGTTCATACCTAAATGCATACCCTGGCTTGAACTCCTGTGCACGCCACTGCTCTTGGGTATGCAGGTTTCCTCACAATGTTTTCCTTCACCGTTAAAGCAAGTGATATTTAGTTACTTAAAACGCACATAGCTCCGAAAAGTTAGGGGTGCGTGTCCGGGATCGAACCCCCGACCTCCGACTAGAAGGCGGACGTCCTAACCACTAGGCTATCACAGCTTACTGTCACTTTATCTTTTGGTCTAGGTTTGCTATCGTACGGAATACGTCGTCCTGGATTACGTACTCCGGAATACATACAAGTTTATTAAATCTAATCAAATTAGACGAACTATGAATCGGTTGAACAGTATAAAAAATATTATTGGTAACTAACTGCCCTGGCGAACTTCGTTCCGCCTAACAGTCGATTCAATTTTTTTAATTTTTCTCTCCGTAAGAACCATCCTCCTACTTCAAGGAATATTATAAAAAAAGAATTAGCGAAATAGGTTCAGCTGTTCTCGAGATTTGCGATCAGCAACACATTCAGCGATTCATTTTTATATATAGAGATGTCGGTGAATCACATTGAGGTCACCAGATCGTAAATCGACAACCTCGATCTCGACGACCTCACCTCCCTGGCGCAGTGGTAAGCGCTGTGGTTTTATTAGTGCGAGGTCCCGGGTTCGATTCCCGGCAGGGATTTGAAATTTTATAATTTCTAAATTTCTGGTCTGGTGGGCTTCGGCCGTGGCTAGTTACCACCCTACCGGCAAAGCCGTGTCACCAAACGATTTAGCGTTCCGGTACGATGCCGTGTAGAAACCAAAGGGGAATGGGTTTATTAAATGCCATACCCCTTCCAGGAGTTCCAGGTTAGTCCGCTTCCACCTTAGACTGCATCATCACTTACCACCTACTGATTTCTTTAATAGTTATTTATGCAACTGTTGTATAAAGAGGGGCATTAAAACACGAAAGTCGGTTTATAATAGTATGACTTGAGTGTTTTAATACCTAATTATCAACAGTTGCATACAAGACTTTATCTACACCCATGCTTTAAATCCTGAAAAGACAGCGCTATACTGCTGGCATAAATAGATTTATGCCAGCAGTATAGCGCTGTCTCTTTTCCACAGGAGTGTTATAATGAAATTCAGTGCAATATTATAACACTCGTTTGGATGCTTTAATGGTTATTAAGATATTGGGTGTTTTAATGTTGGCAATAAGCTAACAGCTGTTTCAGAATCTTTTATAGAGGATTTAAAGCATGGGTGTAGATAAAAAATATAAAACGAAATGGTCACCTTGATATTTGATCGTCTTAACATTTTGAAATGGTATAAGTTGCGACCACTTTGACGATGGCATAATAAAAATGTTTTTGTGGCAATGAGGACGTGCCCGGAATGCTGAGGAGTGCCGAGGAGTGCCGAGGAGTGCCGTCCGTGTATTTCTTTGAGAGATAATGTAAAAGACAAGTAATCGGAGCACTCTAAAGTTTAAGAACTGTCTTGGAGCTGGAAGTTTAAGGAATCTTTTTGGGTTCCGTACCCGAAGAGTGGCAACGCAACGGGACCTTCGCTGTCCGTTCGACTGTCGGTCTGTCCCTCCATCTGTCAGAGCTTTTTATGAACCTTATATGCTTAACTATTTCTTCCAATTTAAAAATAAAGGAGTCAAAGTCAAAGTCATATCATTTATTCAAAATGTATACAGTGATAAATTAATTACATAGTACGTAAACTTAAAACCCGCCCAGGTCTGAGAAGAGCCCAGAAAATCTTATACTAAACATACTGATCTATATTATGTAGTGTGCGACAGGTCGTGATGGAAATCGGGGAGGGAACGCCCCGCACAGGCCCCGCGCTAACGTGACGTACGGGTGTGCGGGGTATCCCCCCGCCTCATACCCCGATTGCCATGTCAACCTGTCGCGGACTATACATTCTATATAGCTAGGTACGTCGATGCGTTGAACTCGATCGATGGTTTACATCAGCAATACAAGGCAACGCTCGTTCTCCAAAACGGCTGAGCGAGTCACGCGACCCGCTATCTGCAGACATCTTGGCGCCAGAACCTCCCCCCCACCCGTCCCTACCCGTCCCCACCACTACCCCCCCCTACCGCCGCTGCATGCTAAAGTGCGGATTTACTTTAAGACGTGCTAAGGTATATCTAAATATATAAAAGAAAATGTGACTAACTGACTGACTGATCTATCAGCGCACAGCTCAAACTACTGCATGGATCGGGCTAAAATTTGGCATGCAGATAGGTTATTGGCAGATAACTAATATGACGCAGACATCCGCTACAAAGCATTCTTAAATTCAACCCCTATAAGGGAAAAAAAAGGGGGTTGTGTGTGGTCCACGTGAATGAAGTCGCGGGAATAAGTTAGTACTAATACAAATTCAGTGCATTCGTGAGTGCACTCAACGAATACCGTTCCGATTCAAGCATGCTTGATAAAATTGTATTGGCATTCGTATTGGAGAAATTGTAGAGTTTATATTGAATAGTGTTTCATTTAGCTCCATATTGTGGACAAAATTAAAAATGTACCATTTATAAAATATGATTAAGTAGATTTTAGTTCACTCAAAAAACAGTCAGCTTTTCCTTTTTTATATTTAAGATTTATTGGTGAGCACACCAATAAATCACCCACTGTGCAAGATCAAGGTCAAAGCTGGTTTTCGCTGTACACGCATGACTTTCTGTCGCCCTCACGCTTTGTTTGTCACAGGCCTTAGCAACTACAAACATGCAAAAGTGGTATTCAACAAATTATCAGTGCAAGCCATTTGGCACGCTGCCAAGTAGGAACTAACGGGACAATTTACAGGATACAAGAGTTCTTAAACGCTTGTGCAGCTAAAGAATGGTCGTAACTTCAAATGACGCTTTTGTCACAGTACATATAAAGAGAGACACAGTAGTCTAAGCCTTTGTACCATGATTTTTTCTAAATTATATTCTTTGATTGGTCGAATTTATGGTATTCTTGCTGCAATGCATTTAAGCCAATAGTGAGAGAGTGTCGGCACATCAGAGCTCATTGCGACTGTTAGATAATTACGGAGGTTTGAGAATATAAGTTTACCAGACCTGGGTTTTGACTTAGAAACACAACCTACTAAGTATTATAATTTCAAATTTAAAATGATCAATTGCAAAAAACTAATTTATTATATAATTAATTACCTACGAATTTGTTTCTTATCAGTCGCGAATTTAAAATAAAATCTCGTCTGTTTCACTGCAATGATCATTTTAAACTCAAAAAGGCATCATTTTCGAAAAAGAATACAGGCGAAGTAAACTCTGTCATCATCATCATCAGCCTGTGGACATCCACTATTGAATATAGGCGTTCCCTAAAAAGCGCCACTACACCCGGCCCATCATCCAGCCACTTCCCGCCAGCTTCTTTATATCGTCGGTCCATCATGCTGGAGGGCGTCCCACCACACTACGCTTGCTTATGCGCGGTCTCCACTCAAGGACTTTCCGGCTCCAACGGCCATCGCCTCTACGACAGGCATGACCTGCCCACTGCCACTTCAGCTTGCTAATTATTTGGGCTATGTCAGTGACCTTGGTTCTCCTGCGGATCTCCTCATTTCGGATCTTATCCTTCAGGGAAACTCCTAACATAACCCTCTCCATAGGTCGCTGAACAACTCTGTATATCATTACTTAACTATAAGCCAAACTCTAAACAAATATTTGAAAAAAAATTTGTATTTGGCAATGATAATATTATGATAACTGATAAGGTTTGTGCCCGACTCAGTATGAAGTTTGGAAATATCACGTTTTTTGCTAACAAAAGTTTGAGTCCCCTTAACGGACTTGCGATTTTTCCTGCGAATGCGAATCGCCCCTTGAGCACGTTTCACGTCTCCAGGGCATAGAGTTACTGATCCCAGCGCTGGGAATTCATTATTTTCACTTCCTAAAGGTTTACACGGGCCATTGAAATTCCTAAATTCCAGGAAATTTAGCCAATTATGACGTCACGACCACATGAAGCAGTTTACTGCAGTACCCAGCAATATCTGAAAATTTTAGCAATGTTATGCTAAATATAATTGCTCCAGAAGCGCCGACAACACTATCTATCTACGTAACGGCTTGGCCGGTAGGGTGGTAACTAGCCACGGCCGAAGCCTCCAACCAGACCAGACCAGAAATTTAGAAATTATAAAATTCCAAATCCCTGCCAGCAATCGAACCCGGGACCTCTTGCTTACCACTGCGCCCGGGAGGTCATCAAAAAGTAAAAAAGTAATGTAACTGTGTCGATGATAATTTACACTTTGAACTTTCCAGTTTTTATACAATTTCCACAAACCCAGTGCTACGCTTTACCACTCAATTTCCGTGAAAAACTAGTGCAATGTTTCAATCAGTGACGTATTTTCAGCCGTTCAGCGTCAGGCATGACTCAGCCGTGGTTTTCCCGCTACCCTATAACACAAGTCGACGTCCTAATATTTTGTCCAACCGACTTTGAACTTTAACAACCTGGAATATAGTTCTTATTTCAATGTGGGCGCACTTGAAGGTTCATAATGTTTACGATGGGATTTGAACTTAGGCAAGTCAAAATAGAGTTGTTTTTGCTTCGTCGGGACGGTCTGTAAGGCTTTTGCGGAGAGTAACGCAGTATTAGTCAGATATTGGTTTGTTTTTCGATGTTAGTGCAATGCAATGTGCCGGTTTTTGACTCTGGTTAAGTTCCTGAGATATATTCTGGAATTGAGTAAGTTTTCTATGTTTCTACGTTTTTAGGATTCCGTAACCAATGGGACCCTCTGCTAATAGGGATTACCAAGCCTTCGCTGTCTGTCTGTCAGCGAGCTTTTTGACAATATAAATGAATTTTCTTCCTTCCTTTCCCACGCGTTTCCAATTTTGAAGGTTGCTATCGTAAATAAGCTAAAGGTAGACGTCTTAACCACTAGGCTATCACCGCTTTGTGGAGGTCGGGGGTTCGATCTCGGGCACGCATCTCTAACTTTTCGGGAGTTATATGAGGGTTATAAGCAATTAAATATCACTTGCTTTAACGGGGAAGGAAAACATCGTGAGGAAACCTGCATACCTGAGAGCTATCCATAATGCTTGCATGCCACTGGCCAGCGTTGTAGACTATGGCTGAAGTACGCGGAGAGCATTGCATGAACAGGTCATTCGATGTTCTCAGCGTACATTCATTATTATTATTTTATTTGGGACAGTAAACAATTACATGTTAAAAGTTAAAACTAGGTACGACTTAAATCTAACAAAATTGACAAATATGAAATCCACTACACTATCCACAGCTTACAACATACAACTAGGGCGATACAATATGAACAAACTACTATAATAATATAAAAATATAAACAAAAGACTAAACTATACATAAAAAAAAATTTAACAACTAATAGTGGGGCCGATAATAAAAATAAAAGTCTTATCTACAAAATAAGGGAGACATTCAATACAAAAATCATAACACTGTTCTATGATGACGTGAAATCAAAGAAAATTAGGACTAGGTACCTACTTTAGAGCTATCTGCGAGAAATGTACCTACCCATATTTGACGCCTGCTAGTGACGTCGAAACCTCGACGCTGTTGGAAGGTCCCAACTGTCGTGAACTTGTGTCATGATGATGATGATGAAGACCGATTACAGTGACCAATAAAACTATACGTCTCTGTTAGCATCGGACGCCGCCATGCTGTTAGCTGTATCGCCTAAATGGCTTCCTAATGGATAATCAATACGTTCCGGTGCTCGCCAGTCGCTGGCTGGTATATAATCATTCATTATTCATTGCCTGAAGGCTGAAAGCCGTGGTGTCTGCGTTCCCATTACAGCAACAGAATACAGCAAGCCCTTACGTCAACAGAATACAGCAAGCCCTTACGTCAACAGAATACAGCAAGCCCTTACGTCAACAGAATACAGCAAGCCCTTACGTCAACAGAATACAGCAAGCCCTTACGTCAACAGAATACAGCAAGCCCTTACGTCAACAGAATACAGCAAGCCCTTACGTCAACAGAATACAGCAAGCCCTTACGTCAACAGAATACAGCAAGCCCTTACGTCAACAGAATACAGCAAGCCCTTACGTCAACAGAATACAGCAAGCCCTTACGTCAACAGAATACAGCAAGCCCTTACGTCAACAGAATACAGCAAGCCCTTACGTTTTTTTTCAATGAAAAACTAGAAGTGACAGAACACACAGTAAGAGCTAGCGCGCACCACGGAAATTTCCGTACGTTTTTTCCGAAATATCTGTGAACTATAGAACTACATAGAAGCGCGCAATAATACCCTTCTCGTATTGAGAGGAGACCCGTGCTCTATAGTGAGCCGGCGATGGGTTGATGGTTTGATGGTTTGATGATGGCTTCCTAATGGATAATCAATACGTTCCGGTGCTCGCTGGCCGGTATATAATCATTCATTATTCATTGCCTGAAAACCATCGTGTCTGCGTTAACATTACAGTAACAGAATAGAGCAAGCCCTTACGTCAACAGAAACCAGCAAGCCCTTACGCCAACAGAAACCAGCAAGCCCTTACGTCAACAGAATACAGCAAGCCCTTACGTCTTTTTAGGGCTCCGTACCTCAAAAGGAAAAACGGAATCCTTATAGGATCACTTTGTTGTCTATCTGTCTGTCTGTCTGTCTGTCGGTCTGTCAAGAAACCTACAAGGTACTACCCGTTGACGAAGAAACGAAAAAAAAAAAACTTTTTTATTTGACCACTACATCACAATGAACACTACAATAAACCTTAATCTACATAATTATACTTAAACTAGCTGATCCCCGCGGCTTCGCCCGCGTAGATTTAGGTTTTTAAAGATCCCGTATAGCCTATGTCACTCAGGAATAATGTAGCTTTCTACTGGTGAAAGAATTTTTAAAATCGGTTCAGTAGTTCTAAAGATTACCCCCTACAAACAAACTTAACGACATTACCTCTTTATATAATACAAACAATTTCCTCTTTATAATATTAGTGTAGACAACGGGCCGTGCAGCAGAAATCGTAATATTTTAATTTCGCCATAACTTCAAAACCAAACGTCCAATTTTAATCATTCAAAGACCAAATATTATCTCCATAAACTGTTCTTAGTGATGAAATCATTTATTTTGATAAGGATTAATAGCATGAGTAAAATAAACGCGTTTAAATGTAGTCCAAAAAAAATTCAAGATTTTTAAATAAAAAAATGGTTGCTGTGCCTCACTCGACATAGATGGGTATAGTGTGTCGCGGACTTTTTTGTAGATATTTATAAGATCTACAATTAATTAGAACATTTTATGGTTCTATCTTTTATAGTTTAGGCAGCGTACGCAAAATAAGTAACTTTTCTGGTTGATTTTTTACACCTTGTGTCCGAAAAACTTCTTCTTAAACTAAAATCTTACGGAACCCTATTTTTTTCCAAAATAAAATATAGCCTATGTTACTCGTGGATAATGTAGCTTTCGAATGGTGAAAGAATTTTTAAAATCGGTCCAGTAGTTTTTGAGCCTATTCAGTACAAACAAACAAACAAACAAACAAAGTTTTCCTCTTTATAATATTAGTGTAGAAGTGTAGATTAGTGTAGATGTAGATAAGTGCTTACCTGTTTATTTTAATAATCATATACCTAATATGCAATTTTAATTATTATTGTTAATGTGCAATTAATTATTAGTGCTTTGATTCTAACGAAGTAACAAAACTGGTTGTTTATTGCCTTTGTGTGATTCGCGCTTGCTAATTTGGGGCGAATGTGCAGTTGCATTGAGCCATGACTCCACTTTTACACAATAACCACCTCATTGACTAAATTACGTCGAATTATAGCCGGTTTTTATGTGGCTGTCGAAAAAATCTGTCAAGTGCGAGTCGGACTCGCACAGGGAAGGGTTCCGTACCATCTTACAAGAAATAAAAAAAAATTTACATGGCGGCAATTTTGAAAATTTTAGTGCTTTTGTTATAGCGGCAATGGACACATACATTCGGTGAAAATTTCAGGTCTCTTACTATTATGGCTCACTGACGACAGACGGACGGACGGACGGACAGACGGACGGACAGTGGAGGCTTAGGGTGAAATCTATAGAGCGCATTCTGACTTTCGTAGCACTATCGAAACTACTTTCAAAGGCCCATATTACAATGCAGCTTTTTGAACGAGAAATTATATACCTATTTGCTTTTTATATGCATAGTTTAGGTGAAAACACTACAAAAAATTATAAAAAAAATAAAAAGTAGAATATAGTATTTTTCGTGTACGTTACAGTACGTTTAGCCAGACGGTGATAAAATTTTGACAACAAAAACTTTTTTCCGTTACTCGTTATATTATAACGAGTCTAGAGCCGTTATTCGTTGTAACGTGTCTATGGCAATAACGATTTTGGGCGAAACGAACGCGCCGTAACGAACGTGATGTTTTGTAACGATGCCATAACACAATAACAAACCCATGAAAAATAATAATTCCCATGGGTTTAGGTGCACCAATAATATTATGGGGAATAATAAAATTTCATTTCATTTATGAAAATCGTTTGACTGTTATTGAATTACGTATTTATTATACCCATAAGCTACCATACAAAACAAAAGGAACGTATTTTCTCGGACTCGGATTGGATGAGTGCGTAACCACCGTTAGGGATTTAATTTTAAAAAATCCTTTCTTAGCGGATGTCTACGTCATAATAGCTATCTGAATGCCAAATTTCAGCCCAATCCGTCCAGCAGTTTAGGACGTGCGTTGATAGATCAGTCAATCAGTCAGTCAGTCAGCTTTTCCTTTTATATACAGGGTGTAACTAGAACGCTAGCAAAAACTTAGCGTTATTATTGTACTACCTAAACACAATCCAATACCAATAACCATTTAGCTCATTTTGTAGTTTTAGTGATTTAGTATTTTTCAACCCCGCAATGTATAGCGTGCAAAATTCGGGTCAATGCTCCACTCCACACAAATTCCGGTTTTCGGATTTATTCTCTTACTTGTGCTATAAGACCTACCTACCTACCAAATTTCATGATTCTAGGTCAACGGGAAGTACCCTATAGGTTTTCTTGACTGACACGACGGACATACTGACAGACGGACAGACAGACAGACAGACAGATACACAGACAGACAAACAACAAAGTTATCCTATAAAGAAAGAATGAACGAAAAGACGTTTATTTACAAAACTGTGCCACACATCACATCTTAAAACTAAGAGCTGGTTATTCCGGGTTATAAGGGTTCCTTTCTTCCTTTTGAGGTACGGAACCCTAAAAACGTGAACTTACAGGTGTATCGGCTGTATCGGCCTATGCTATGCTACATATTTGAGGTAGAGTCGAGTTAAATGCACAAAATATCTTTATGAAATTCAGATGTCCCGCCAGTTTATTCAAATCTGTTATCCATCGAACAGCAGAATAAAGGCTATTTGCCTGTAGGTCATTGCATACGCTATAAACGTCCGCGATAACATCAGAATAGTTTCATTTATAGTCTGTAACAGGCATTGATATATTAAGCTAAAGATATAAAGTCATTTAACGCGCAAAGTGAATAATTTAATCGATAATATTATAATAGTAAAAGGAATCTTTTACTTACACGTGTGAGCGAGAATAGCACTTTACCTTTTTAGGGTTCCGTAGTAAACAAGGAACCCTTATAGTTTCGCCATGTCCGTCCGTCTGTCTGTCCGTCCGTCCTCGGTTAATCTCAGATACTATTAGTGCTACAAATCTGTAATTTGGCATGGGCATAAATATTAATCACGCCGACAAAGCGGTGAAATAAAATTTTGATAAATATTTTTTTAGGGTAGCTCCCCTACATGTAAAGTGGGGATGAACTTTTTTTTCTCGTCTACTCCATAGTGTGGGGTATCGTTGAATAGGTCTTTTAAAAATACATCTCAACTCTGGTCTGGTCTGGTCTTTTATTCACAGAGTCAAGTGTGTCCCCCCCCCCCCCCCCCCCCCCTATCAGCCAAATTGTATATAGGAACGTGAAAAAAATCACAGCCGTAGTATATATAATCAATTTTAAAGGAAAACTATCATGGCTAAGTAGGTTTCAAAGGTTAAGGAGTTACATCTGTTTTTCGAGGATTGTGACTACAGAACCCTACACTGCGCGGGGCCCGCCACGCACTTGGCCGGTTTTTTCACTTTAATTTATCAATTTTTTTAGTTTAGCAACCCTAAAATGAATGTCAGTGTTGTCAAAGTTAAAAAATATTTTGTTGAAACCCATCTAGGGTTTTAGCAATTAACTAGTTTATTTGACGACCTCCCTGGCGCAGTGGTGAGCGCTGTGGTCTTAATAGTGGGAGGTCCCAGGTTCGATTCCTGGCAGGGGTTTAGAATTTTATATTTCTAAATTTCTGGTCTGGTCTGGTGGGAGGCTTCGGCCGTGGCTAGTTACCACCCTACCGGCAAAACCGTGCCGCCAAGCGATTTAGCGTTCCGGTACGTTGCTGTGTAGAAACCAAAGGGGTATGGGTTTAATAAAAACTGCCATACCCCTTCCAGGTTAGCCCGCTATCATCTTAGATTGCATCATCACTTACCACCAGGTGAGATTGCAGTCAAGGGCTAACTTGTATCTGAATAAAATAAAAATAAAATAAAATTTAGGAACACTAATTGTACTTGCCGTAGCGTGGCCGTAGCCATGCTTCGCTCTGTGGTGATCCTGCAGACGAAACTTGCCGCCAAAACTTGTTGCAGAAACTTGTTGTAGAAACTTGTTGTTGAAACTTGTTACCGAAACTTTTTTCACTGGGATCTTGAACTGTTTAGTTTTTGCATCTGTTCATTTTTTCGTGTTCTTATTACCTACCTTTATCGACATGTTACACCCATACTTATAATATATCTGGTATAACATACCCATTTTTTTTAAATATTCATTATAGGCAAACGCTACCTATACTGGTATAAAGGCAATAATGCGAAGAGCTTACAGTTTTTTTTAATTTAGCGTAGTAGCACTACTTTCTACTTACACTACTAGACTTACTCGATAGGACTTGGAGAGTTACATCCTAGATTACTTTTATCCTGAGAAATCTAGGAATGAATCTGCAAACAATTAGTTTTATCAGAGTGAACTGTGGTTTTATTATGGAACTGTATGTCTTTCCAAGGTTATATCAATGGTAGTAGCATAAGCGCCAAAATACAGGCTGTCAAAAGGTCAGTGAACCGTATTCCATTTGTTAGCGAGCGTACGTAGGTATGAAAATTATAAACTTTTCTCGTTCAAATGTTTCCACAGCTTGTACTGTGGAATTTAATTATGCGTTAATTAATTATTTCGCTGCCTAATGAACTAAACTATACAAAATTATAGAGTGGAGAATGCGGTTTTTGTTGGATTAACTTTCTTTTATCAACCCATTGCGGATCTCCTCTCAAGATGAGAAGGGTTTAGGCCATCACGACCGCACTGGCCGAGTGCGGGTTGGCAATGGCAGTGGTAAGTTAAAATGGAGTCTTTAAGATGGAAGCGTACCCATAGTCCATACAGTGGCGTACAGGTCATAGAGGCATAAATGCACTGCTTACCCCAGTTGTAATGGCTCAATGCATATTTTTCATTATGACCTGCCAGTAAATAGGTTCCTACCTAACTAATGCTTACCCTGGCTTCAAACACTGTGCACGCCACTGAGTCCATACCCCTTATTATATTGGTTTTCTTTTCGGAGTTATGTGCGTTTTAAGTAATTAAATATCACATGCTTTAACGGTGAAGGAAAACATCGTGAAGAAACCTGCATACCCGAGAGTTCTCCACAATGTTCTCAAAAGGTGTGTGAAGTCTACCAATCCGCACATGGCCAGCGTGGTAGACTATGACCAAACCCTTCTCACTCTGAGAGGAAACCCGTGCTCTGTAGTGAGCCGGCGATGGATTGATCATGATGATGATGAGTAAAATAAGAAAAGTAAAATTTACACAAAAGTTAATTATTTTAATGACAGTTAATTAAACAGGGACTATATTTTATATAACAAGGTTAGTTGTTTTTGCGAAAGTAAAAGTCGACACAATCTACAATCTCTGTGGGAATGAACATGATCTGATTGTGACTAAAAAAAATCGGCCAAGTGCGCGTCAGGCTTGCGCACCGAGGGTTCCGTACTACAGTCGTATTTTTTCGACATTTTGCATGCTAATTCAAAAACTATGATGCATTAAAATAAATAAAAATCTGTTTTAGAATGTACAGGTAAAAGCCCTTTCATATGATACCCCAATTGGTATAGTTATCTTACTTCGAAAATTGAAAATACTAATTGTTAGTTCATGATTACAATTTTTTTTTTGTGTGATGTAACCCTTTCAGATTTTTCGCCTTAAGTCTGCTATAAGACTTACCTACCTGCCAAATTTCATGACTCTAAGTCAACGGGAAGTACCCGGGAAGTAGGTTTCTTGACAGACCGATAGACAAACAGACACACAGACAGACAGACAGACAACAAAGTGATCCTATAAGGTTTCCATTTTTCATTTTGAGGTACGGAACCCTAAAAACTGGTCAAGTGCGAGTCGGACTCGCAAACGAAGGATTCCGTACCATCATTTAATTTTTTTAAATTTTCATGGCGGCCATTTTAAGTTTTTCATTATTGTTGTTATAGCGGCAATAGAAATACATTTTATGAAAATTCCAGCTCTCTACTTATTACCGTTCATTAGATACTGACTGGCAGACGGATGGACAGCGGAGGCTTAGTGATAGGGTACCGTTGGCAATGTTCTGGTACGGAACCCTAAAAACTACGGCTAGAGACAAAAGAATAAAAACATAAGTCGTATTGATTTTTATTGTTATTCAGCAGATTTGCATATTAGATTACGAACATGAGCTACTTGTTAGTTATACTTACAATAAAATAAAACCATCTGAAAAAACCGGCCAAGTGGGAGTCGCATTTTTTCGACATTTTGCACGATAATTCAAAAACTATGAAGCATACAAATAAATAAAAATCTGTTTTAGAATGTACAGGTAAAACCCTTTCATATGATACCCCACTTGATATAGTCACTCACTTCGAAAGTTGAAAATACTAATTATTAGTTCATGACCACAATTTAATTTTTTTTTGTGTGATCTAACCCTAAATTCACGGTTTTCAGATTTTACCCCAAATGTCAGCTATTACAACTACCTACTTGCCAAATTTCATGATTCTAGGTCAACGGGAAGTACCCTGTAGGTTTCTTGACAGACAGACAGACAACAAAGTGATCCTATAAGGGTTCCGTTTTTCCTTTTGAGGTACGTTAAAAAACATTAATATTCAACAAGTGGCAGATAAAAATTCGTAGTAGGTAGGTAGGTGTATCAGTGACAAAGATGCGAATTGCCACTTGTTGAGTTTTTTAAATTTTAATTTTTAATCGACGCCAGGTCCATTCTTTCAGTAAACGGGTTGTAGTACATGTCGTTTAAAAATAAAATGACTCTTGTCCAAATCACAGTTAGGTACAAAGAACACGATTCTATTCTGACAATCATGGCCAGTGAGAGAACCAAAAAGTTTTATATGTATAATCAGCTGTAGATCGCAGTATAGTGTGGTCTGTGCCTAGGGTTGGCAACTTTTTGTCCAAATAAAACCAGCCAAGTGCGAGTCAGGCATGACATGTGCATGCCACTTGGTATTTTGGTTCAGTCAAAAATTAAATCAAAAATGTAAAAATCTAAATATAAAAGGAAAATGTTGACCGACTAACTAACTGATCTATCAACGCACAGCTCAAACTGCATACCTAACGGACAGTGGCGTGCACAGGATTTCAAACCAGGGTATGCATTTAGGTATGAACTTATTTTCCGGCAGGTTTTAATGAATAATAAGCATTGATTTTTTACAACGCGGGTAAGCAGTGCGTTTATGCCTCTATGAGCTGCACGCCACTGCTAACGGATCGAGCTGAAATTCGTCATGCAGATAGCTATTACGACTTAGACATACGAGTATGCTAAGTAAGGATTTTTGAACATTCGCTAAGTAAGGGTTTTAAAGGGACTACACTTTTTTGTCTTATACTAATCATCAATAAATATGTTTTTCTTCAGCATTTACATTTCAATTCAATTGAAACTTTATTACTACTTGGCATAAAGTGTCTTTTTATTTAGACAAAAAACTTATTAAAATAAATTAAAAAGTACGAATGTCCTGCAAGTACATTTTATATTTTTAAAGAAATTGTGGTAGCCCTATCAATGAGGGAGGGTGCGCAGTCCCTCCTCCGATGCCCTCTTTCAGCCAGTCTGCTGGCGACCGCGCGTGTATGCACTACCGTTCGTACGAGGCATAATATTTTAATGATTACAATTTTTAAACTGTGCCCTGTAAGTGACATTTATTAATTTTTTAATTGGATACTTTTCAAGTGGATTATTAATTAAAGTGATTTCTTTTACTGAGCGGATTTAAAGTACATATTATACGGCGTACGAAGGTTTTTTATTGCAATTCTATTGTTAATCAGTTTTAATTTTCGTGTTTAAATGTTTATTGTGTCAGTTCTAGCGTGATTGGATATTATTTGTGTCTAGGTCAACATTTAAAAGGTTTTAAGCAGTTTATTCATTAACTTTTGTTTCTAATGTTATTAGAATGATGCTTTATGAAACTGAATTTGTACCTACCTACCTACTTTATAAATGACATTAGGTATCTGTTTCATTTAGTCAGTAGGTAGTACTTACCTTACAGATCGAGATATTTATTTTATTTTATTCAGATATTTATTTTATTTTATCAAAATCGCCATTTTGAATTTTGAATTTAATTTAATTTATTTTAGTTTTAATTTGATGGTTTTTTTACTTAATCAATTTTGATTTTTCCTACTAATATTATTATAAATGTGAAAGTGTGGAATGTGGATGTTTGGATGTTTAGATGTTTGGATGTTTGTTACTCAATCAGGCAAAAACGGCTGAACGGATTTGGATGAAATTTGGAATGGAGATAGATTATACCCTGGATTAAGACACAGGCTGCTTTTTATCCCGGAAAATTAAAGAGTTCCCGCGGGATTTTTAAAACCTAATTCCACGCGGAAGAAGTCGTGGGCATCAGCTAGTAAAATATAATTATTGAATAAATCATTGTAATAAATTTAAAATACCTACTTACGGATAAAAAAAGGCATGTTTCAAAAAATTTAAAAATTAGGCAGGTAGGTATATCAGTAACTACTAACTACCTACCCTTATTATAAGTGCGAAAGTGTGTTTGTTTGTTGGTTTATTGGTTTGCCCTTTAATCACGATATAGTTAAAGACCTGGAGAGTGACATAGGCTACTTTTTGTCCCGAAAAATCAGAGTTCCCACGGGATTTTTGAAAAACCTAATTCCACGCGAACGAAGTCACGGGCATCAGCTAGTAATGTTATCTTGTACGATGCAGATGGCTGATAGCACGGAACCCATCGTGTGCGAGACTCACTCGCACATCACCGGTTTTTAATTTTTTTTTTTTCGTTTTTCGCTTTGTTGGTTGCCTAATCGATAGGCAGGTATGTAAATGAAGAATCGATAATATGTTACGATGTTATGATTACCTACTTATGTTAATTTTTGTTGCAATATTGTTTTAATAAACATCCTTCGTTATTAATGTTTGCATTCTTGCAACCAATTCTTGCTTTATGCAAATTTATGCTAATAATTATTATTATTCGACATTATTATTCGTATATCTATATGCCTAGATCTACTTTACTAATAACACTAGTGGTTCGCCCCGAACTAAACTAAAATCTATAGAGCGCACTTTTTTTTTTTAAAGAATATTAGCCAAGTTGCTGACTAATATTCCCCTTTCCCCTCCAATTAAGCTTAAAGCTTGTGTTAAGAGTAGATAGGACAATAGTGCAACGGGTGGGATTAGAACCGGCGACCTTTCGGTTTTCAGTCCGCTCCTTTTAAACCGTTGAGCTATCAAGGCTTTATACTTTGACTTTGCTGACCATAATTTTCAATTAATCACGCAACCATTTCGAGTTTCCGCCCCATTAGTAACCCAAAAACAGGGCGTCCAAAAACGCGAATGATGGATCACTTTATACACATAGTAAGGTGTAATCATCATCATCAACCGATAGACGTCCACTGCTGGACATAGGTCTCTTGTTGAGACTTCCACTTTGCGCCGTCTGAATCCAGCGGCTCCCTGCGACTCGTCTGATGTCGTCCCCGTACACCTAGTGGGAGTCTTTTAACGCTGTTGTCGCCATTCCAGCACCTTGGGACCCCAACGTCTAGTCTATCGGTTATACGAACCATGTGCCCTGCCCATTGCCACTTCAGCTTCGCAACCCGTTGAGCTACGTCGGTTACTCTAGTTCTCCTACGGATCTCCTCATTTCTGATTTGATCACGTAGAGAAACTTCAAACATAGATCTCTCCATCGCCCGCTGAGTGACTCTGAGCTTTCTTACGAGGCCCATAGTTAGCGACCAGTTAGGGTGTAATATAGTAGGGTGTACTATAGTAGGGTGCATAATAGGTTGCAAGCGGGGTGTTCGTGACGGATCAGATTCGAACCTGCGACTCGTGAACGTTGCGTGCGTGATGTTTGTATTGCACTAATTAATTAGACGATTACATTGTTTAGGGCTAGAAGCTGTAGCCTAGTGGTTAGGACGTCCGCCTTCCAATCGGAGGTCGCGGGTTCGATCCCGGGCACGCACCTCTAACTTGTCGGAGTTATGTGCGTTTTTAAGTAATTAAAATATCACTTGCTTTAACGGTGAAGGAAAACATCGTGAGGAAACTTGCATGCCTGAGAGTTCTCCATAATGTTCTCAAAGGTGTGTGAAGTCTGCCAATCCGCACTTGGCCAGCGTGGTAGACTATGGCCAAAACCCTTCTCCCTCTGAGAGGAGACCTGTGCTCTGTAGTGAGCCGGTGATGGGTTGATCATGATAATGATGATTGTTTAGGGCGTAAATTGGAAGCGGCGTGAATTAATCACCTACCAAGGGTTCCGTAGTTTCAAAAGAAATAATAAATAGTTAGGTACCCACTTATTAAATAAATAAATAAAATAATAAAAAAAAAACTTTGACTTTACAGCAAAAAAATTGATTTTTTCCTTTGAAGTTTACGTAAACATCTATCAATTTTAATTACCTGTTCCAGATTTTCAGGGTTCCGTATCTCAAAAGGAAAAAAGGAACCCTTATAGGAGCTTTGTTGTTTGTCTGTCTGTCTGTCTGTCAAAAACCTATAGGGTACTTCCTGCTGACCTAGAATCATGTTTAGCAGGTAGGTAGGTCTTATAGCAGACATAAGGGAAAAATCTGAAAGCCTGAACTTGTGGTTACATCACACAAAAAAATTAAATTGTAGTCATGAACTAATAAATTAGTATTTTCAACTTTCGAAGTAAGATAACTATATCAAGTGGGGTATCATAATATGAAAGGGCTTCACCTGTGCATTCTAAAGCAGATTTTTATTTATTTTTATGCATCATAGTTTTGAAATTACCGTGCAAAATGTCGAAAAAATACGAATGTAGTAAGGAACACTCGGTGCGCGAGCCTGACTCTACTATAGCAGGGTGCGTAATAGGGTGCAAGCGGGGTGTTCGTGACGGATCAGAGTCGAACCCGCGACCCGTGAACGTTGCGTGCGTTATGTTTGTATTGCACTAATTAATTAGACGATTACATTGTTTAGGGCTAGAAGCTGTAGCCTAGTGGTTAGGACGTCCGCCTTCCAGTGTAGTACGGAACACTCGGTGCGCGAGCCTGACTCGCACTTGGCCGGTTTTTTTGTACCTTACTAACCTTACTTTACTTTCAAAATTCTTCGACCCCATGTCAGAAAGGAAAAAAAGAATGCATAATATAAAACAACGCCTATTCTGCTCGTAATATACAGAAGGTACCCATTATAAAGGCACACAATCAGCGATGGTATAGTTACGACTCAAAGCCAAATCTGGGCCATACGAGAATGCCTACGTTTAACAAAACGCAGCGTAATATGGAACGTGCCGGGGTCATTAACTCCCATAGTAACCCTACAGTTTATGGTATAGATCTGTTTACTCCATTCTAGTTCAATACATATAGAACGCGATAGGTCGATATAATAAATAAATAAATAATCTTTTATTTCTGACCAGTCTTAGTCCATATTTAAATTTAATATAAAAACTATATATTTACTAGAGTTAGTGTGTTAGTAACAATATTTCCTTATAGTTATGTTAGTAATGTTAGTGCTAATGATTAAATAAAATGGCCTATCGTGGCAGCTCAAGGCGCCCGGTGGCCACAGCCACCCAGTGCTTAGTTATTGGGCAGCCTATCCTATTTTTAATTGCACCCAGAATGCTGTTGGAACTGCTACGAAGACGCTGTAGGAGGGAAGCCATCTTTTTACGGATGATGGCATGAAAGCGCCAAGCGGATTTGTACGGATATGGCAATAGGGGAGGGAGAGCCCCGCACACCCGTACAGCCCCTGCGCTAACCCCGTGCGGGCGAGCGTGGGAGACATGCGGGTATGCAGGGCGTCTCCCCGCCTCATACGATTACGTTTTCATGATCATGGGGCATTTTATGTGGACAGGGATTTTAAAGTAAAAACGAAATTCAGGCGGTAGCCCTATTTTTATACATCATCATCATCATGATCAACCCACCGCTCACTACTGAGCACGGGTCTCCTCTCAGAATGAAAAAGGTTTGGCCATAATTGCGATTTGTTGTGTGCGTTTCATTTTGAATTTTTTATTATTTATAACTAGCTTATGCTCGCGACTTCGTCCGCGTGGACTACAAAATTTCAAAACCCTATTTCACCCCCTTAGGAGTTGAATTTTCAAAAATCCTTTCTTAGCGGATGCCTACGTAATAATAGCTATCTGCATGCCAAATTTCAGCCCGATCCGTCCAGTAGTTTGAGCTGTGCGTTGATAGATCAGTCAGTCAGTCACCTTTTCCTTTTATATATATAGAAGATAGAAGAAGATATCTGTCACCCGGCTATACTCACGTGTTAGTCGACGTTTAGCCCGACGTTAGCTAGACGTTAGTTTCGAACCGTGTTGTTTCGGCTGGGGGTGAGTCCTAGGGCTCGAAGAAATGATTTGAGAGGTCGGGGGGGTAACGTCCTCCTAAGGGCGCCTCCTGTGTGGCTCGGACCACGACTTAGGATGACGTTGGGATGGGTAGAGTTGTTGGACTACTGGTTAGTCTGTACGCCCCCGAGGCCGTGGCGTGAGTCCACGTCCGGGTGACGTTAGAAATCAAGGACCTCGTCTTCACCGGCGAAGACGCTGTGATATGGTTGAATTGTGTAGCCCTACGAGATAAGGAGCATTGTCGGTCATGATTTGATCGTCGGGATCGTTAAGGACGTGCTTAAGACGTCTTTTATCGGGTGGGTGAACCGAATTGAAAGTTTCGAACCTAACCGGGGTCCTTTTTCGAAGGGAGCCAATTCGCGCACGCGTCGCGGTAGCCTGCGCGCCGCGCGCGCTGCCCTCACAGCCCGTTGTTGTTTTTTTTATCATTTGTTGTTATAGAGGCAATAGCGATCCACATTTTGTGAAATTTCCAACCCCCTATCTAATACGGTTCACGAGTTACAGCCCGACGACACACAGACGGACGGACGGACAGCGGAGGCTTAGTAATAGGATCTCCTTGGCACCCTTTAGGTACGGAACCCTAAAAATGGCAGACACTATCCGGCTAGACAGGTCTAAGGTCAACTCACTAGGTACCTACTCAAATTAATTTATTCACAAAAAAAAGACGATATTGAATACATTGATATTTTAAAAGTGGATGTGACCTTAACTTCTGGTTACAATAATTCTTAGAAAGTCGTATTTCTACATCTTTTAATGTCGAAACACCTGGTAATGATATTGAGGTATTAATAATTTATAAACGATAGTTATTAATAAAATCGGTCAAGTGCGAGTCGGACTCGCACACGAAGGGTTCCGTAAAATCGCTATCATTTACTTTCTTTAAATTTTTTTTAATATCCATGGTGGCCATATTGATAATAATCTATTATTTTGGTTATAGCGCCAACAGAAATACACATTTTGTGAAAATTTCAACTTTCTACCTACTACGGTTTACGAGATACAGCCCGCTGACAGACAGACAGACGGACGGACGGACGGACCGACGACAGACCGATAGCGGAGGCGTAGAGTCCCGTTGGCACACTTCGTGTACGGAACCCTATAAAAGCAGCTCTGAAATTCGTTTATTTGCCCTAAAACATACAATAGGCATTACTGGCATAATACCTACGGATCTATCTAGATTCTAGGCTTAACTTTGTAGGTCACTTCATTCTAGGTTTTGCTCTACAATCCCTAGATTAAACCATAGAAATGTCCACGAAATGTCTAAAACTAAATGTTCATTTAAAAGTAGAATCCTCTGCTTTTTTAAATTCTTTAGTAGGCTGTATTAAACATTCGTAACAATTTCAGTATACAAACAATAAGTAGGGAACTAATATTAAACTACCTAGTACCTAGGTAATTATAGGGCCCAGTGGACCCAGTGGACCCAGTGGACCATGTCGCCGGCAGATATAACCTATTGATTTTAGTATGATTCTAGTCTAACAAGTCGAATACATCGTTATATCACGTAACTATGATGATTGTGAAATTAAGTAGTTATACCTACCTATACATATAACTAGCTTATGCTCGCGACTAGGTCCGCGTGGACTACACAAATTTCAAACCCCTATTTCACCCCCAATTTTCGAAAACCCCTGAGCTGTGCGTTGATAGATCAGTCAGTCAGTCAGTCACGTTTTACTTTTATGATATACTAGCTTATGCTCGCGACTTCGTCCGCGTGGACTACACAAATCGCAAACCCCTATTTTACCCCTTTAATGGTTGAATTTTCAAAAATCCTTTCTTAGCGGATGCCTACGTCACAATAGCTATCTGCATGCCAAATTTCAGCCCGATCCGTCCAGTAGTTTGAGCTGTACGTTGATAGATCAGTCAGTCAGTCAATCCTTTTATATATTTAGATTTAGAAGATTAAATTTAAAAATACTGTTCAAATTAGGCGGGGAAGAGCATGTACGAAAATCCTTATACAGGGTGTAACCAGTAGGGCGATTGTCTAAAACCTGCATCAATCATTATTACAATCTCAATTGTTCTGATTAGCTGAATTTGTGCGATTCTTGTTGCAACAATGCATTGTGGCCAATAGTGAGCGAGCATTAACCAATCAGAGATGATTGCGATCGTGACATTGTAGCTGTCAAACAACCGCGGTAGGGCCACAGGACGCTGGCAAAAACGAAGACAGGTGATACCTAGTACTGATATGACACCAGAAAAAAGGGGGAAAAAAATATAGAAAAACCCTATATTTTTGTAAAAGTTTACGATATATTACAAAAATATATTTATATGCAAATAAAACATCTGACTGACGTTAGAGGTCAACAAACGCCACTCGCCATCACGAGGATGCGCAAAACCACCAGTAAAATATAAAATAAATTACTCATCACGTACATTCTTAGTATCTAGTCATATAATCTTTGTACCTAAGATTAATAACGTGGAACGACATTAAGAAGTTTTTGTATATTTTTTGTAAATCATAATAATTAAGCGAACAGCAAAAACAATGAGCCAAAACCTGTTCAATGTACCTATCGCAAAAAGTAGTTATATTATTATGATACAAAATTTTGGAATTCAAATGATATATACAATTTATATCAAATACTGGTCAAAAAAAACATAATTATTTATGTCAGTAAGCTTTTATATTTTACTCGTTAAGGTTACACTTCATACAAAAGTATCATACCTATTATTCTTTGTTGTTCTAGATTTAAAACTAAGTTAACGATTTATCTCTCCATTATCTATGCCCTAAAACAATAAATATAGTAAAACTAGCTTTGTCCGCGTGGACTACACAAATTTCAAACCCCTAGTTTACCCCCTTAGGGGTTTAATTTTCAAAAATCCCTTTTTATCGGTTGTCTATGCTAAAATAGCTATCTGCATGCCCAGCCCAATCCGTCCAGTAGTTGGACCTACTGCGTATTTTTTTTAATGACTGCCCCTTGAAACATCTCTATTGTAAGCTAAATGAGGCAACTTCGTGCGTAAATAAACCACGTAAGAAAACTTTACTTAATAATAATTTCAAATGCCTTTAGTTTGTTAAAAAAATATAATTATTAATTTGCAAAAAATTAACGTAGAACGGAACGTTGATTCGCGTTATTCATACATCACCCATCTCGCTTTTGAGTATGTCCCCCACGTAAATGTTTATTGCAATACACAAACCACTAAGCCTATAAGGGGCTCATCCGTGATTTTACGGATCCGTGAAAAAAATATGAATCAAATGTACGTATTTGTATCCGAAGAATCACGGATACGAACCGAATACGGAGGAGTGCTCAAACGCCCTAATGGTCTGTGTTGCAATAGGTACCATGATCTCATGCTCGTCTCGAGGCGATTATGGAGAGCTCTCTTATCATCATAATTCATATCATAATTTAATAATATTTTACGGTTTAAATTCGACAGTCATTCGCTTTCGAATTGTGCGCAGTTCGCAATGAAAGCGAGATCTCATTAGTGGACAAATACTACATTATATACTTAGCTATACTTTATAGTTTATATACTTTGTATGTCCCGTTCGCGTAATAGTAATGATATATAAATATAAATGTAAATGTAAATAAGTATTATGTATTGATTCTATTAAAATATGTATATACTGA
Organism: Maniola hyperantus; assembly: GCF_902806685.2. Taxonomy (NCBI): domain Eukaryota; kingdom Metazoa; phylum Arthropoda; class Insecta; order Lepidoptera; family Nymphalidae; genus Maniola; species Maniola hyperantus. The sequence goes on along the minus strand of NC_048557.2, from coordinate 877,404 downwards.
ATACTATGACAAATGAAATTGCATGTAATGTTTTTCAGTAAATAAAGGCTATATTATTATTATTATTATTATTATTATTTATGTCCCGTTCGCACGGTGCTAATTGCTCTTAAAAATTCACAGACCATCTCAAATGTAAGGCTGAGTTCAGACACGCGTAGGCTGCTTTTTAGGGTTCCGTACCTCAAAAGGAAAAATGAAACCCTTATAGGATCACTTTGTTGTCTGTCTGTCTGTCCGTCTGTCTGTCAAGAAACCTACAGGGTACTTTCCGTTGACCTAGAATCATGAAATTTGGCAGGTAGGTAGGTCTTATAGCAGACATTCGGGGAAAAATCTAAAAACCGTGAATTGGTGGTTACATCACAAGAAAAAAATAAAAATATCACTATTTTCAATTTTCAAAGGTTCAAAGTAAGATTACTATACCACGTGGGGTATCATATAAAAGGGCTCTACTTGTATATTCTAAAACAGATTTATTTTTATCGTGCAAAATGTCGATAAATTACGATTGTAGTACGGAACCCTCAGTGCGCGAGTCTGACTCGCACTTGGCCAGTTTTTTGCTTGGGTATAGTGAAAGACTATGCTACTTTTTATTCCGGAAAATGAAGGAGTTCCCACGGGATTTTAATATCCTAAATCCACGCGTGCGAAACCGCGGGCATCATCTAGAATAATTATACCTAACTAGCTAATGCTCGCGACTTCGTCCGCGTGGACTACAAAATTTCAAAACCCTATTTCACCCCCTTAGGAGTTGAATTTTCAAAAATCCTTTCTTAGCGGATGCCTACGTCATAATAGCTATCTGCATGCCAAATTTCAGCCCGATCCGTCCAGTAGTTTGAGCTGTGCGTTGATAGATCAGTGAGTCAGTCAGTCATTCAGTCAGTCAGTCAGTCAGTCACCTTTTCCTTTTATATATATAGATTATTATTAGTAATTACTTAATACTTATACGGCCTTGCACATCTGAAATTCCAAACTAAAGGATTATAAATAAATTTGCATTTAGAAATAATAATATAAAAATTTTGCACGTATTAAGGTTCGTACGCACCTGAGCGGCGCGGCGCGGCGCTTCAGTCCGACTGCAGAACGCGTCACCTCAGGCCGCTCGACGGTGCCTACCGCACTACAACTTCAGTACGCGGCACCTCGCGTCACTTGCGCGTCACTTTTATACCCGTTCGCGTACGAGCGCGAAGCGCCGTGCCGCGTCGCTGGGTATGTCGCACTAGCGTCACTGCACTGCGCGTCGCTTCGCTGCGCTTCAAAATATTCTCTCCAGCCGTGCCGCGCGGCAACGCGCGGTGAAGCGCTGTGCAGCGCCGCTCTAGTGCGATATGCGCCATACAAAATGATAGAAATGATATTTTGACGCTCTGTGCCGCGACGTGCAGCTCGCTGAAGCGCCGCGCCGCGCCGCTCAGGTGCGTACGAACCTTTATGCTCTAACTAAAAGCGCAAGGATGATTAACTTTCAAATAATTAGATATTTCCTATTCA